>NC_139598.1:5568953-5843953 GCF_946808225.1 Silurus aristotelis | reverse complement strand
CTGAAAGCTCAATTGCATAAAATATCTGAACAAACTTCTGCGGTGACAAAAACACCCCTGCAGATATGTTTTTTTTTCCAGTTTAATTATAACTCTAGGAAATAAAATACTTAGCTGTAAATATTTTTTTTATCTACATCACTGTTACCAGCAATTGAGGATCTGTCATGGACTTGTAGTCTCTATCTCGCTGACACACTGTGAATCCTTCATGGTTCCAAAATTTCTTCCTCTGCCACAGTGCAATGCTGAACTATCATGTTCTACTGATTACATCTGCTATTGCTCTTCTCTCGTTTGTTCCTGTATGTGTCACCTATTGAATACCGGCTCACCGGGAAGTGCTCCCTCTTCAAATTTTCATTCTATTGCTAAATGATTTTGTTTTTGTTTTTGTTTTTTCTTCTATTATTTCAGGAAGGCTCCAAAGCTGATGGTAGGGGGTTGGAGTTGTATGTGTGTAACATCTTGTGCTGTGTTGGTGGTCCAATTATTTTATAATTGGAGCAAAACATGAATTCTGTGTTTATTTATAGAGATAAATGTCAAAAACACTAGCCACAAAGATGCTGTTTAAGCTTCAGTTGAATCTGCTGTTCTGCATTTCTTTTTTCCCTCATCTCCCAGCTAACTTTTTATTACGCATCAGACTTGTCAGATGTTTTTTTTTTTTGCTCTCGAATATTACCTTCATTTTCCTCAACAATAAAAGTGAGGTAATTCCCAGTTATGAAGCCTGCAGCTTGATATAATGCCTCCAGGAGGAGCCATTCTAGTACAATGAAGGAAAAAATAAAAATTAAATTACAGCGCAGAAATGTCATGTTTATAAGTTACAGAGCCACAAGAGAGAATAGAAAGTCTCACCAGAGTCTTATTCATTACAATTGTTTCTCTTGAGTGTGAATTATTATTGCATTAGCTTTTCAAGACCTTGTTTTCTGACTAACTCTGGATGGATGATGCAACACATTTATCACCTGCTCTATTTTAGGTGATTTTAAGGTCAAACTTTGTTCACAAAGTCTTGATTAAAAAGCTTTTACTGATCAAAAGTTCCCAGCAAAGAAAAAAAATGTAAAGAAGTAAAAAAAAAAGTGGCATTAATTTTCTCACTAAGCAACTGTGTTGCATAGCTCAGGAGGCTAAATAACCAAGAATGGTGGGATAAATGCATAAATAGATGAATGAATAGTTGGATGGAATAAGGATTGGATGGATACAAGGATGAATGGATGATTTGTCAGATGCATGAAAAGATAGACAGACAGAAGGACAGATAAATTAGAATAGATGTGCAATGCAACAGACATAAAGATGGCTGGATGGTTGGATGGCTGGATGGAAGGATGGATGGATGGATGGATGGATGGATGGATGGATGGATGGATGGATGGATGGATGGACAAAGAAATGCTTGAATTCATACAAGAAAGGATTAGAAGAGGGACAAATAAGTACCAGTCAGCCAGCCAGCCAGCCAGCCAGACAAGACAGACGGACGGACGGACGGACGGACAGCCAGCCAGCCAGCCAGCCAGCCAGCCAGGACGGACGGACGGACGGACGGACGGACGGACGGACGGACGGACGGACGGACGGACAGACAGACAGACAGACAGACAGACAGACAGACAGACAGACAGACAGACAGATAGATAGATAGATAGATAGAGATAGGTGTATGGAGTTATATGGATGAAAGGATGAATAGATGGATAGACAGACAGGCAGACCGATTTATACTGTAAGTGAATGGGCTAATGGATGGAAAGATGGCTGGACAGAGACAGATGGACAGCTAGACTGTCAGTTGAATGGATTCAGTGAATAAATGAACAAACAGACAGAAAAATGGACAGAAGGTTATGCAAATGGGTATAAATACAGATTGTTTGACAGATTGCTGGTAAGCGGCAGGAATAGACAGATGAATAACTTAATAGAGAGGTGCAAAAATGCTGTATAGAGACAGACACATTGATCCGGAAACATTATACTTGGCTTTATAGTTGATAGATAGGTATTGTTCTGTACTGCAATTACCGCTCACTAGGTGGATAAGAAAGAGCGGCCGCATTATTCGAACGTGCTCCGCATGTTTATTACTATTTAATCATGAACATTCATTGCAACATCTTTAATTCATTAAGAATAAACCAACGCTGTATCTATTTTCATTTATGCAAATGTCGCTTAATGAAATAAATACTGTTATGTACTAAACAATACGCTCGCCTGCATTTGAAATAAGGAAAAATAAATATGTGCCATGTTATGGAACAACTGTACAGCAAGGCAATTTCTTACCTTATGATAACTTCGAAAGTAGGCAGCTTTTTCATCTGGATATTTCTCTAATCGCCTCGGCCCTTTACTCGACGCCTTTTTGAACACGAGCCAGCATCGCCTGAAGATCTGTCAAAAAACAGTATGAATGCTATTTTACTTAATTTTATATGATCACTCTGAATACTCGATCATAATTAGCTGGAAGGATGTGTTCAAACCAGTGAATGCACAGGTAGTTTCAGTCGATTTAATGTGCATTCTACATGAATGCGCAGCATTATGTAACCATAGTAACATAACAGTCAGCACAGTCACCATCACATACAGAGCTAGCAAGCTATTATAAACAACTAATTTACCTTGCTTAACAAAATGTGTCATTTCTGTGTATATGGTAAATAAGGCAATGTTGATGAAGGGGCAGATGCACAAGGTGTATTCCACAAACTGGAGATAGCGTTCAACTAAGAAACATAAAAAGGAATGGTAAAAGGAGTTAACACCAACAGCTATATTATTAGTAGGTACACGTGTTGGATGTTGAACTTCTAATCAGAAGTTCAAATCTCAGCACTATTAAACTGCCACTGCTGGGCGTTTAAACAAAGCCCTTAGCTCTCAACTGCTCAGTTGTATAAATAAGATATAAGGGCAATGCTGTAAATGTAATATTTTCATACTAATTCATGATTTCGAGAAGATAGAATTCTCAATCTAGATAAAATGACTAACAAACCATTATTTACATTTATTTACTAGCAAATGTCTAGGGTATAAATGAGATAATCCATGGCTACAGGATTTTAATTCACAAAATGAAGGCTAATAACCACCTGTTACATTACTTCTTGCTTACATCCTCATATACACACCTACTTATATCCTTATATTAAGCTCTATTTTTGTTTTAGAAGAATTATTTGAACCTGGCAGCAATTATTCAAGGCAGCAGTGTTGTTGTTAGAAACTAATAAAACTCTCTAACAGTCATATCCTCTAGGGAGGTGGTAGCTCAGTGGATAAAATGTTTTTACAGAAAGTTGTGGGTTCAAACCCCAGCACCACCAAGCTGCAACTGCTGGGCACTTGAGCAAGCCCCTTAATCCTCAATTGCTTAACTGTATACCTGAGATAACTGTAAGTCACTCTCGATAAAAGCATCTGGTAAATGCTATAAATGTCAATGTAAATCTATAGGCATCCAGAATTTTCCTATTTCCATACTTGTGGGCTGACTGTTTTTAAATGAAGCTCACATCTGGTGAACCGAATTATAGGATTGCCATCTCAAAACAGAGCACATGCTATGCTTTTTTATTGTTGCTTTATGAGGCATCGTTATAGCCGATAAAAAAAATGGCTATACAACAATGCAACCAAGCAGAGACCACTGTTAGTGAAAAATCTAAATGCTGTGCGAGTTAAATCCACTTTATCGATTTTGTCTTCTGCACTGCAATGTCTCAATCACAGTTCATCCCTTTTTTTTCCTTCCATTTCTCACATATTGATTAAAGAGACTCTCCCTCTCCGAATTTCACATAGCTGTGCTGGAGATTTTCACAGATCAAGCCCTTAGATGTCACTTCAAGGTCAATTTGCAACAGACCGCGTCTGAGAAAGTTGTTAATACACAATGACACACCATGGCTCAAATGTTTTGGTATATTTACGGCTGGGAAAAAATATGACAAATTCACATATCAGTGGATCATAATACCCTGGACTACACAATAATCGGCTTACTGTTATTTCTTTTTAAATAACAATTAATACATTTACCATTTTCTCCTCATGGTATATCATCAGAGAGATATATCATCACACCCCTGCTGTCCTGTGTTTTATTTTGTCCGCACTCTTTAGGCCAAATCAATAATCCAACAGCATCATAATTAACTAATGAGGTCAAAGCAGGAGTGCTCACATCTGTTTAACATCTCTGATTTATTCACATAATGAAATGTCATATGTTAAAAACTGGCAGTGTTTTGGACTAAAGCAGTTTATGATGCATTAGAGAGGATGCCGGAAAACAGTGAAATTGGATAAAAGCCATATTCAGTCCAATTTATCTCATAGCTTTTTCTCCCTGCTTCAAATATATATATATATATATATATATATATATATATATATATATATATATATATATATATATATATATATATATATATATATATATATATACAATAATTGAACCATGATAGAGTGATCAGTGACTCTGTGGTGCATGTAGCTTTGACAATTGTTGATAAAGTCAGCCTTTAAAAAAAAAATAATAAATACAGTATATATATATATATATATATATATACTGTGCATTTAGAAAGTATTCAAACCCACTTTAGTTTTTGTTATGTTGCAGCCTGATACTTCTGGGACACAGGCCGGGGTCTGATCAATTACCAGATACCAAGATACTATTGAAAATGAGCTCAGGTTCCCATTTCTCTTGATCGTTTCTGAGATGTTTCTACACTTTGACTGGGGTCTAAGGGGTCTAACTGTGGAAAGGCCTCACAGCTGACAATGCATACCAAAGCATAAACTATAAGGTCAAAATACCTGTCTGCAGAGCTCAGAAACAGGATTGCTGCCAGGCACAGATCTTGACAACCGTCACTGCAGCCCTCCACCAAACTAGGCTTTATAGCAGAAGGGCTAGATTGAGGGCCTCTTCTCAGTGCAAAACCTATAGAAGCCCACTTGGAGTTTGCCAACTGAATGACTCTTAGAATGTGGATTGGAATAAGATTCTCTGGTCTGATGAAACCAAGATTGTATTGTTCGGCCTCAATTCTGAATCTTATATCTGGAGAAAACCAGGCATCGCTCATCATCTGCCCTAAACCACCCACAATGTTTCACAGGTTTTTATTCCACAGCACTCAGAACACCTTCCTAAATGACAACAACAACCTGAAGCACACATCCAAAAAAACACAGGAGTGACTTAGGACAGCTCTGTGAATGTCCTAGAGTGTCCCAGCAAGAGCCCTTCCTGGAACCCTATTTACCATTTCTGGAAAGACTTGAAAGTGCCTGCCCACCGAAGTTCGCCATCCAACCTGACACAGCTTGAGAGGATTTGCTATGAAGAATTGCAGTTTATATTGCACAAATCCATGTTCTCTCTCTCTCTCCCTTTATCTCTCTTTCTTGTTTGTTCTATTTATTACAATTTATAATTGGTTAAATGTAAACTGGGAAGAGGTTACATTAAATGTATTCTAATCGCACTACCTTCTATTACTTATATATCTCTTTGTAGTGGGCATATATATATATATATATATATATATATATATATATATATATATATATATATATATATATATATATATATATATATATATATATATATACGAAAATTACCTGTAATTTGTATTCATACAGTCAGTGTTGCAATACAAACATCAACAACATCTTTATAGCTTGTCAATGCTGGCAAATGGCCATGGTATAAATAGGATAACCCGTGGCTAGGTGTGCATTGCACGATTTTAATGCACTCCACTTTGCGTCAGGAAGCTATTTATTTGTCCATGTCAAGCATTAAAATCATGTAATGCACACCTAGCTGTGGATAAGCTCTTACATACACACAAACACACACACATACACACACACACACACACACACACACACACACACACACACACACACACACACACACACACACCAATTTATAAGGAACACTCTTACAAGTGCTCATTTTATTCAATTATCTTCAGGTGATTAAGAAAAACAAACCGTTTTCTCCAATTATACAGTGCGTCCGTAAATTTTTCACAGTGCTTCATTTTGTCATGTTACATTAAAATCATTATTTTCCTCAAAGTTCCTCAAACAATACCCCATTATGACAATGTAAAAGAAGTTTGTTTAAAATCTTAAAAAATGTATTACAAATAAAAAAACTGAAGAAATCACATGTACATAAGTATTTACAGCCTTTGCCATGACACTAAAACTTGAGCTCAGGTGCATCCTGTTCGCACTGATCATCCTTTAGATCTTTCTACAACTTGTTTGGAGTCCACCTGTGGTAAATTCTGTTGATTGGACATGGTTTGGAAATGCACAAACCTGTCTATATAAGGTCCCACAGTTAACAGTGCATTTCAGAGCACAAACCAAGCCATGAAGTCCAAGCAATTGTCTGTACAGATCTGGGGAACAAAAAGGTTTCTGCAGCATGAAGCTCCCAATGAGCACAGTTGCCTTCATTATCCAGAAATGGAAGGAGTTTGGAACCACTAGAACTCTTCCTAGAGCGGGCCGCCCGGCCAAACTTAGTGATCCAGAAAAATAAACATCTTTGCAGCACTCCACCAATCAGGCCTGTATAGTAGAGTGGCTAAATGGAAGCCACTCTTTAGTAAAAGGCACATGGCAGCCCACCTGGAGTTTGCCAAAAGGCAGCTGAAGGACTCTCAGACCACTTTGGCTTGAAAGCCAAACGTCATGTCTGGAGGAAACCAGGCATCCTCATCACCTGGCCAATACCATGCCTACAGTAAAGCCTGGTGGTGGCAGCATCATGCTGTGAGGATGTTTTTCAGCGGCAGGAACTGGTAGACTAGTCAGGATCGAGGGAAAGATGAATGCAGCAATGTACAGAAATGATGAAAACATGCTCCAGAGTGCTCTGGACCTCAGACTGGGGTGACCCTAGTCACCCAGCCAAGATAACAAAGAAATGGCTACTGGACAGAACTCTGTGAATGAGATCTGAAAATAGCTGTGCGCTGATGCTCCCACCCAACCTGATGAACCGTGAGAGAGAGGTTCTGCAAGGAAGAATGGGATAAACCGCCCAAAATAAAATTTATCCAAAAGATACAATTTGGAAAAACTGAAGCGCTGTGATTACATTCCAGATGCACTGTACACAATGTGGACATTGATCAGAGGGGAAACAACAACTAGCTAACACTAGTCAAGTAAATAAAAACCTGACTAAGGTCACACTAGCTCTAAGTGCCTCTTTTTAGTCTATCTGTGAACATTGTCCCAAAATGTTCCTTTAAAACATGATTGTTGAAATAAGTTATGTTGATCAAGATCACAAATGTCTGAGCTAGAGCCCAGACCTGAACCTGATTGAACATCTCTGGAGAGATCTAAAAAATATCCGTGAATCACAGCTCCCCACCCAACCTGATGAAGCTTGAGAGGTTCTGCAAAGAAGAATGAGAGAAACTGCCCAAAATGTGTTGTGCCAAGCTTGTAGCATCATACACAAAAAGACATGAGGCTGTAATTGGTGGCAAAGGAGCTTCAACAAAGTATTGATCAAAGGCGGTGAATACTTATATACAGTGGGTACGGAAAGTATTCAGACCCCATTAAATTTTTCACTTTTTGTTATATTGCAGCCATTTGCTAAAATCATTTAAGTTCATTTCTTTTCCTCATTAATGTACACCTAGCACCCCATACTGACAGAAAAACACAGAATTGTTGACCTTTTTGCAGATTTATTAAAAAAGAAAAACTGAAATATCACATGGTCCTAAGTATTCCGACCCTTTGCTGTGACACTCATATATTTAACTCAGGTGCTCTCAATTTCTTCTGATCATCCTTGAGATGGTTTTACACCTTCATTTAAGTCCAGAAATTTTTGATTATACTGATTGGACTTGATTAGGAAAGCCACACACCTGTTTATATAAGACCTTACAGATCACAATGCATGTCAGAGTAAATGAGAATCATTAAGGTCAAAGGAACTGCCTGAAGAGCTCAGAGACAGAATTGTGGCAAGGCACAGATCTGGCCAAGGTTCCAAAAATTTTTTTGCTGCACTTAAGGTTCCTAAGAGCACAGTGGCCTCCATAATCCTCAAATGGAAGACGTTTGGGACGACCAGAACCATTCCTAGAGCTGGCCGACCGGCCAAACTGAGCTATCGGGGGAGAAGAGCCTTGGTGAGAGAGGTAAAGAAGAACCCAAAGATCACTGTGGCTGAGCTCCAGAGATGCAGTCGGGAGATGGGAGAAAGTTGTAGAAAGTCAACCATCACTGCAGCCCTTCACCAGTGGGGCTTTATAGCAGAGTGGCCCGACGGAAGCCTCTCCTCAGTGCAGGACACATGAAAACCCGCATGGAGTTCTCCAAGATGGTGAGAAATAAGATTCTCTGGTCTGATGAGACCAAGATAGAACTTTTTGGCCTTAATTCTAAGCGGTATGTGTGGAGAAAACCAGGCACTGCTCATCACCTGTCCAGTACAGTCTCAACAATGAAGCATGGTGGTGGCAGCATCATGCTGTGGGGGTGTTTTTTAGCTGCAGGGACAGGACGACTGGTTGCAATCAAGGGAAAGATGAATGTGGCCAAGCACAGGGATATCCTGGACGAAAACCTTCTCCAGAGTGCTTTGGACCTCAGACTGGGCTGAAGGTTTACCTTCCAACAAGACAATGACCCTAAGCACACAGCTAAAATAACGATGGAGTGGCTTCACAACAACTCCGTGACTGTTCTTGAATGGCCCAGCCAGAGCAATGACTTAAACCCAATTGAGCATCTCTGGAGAGACCTAAAAATAGCTGTCCACCAACGTTTACCGTCCAACTTGACAGAACTGGAGAGGATCTGCAAGGAGGAATGGCAGAGGATCCCTGAATCCAGGTGTGAAAGACTTGTTGCATCTTTCCCAAAAAGACTCCTGGCTGTATTAGATCAAAAGGGTGCTTCTACTAAATACTGAGCAAAGGGTCTGAATACTTAGGACCATGTGATATTTTAGTTTTTCTTTTTTAATAAATCTGCAACAGTGTCAACAATTCTGTGTTTTTCTGTCAATATAGGGTGCTATGTGTACATTAATGAGGAAAAGAAATGAACTTAAATGATTTTAGCAAATGGCTGCAAAATAAAAAAAAATGAAAAATTTAAGGGGGTCTGAATACTTTCCGTACCCACTGTACATGTGATTTTTCTTTTTTTTTTATATATATATATAAATTCGGAAATATTTCACTTTTTTCATGTTGTCTTATGGGGAATTGTTTGTAGAATTTTGAGAAAAATAATGAATTTAATTAATTTTGGAACAAGGCTGTAACACAAAAAACAATTATGAAAACGTGAAGGGTTGTAAATATGCACTGTTAGGACAGGAAGGAAGGAAGGAAGGAAGGAAGGAAGGAAGGAAGGAAGGAAGGAAGGAAGGAAGGAAGGAAGGATAGAAAACCTGGAAGAAGCAAAGAATGTGGGGTGAGGTAGGGAAGGATGAAAGGAAGGACGTTAAAATTTATTTTTTAATAAGGACAATTGTTAATTTTTAAGAGCGATACATGAATTTTTGGCATTTGGCCAAAATCTGGCATTATAATGAATAAGGATGAAACTATTTAATTTATCAAATTATAATACCTTTTATGCCATTCATTGACTTTAATATATTTAATAAGAACCAAATATTACAGAATATGTGATGTGATAGGAAAATAATTAACAGTGGGTTGGTATAGTACAAGTCAAAGTTATTCCATATACATTATAGTCATTTGCCAATGATTATGCTATGATGAAGCTCATAATAAATATAATACATGTAAATGACAGTCCCAGTGTATATTCATTACAATATCACATTTAAAGAACTGTCTTTGCTATTGTAGTTGAAGTCAAAACTTCAGTATAGTGAAAAGCCTACATGCCGTAATGACTGTCAATACTATTAACGGTGGCATGTGATTATTTATGGCAACAAATCAGGGAAATGGTTTTGTGAGGAGCTTCGATTGGCTGTAAAGCGCCTTAGAAAAAGAAACTCACCAGAGCCATGCAGTGCCTTTTAGGATTAATATTCAAACACATTCTCCATTTCCTAATGCTGACAGCCAATACTCATTTGCGTGATGCATTGTGTGCGCATTCCGCTGCTCTTCATCACCATTCAGATCCACGAGCGAGATTAATTTGTTTACCAAGCTGGTGTAGTGAATTAAGAAGAACAATGCCGCGTGAGGATGCGGTGTAATTGTGCAGGGAAGGAAAATATTCCACCTGCATCCTATATTTTACTGAAGGTTAAGTGATACAGCAAGAGATACAACCTACTGAATATTAAGACAACCAAGTTAATATTGTTTTTCTTTTCTCTATAGATGAATATTTTTAACAGTGTAGGATGGCTTAGTGCAATTTACATACTGGGTTTGGGATACAATGAGCATTATTGGAGACTGATGCCTGGCTTCTGAGTTCATGAGAATGTAAAAAGACTAATAGGTGGTAGAATTTAATCATTCAATTATAATAATAATAGTAAAAGTAATTCATTCATTCATTCATTCATTCATTTTCTTCCGCTTATCCGTAATTCGGGTCGCGGGGGCAGCAGTCTAAGCAGGCCCCCGCCTTCGACTGCTGCCCAATCCTCACAGCACCGTCCCTTACGGTCCCTCCTGCAGGTGGTGAGCCCACGGGAAGAGTAAAAGTAATATAAAAGTAAATTCATTAGAAAATATTATGAGAGAGCACAAACAAATAAAATAACTGAGCAAGTTGCATTAAAAAAATAAAACAATCCCAACCAAATCTGTAGTTAAGACCAATTATGAACTCGAGTAATGGAACTAAGGTTGAGAAAACAAGACATTATACCTAGCATTTCTACCACTTTATACATCCCTAGTGTTGCTGGAGACATACCATTAATGTTAACTGCATTAGTGGAGAGTAACAAGTAAATGTTATTTGTTACTGTACTTAAGTAGCTTTTTCATGTATCTGTATTTACTGAAGTATTTCCATTACTACATTTCAAAGTCAAATATCGTACTTTTTACTCAACTACATTTTGCTAAATCAGTCGTTCCTTTTTTTTTATGAGTGGATAAAAACCTCAACAAGCACGAGGCAATCCACCAATCAGGGTGGAGCTTGTTTTGGTTGACGCTTGGTGGCATCTACTTATTACCAACATACAGTTCAACAGCAAGCAGACCATTTTGAGAGGAATAAATGATGAGAGGCACTCCCAACTCAAACTTGTCACAACATCCGTGGCCTTATTTGCACAATGTATTTAAAGTAGTTGAAAATAAGATTTTGGATCAGGATCATTTTAATGGATATCAATCAGTGACTCATTAATATCATTCTATTAATAGATCAGTGTGCTAAGATATTAGACTATTTTCACATAAAGTGAGTTTACCAAGTAAAGAGTCTTGTGACAGACATGATAATAGGAACATTATAGCCATAATAATTAATACTACAGTCTAACCCACTTATCTCGACCTCGGTTAACTCGACAACCGTATTAACTAGACGTTTTTGAAGTGGAACCGAAAATTCTCGCTTTGTCTTATCATTTTTTAATCGGTTATGTCAATTTTTTTATGTCGCCGAACCCTAATATCTCGAGCACAAGGGGGGCAAATTTGCCACTTAACGTCGGTTATGTCAGGAATCCCCCTGCCATGCCCCCTTCTGCGGCGGCATTCCCCGAAGCACCCTGCTTCTTCTCCCGTGCGGGCAAGCTCCTCACAGTCATGCTGATCACACACACCTGACTCTCATTCACTCACTCATCCCATCTCCTATTTAAGCCCCTCACCTCCACACACTCTCGGTCCGTTATTGTTTGTGCATGATCGTATGTGTTGGTTCATGGCAGTCTGTGTAATCGCGTATACGTATCCCGCTACGTACCCTTCTTCTCAAACTCCACATTCTCTCAACGGCACCCCGGATTCCCCCGATCCTGCTGTTTTCCATGTTCACGCTGTCTGCACCACGTTTATCCGTTGCTGCCCAGCGCTGCGCTTTCCATAGCGCGGATCCGTGGATTCTCTACACGAACTGTCTCTGCTTTCACAGAACTTTGTGGGCCGCGCTCCCGGAGCGCACCACTGGATATTACTGCTTCGGTTATCTCGACGCTTTTTGGCGTCCCCTAGGCCGGCGACGTACCGGGTTCCACTGTACTTTGGATACTTAAGTACATTTGAAGGCCAATACTTTTGTACTTTAACTCAAGTGAAAGTTTAAAAGGAGCACTTTTACTTTTACTGAGTGTATGTCTACTTTTACTTAAGTAAAAGGTTTATGCACTTTATTGACAACTGGTTAACTGGGAGGAAGAGAAGAAGGGAGAAAGGAAGGAGGTCATTTGTAAAAGATACTTCTTCAAGTTTTGAACATTTTTCGATTCGTTCTGTAAAAAATATTTTTGCATTGCGTGCCTTGTGATATAAAGTAAGACCAAATGATTGATATGTGCTTTTGGGACATTTTTTAAACTTTGCTTGAGGAGATCTGTGCTCATTCAACCGAAAGGGTGTTAGTAAAGTCAGGTACTGAGGTAGGTGAGGGAAGGAGGCCTGGGGTGCAGGCAGCATTCACTTTTATCTCAAAGGTGTTCAATAGTGTGAGGTCTGAGGTCTATAGCAAGCCTCTTAAGATCTTCCACTCCAACCAATGTAAACCATTTCTCCTAGTTCAAGTCAAGGGAAATCTTATAGGGTATATACAGTACAGACCAAATGTTTGGACACACCTTCTCATTCAAAGAGTTTTCTTTATTTTCATGACTATGAAAATTGTAGATTCACACTGAAGGCATCAAAACTATGAATTAACACATGTGGAATTATATATGGAATTATATACATAACAAAAAAGTGTGAAACAACTGAAAAATGTCATATTCTAGGTTCTTCAAAGTAGCCACCTTTTGCTTTGATTACTGCTTTGCACACTCTTGGCATTCTCTTGATGAGCTTCAAGAGGTAGTCACCTGAAATGGTCTTCCAACAGTCTTGAAGGAGTTCCCCGAGAGATGCTTGGCACTTGTTGGCCCTTTTGCCTTCACTCTGCGGTCCAGCTCACCCCTAAACCATCTCGATTGGGTTCAGGTCCGGTGACTGTGGAGGCCAGGTCATCTGGCGCAGCACCCCATCACTCTCCTTCTTGGTCAAATAGCCCTTGATGCCTTCAGTGTGACTCTACAATTTTCATAGTCATGAAAATAAAGAAAACTCTTTGAATGAGAAGGTGTGTGTGTATATATATATATATATATATATATATATATATATATATATATATATATATATATATATATATATATATATATATATATATATATATATGTATATATTGGTAATGATCCAATGGTTGTAGTTAAATAGTAAATGATTGGGTTATTAAAATCGGAGCTAATCAAATATATCATGTTTTTTTGGTTGGTCTTAAACATCAGCTGATTTTCCATGACATTATGAGTATCTGCTGAAATGATGCTACTGAAGCATCAATAATGCCTCTGTAGGAAAGTCATATTTCTAAAAATGACATTATATCAAGCAACAAATAACACTAGGATATGCAAATGAAGCAGGTGGTTGTATTTTGTATGAGATAACATTTTTAATTTTTAAACTAAAATAAGTGGAAGCTCTTGCAGGTCTCATGATCTAAAACATCATATTTAAAATAGTTGCAGCTCTTCATTCAGCCATTGGTATCATAAAACCAGTTAGACGTGAAACACTAAAGAGAACATATTGGTACTCTGACAAATTATTAGTAATTTATTTGACTTGGAAACAACATAAATGTTCAGCATAAGCCTTAAAATGCATTGCTAATTAAAATACTTTTGACTGATCATCGGTCTAGGTATTTAATCTGTAGCTGTCATGTGACTGAGTCAGGCTGCCACTGATGTGTTTCAGCGCCATCTGTGAAAACAGGCATGCATTTTAATTTAATTATGAGATGCACAGCACTCCAAAAGAGAGAAAAAATGATTTGCAATTATATTCCGACAAAACAATTTTTTCCTCAGTGACTAAAAGAACATGTGAAAGAAATTATGAACAGTGTATCAACACCAGAGTAACAAATTGTCATATATACAATAATAAAAATTGTTTAGTAGAATCCTGATATAAAGTACAATCCAAAGTGAAGATAACTATCATGCAGTGAAGGAGTTTCTGCTCTCTGAAAGCAGCGGCAGCATTTCCTTTAATACTGATTGCTAGGCATGAGCTTAACAACTCGTTTTATTGACTGTAAAAGAATCCAGGTGGTGCTTGGTGTGAAAGCCACAACCAAGTGCTACAGAGAAGAGTACACTGGGAAGGCATTTCAACTTGAAAAATAGGGATGAAACTGAGCATGAAGACATTATTTATAATGAAAAGATAATGTGCTACATAGATATAATTACAGGTACAAATAGGAGGTGAACTGTGTTTTGCCACAAAGGTCACTTCTATTCAAAGTGACACTGGTGTGTCATATGACAGTAATCTCAGGACTAGTATCATAAAAATTTATAACCCAAATGACTGGTATTGGGACAAGTGTCCCATATTCATACACACACACACACACACACACACACACACACACACACACACACACACACACACACACACACACACACACACACACACACACATACATTACAGACCAAATGTTTGGACACACCTTCTCATTCAAAGAGTTTTCTTTATTTTCATGACTATGAAAATTGTAGATTCACACTGAAGGCATCAAAACTATGAATTAACACATGTGGAATTATATATGGAATTATATACATAACAAAAAAGTGTGAAACAACTGAAAAATGTCATATTCTAGGTTCTTCAAAGTAGCCACCTTTTGCTTTGATTACTGCTTTGCACACTCTTGGCATTCTCTTGATGAGTTTCAAGAGGTAGTCACCTGAAATGGTCTTCCAACAGTCTTGAAGGAGTTCCCCGAGAGATGCTTGGCACTTGTTGGCCCTTTTGCCTTCACTCTGCGGTCCAGCTCACCCCTAAACCATCTCGATTGGGTTCAGGTCCGGTGACTGTGGAGGCCAGGTCATCTAGCGCAGCACCCCATCACTCTCCTTCTTGGTCAATAGCCCTTGATGCCTTCAGTGTGACTCTACAATTTTCATAGTCATGAAAATAAAGAAAACTCTTTAAATGAGAAGGTGTGTCCAAACTTTTGGTCTGTACTGTATATCTGTTGGATCGGGCAATATGAACCAGCCTTCGAAACCAAAGCAATTCCTGTCCCATCTGGAAAGCGTTCTGGAAGTTCTGCTATTCGCACTGGATCTCTGCAATGGTGTCAAAATGCAGATCTTTAAGCTGGATCTTTATACTCGGGTGAGTAGGGTGACAGGGTACTATGACAGAGTGTTCACGTGGTCAGAACAGCACCAGTTGCACAGCTTTTATTGTACACAGGACGAAGTCTTTTGGCACAGTGACTTATTAAGGTTGGTGCTCCCTGTGACTTTGCATGCAGCCTTGTGCTGCCATCTGTTGGCATGTTACAAAACTAGCATTAAAACCTTTTGATATCATCTTGTATGCATTGTGGTAAAAAAAAGACTGTAAATGTTGCACCTATAACATCATATAAAATGGAATCATATACTTTCAATCTCAAAGAGGAGAAGAACTCCTCAACTGGAATTAGGAAAGGAGAATATGATCCTGAAATATGAATGATGTTCAAATCTCTGTCATTTGTTGTAATTGTGACAGCAATGTAAACAATTAGGAAATGTGCATTTTCTGTATGATGTGTATTAGTAGATCAGCAAATTTAAAGGATAATTAAGAGAATATTATGTGCAAATGAGAATTAATCAAATGACAAATTTTTGTTTATGCTAATACTACTGGGGAAGGAAGGAAGGAAGGAAGGAAGGAAGGAAGGAAGGAAGGAAGGAAGGAAGGAAGGAAGGAAGGAAAAACAAGACCAAAAACAAAGGAAGAAAGGAACAGAACACGAGACAGAAGGAAGAGAGGAATAAACCTACATGTAACATAAGAGCAAGAAAGAGGAGGAAATAAAAGGAAAGGAGACAGGGACATATGAGAAAGAAAGAAAGAAAGAAAGAAAGAAAGAAAGAAAGAAAGAAAGAAAGAAAGAAAGAAAGAAAGAAAGAAAGAAGGAAAGAAAGTAGGAAACAAAGAAAGAAAGAAAGAAAGAAAGAAAGAAAGAAAGAAAGAAAGAAAGAAAGAAAGAAAGAAAGAAAGAAAGAAAGAAAGAGTAAATTAACAGAGAATTAGAGTAAAATTGCAAAAGCCAAGAAAGAAAGAAAGAAAGAAAGAAAGAAAGAAAGAAAGAAAGAAAGAAAGAAAGAAAGAAAGAAAGAAAGAAAGAAAGAAAGAAAGAAAGAGTAAATGGACAGAATTAGAGTAAAATTGCAAAAGCCAAGAAAGAAAGAAAGAAAGAAAGAAAGAAAGAAAGAAAGAAAGAAAGAAAGAAAGAAAGAAAGAAAGAGTAAATGGACAGAATTAGAGTAAAATTGCAAAGAAAGAAAGAAAGAAAGAAAGAAAGAAAGAAAGAAAGAAAGATAGAAAGAAAGAAAGCAAATAAATAACTAAAGAAGGAAGAAAGGAGGAAGAAAGATCCTTTCACATCCTTTTCTTGTAGGGTTAAATCCAATTTCAGCAGTAAACAGATACACAGAGATAGTGGGCTTGTGTTACACCGTTATTGCACATGATCACGGACAATACACCTGTCACACATGAAACTGCTGAAAGAAACATCGCGTCACACCATGCCCAAACACTCGCCCATTTCAGGAGATCGTGCTCGAAATACTAAATCCTTGACACGCATCACCCACATAGCCAGAGAGCTGACACAACTGCTTCAGTCAGACGGGTCACACACCAGCAGAATCCACACAATGAGGGGAACAATGCTTGATGGCCTTGAGGAGATTTTCCGAGATGACTGAGAGAAATGAGGTTGTACTTCAATGCTTTGCTGACCCAGGCTAAAGCCTGAGAAAAGTACAGGTTGGAGATATGACCAGTGAGACCATTTACACCAAATGCAGAAGATAAAAGGCCAGGAATGAAAGCAGAGAGTCAGTGTGTCCTGGGAACCCAACTGGGAAACAGATGCACCTGAAAAGCCACACTGCTGCCTCAGGGAGTCTATGATAGACAGGAAGACAGGAAGACAAACCTTTGGAGAGCCTGTGACTTCCTATCCATCATCAGTCCCCTTATTAAAGTGTATTTAAACTGCAGGGAACATTTATGATTAGAAAAGAAGCTTGCTAGATAGAAAAATGTGAACACGCATTGTTAGCTAGGCTGCTGACAATGAACTAACCGTAATGAGTTTTCAGGTTTCCGATGTGCTGCCTTGGATGTGAATTTCACAAAATTTAGACCCCGGAAGCCCACATGTCTCAGAGCAAACCAATATAAAGTTGGGTTTTTGATATCAGGTTTTGGAACCGGAGCAATTTCCAACCTGCCATTATTGTGATGATCGTATAGCAAGCTTTCTCTCCTTCATTAAAGTTTTATATAAAATAGCACATACAAGACAAAATACGTAAAGTATTTTGAAGACAGAGAAAAAGTAGTCACTAGAGATGCGTTCATTATGCCATGTGTGAACTGCTACATGTCTTGGCTGTCCACATGTGACCCCACCTACTGTCTCATTGGTGACAGGATTGAATGAGACATAAAAATATGAATAATTGTAAGGAAAGGAGGAAGGAAGGAAGGAAGGAAGGAAGGAAGGAAGGAAGGAAGGAAGGAAGGAAGGAAGGAAGGAAGGAAGGAAGGAAGGAAGGAAGGAAAATGAATGGATAGATGAATAGACAGATTAATAGATAAATGGATGGATGGATGGATGGATGGATGGATGGATGGATGGATGGATAGATGGATGGATGGATGGATGGATGGATGGATGGATGGATGGATGGAAAGATGAATGTATGGAAGAAGTCAACTTGGAAAATAAAGAAAAGGACAACATTTTAGAGAGATATAAAAAGGAAGGAAATAAAAAGATGAGACAAAAAAATGAAAGAAAGAAAGAAAGAAAGAAAGAAAGAAAGAAAGAAAGAAAGAAAGAAAGAAAGAAAGAAAGAAAGAAAGAGTAAATTATCAGAGAATTAGAGTAAAATTGCAAAGGCAAAAAAAGAAAGAAAGAAAGAAAGAAAGAAAGAAAGAAAGAAAGAAAGAAAGAAAGAAAGAAAGAAAGAAAGAGTTATATAATATATAATGCATTTCTATTGAGAATGTACTACAACTTTGACTTGTTAAACAGTGCTAGTATTTGTTATTTTGTTCTAGATGCTTAAGATTGGCTGGGGTCAGAGTAGGTAGAGAGAAAGAGAAAGAGAGTGTGTGTGTGTGTGTGTGTGTGTGTGTGTGTGTGTGTGTGTGTGTGTGTGTGTGTGTGTTTGTGTGTGTGAGAGAAAGAGAGAGAGTGAGAGAGAGAGATAAAGAGATAGTATGCCATCCCTCTCACACAGAAAGCAGAACATTTTGCTCCCTTGGCTCCCGGCCACGGATGACTGTGGCATCATCTGGATTCCAACGTGCAATCTCCTGATGATAGAGTGAACGCTTTTCTGCCTCACTCAGGAAGTCCTGAGTCAGCATTCGCTTTAACTATGGAAAAAGATGACTAGCCAACTAAAAAAAACATAACAGCCGTGCAACCCTCTAAACACTAGTAATAAATGTGCGGTGCGGATTAATTACCATTACAGCGACGTCTGGACAAATTCAGTCCCCACTTCTATATGATACATGCTGTAAATATCCGCATTCTAATCAAGGACGCTTTGAATTTGCACTGCACTCCAAGTGGCATATCATTTAAAAAATATATATTGTTTTTTGCTCTTACCACAAGACCTAAAGCAGGGATATTAGGACCTGCAGAGCAACAACCCCACTTCTTCTTTACTTCTTCCACCACACTAAAGTCAGCTCATGAATGCCTTGGGAATTCATTGACGAGTTGAAGCAGGTGTAGTGTAGGTGGAAGGAAGGAAGCAGAACACTGCAGAGAGGCGGTCTTCCAGGAATCAAGTCATCGAAACATCCACGGATTAAAAAAACACTTCAGCACTTGTGTTTGATTAGCATTGTCGAGGATTTACACCACAGTGCTATTAAAAGTCACAGATTAACATTAACACGCTTGTTTTAATACAAGATCAAGTTTCTATGGCAACAACATACTGTGCACAGGGAGTTGTATAGAAGCACATTATAAAAAATCATTCTGAATTAAAATAAAAAAATATCTTGTCAATGATATGTTCTTCTTTTTGGAGCTGTTTACTGTTCATGGAAGGAGTCTCCAGTGTCAGTAAAAACTCTTCTTTTGTTTTTCACAAACCGATAACCTTATAGTGTTGGATAAAGTCCCTAATGTGCTGCCTAAACAGCTCTGACCCATCGAAGTATGGACTCCACAAGACCTATAAAGGTGTGTTGTATCCTAATGTCAGAGATTCCCACAACTGCTTCATTCACAGCATTGCATAAAGCTTCCACATTCCACTGCCAGGTGTGTTTGTTTAGGTCTCCAACACAGACACGGATTTGGTGACGTTTATGCCTACAGATTTGGATGCGTTTGGCTTAATTTTATTTTATAATCATCTTTTTTGCCACAGGCTCATGCATGTGCAAGGAATTTATCATGGTGTGTTGGTGCTATAAAAACATGGAAAAACTATAAGTTATTGATAACTTGATAAATAAAGATAAAGACATTAAGTACACAGTCTGTGCAGAGTATCTAAAGTGAGGCAGAGCAAATAATAATGGATGGATGGATGGATGGATGGATGGATGGATGGATGGATGGATGGATGGATGGGTCACTGGATGAATGTAAGAAGTGAATTTGAAAAGTAACGGAAATGGCAAAAATTGAAGAAAGTAGAAAAGGAAGGAAATAAGAGAGAAAGAGAGAGAGAGAGAGAGAGAGAGAGAGAGAGAGAGAGAGAGAGAGAGAGAGAGAGAGAGAGAGAGAGAGAGAGAGAGAGAGAGAAGGAACAATGAACAACATATGAACACATTTGGAAGACTGTACAAAAAGAAAAAAAGAGAAAGGAAGGAAGGAAGGTAGGAAGGAAGGAAGGAAGGAAGGAAGGAAGGAAGGAAGGAAGGAAGGAAGGAAGGAAGGAAGGATATCATCGGTGAGAATAATCGATTCTCAGTTCTAATGAACAGAGAATTTAAATAAAATTACAAAGGGAAAAAATGAGATGCAGAACAAAATAAAGGAAGAGAGGTTTGTTAAATTTCTATGAGCCGCTTCATGTTATCACACTTCCCATTTTCCCAAATGAACAGTGTATAGTTTATTAGTAAACTAAATAAACTTTAGTGTCAATGGAAGCAGGTGAGAGATGATGGTGGGTCTTTACTATTATTGATGAAGTCGGTTGCGAATGGGAAGAAGCTGTACCAGACTTTTCAGGCCCATGCATCCGTTTCCACTATCATGTATTCAGTACGTTACATGATAATCTGGCACCAAGATGTTAGCAGCAGATCCTTTAAGTCCTGTAAATTGTGAGGTGGGGTCTCCATGGATCGAACTTGTTTGTCCATCAAATCGTGCAGATGCTTGAGCGGATTAAGAGCTGAGCAATTGGAACCCTTTGTTGTATTCCTCAAATCTTTCCTAAACAACTTTGGCAGTGTGGCATGGAGCATTATCCTGCTGAAAGAGACCATTGCCATTGCTATGAAGAGGTATAACTTGGACTACAACAATGTTTAGGTAGGTGGACCAGCCTCCAATCCTCGTATTAAGCTTTGAGAGCCCCCTGAAGGGTTTCCTTGCTTGGACCACTTTTGGTAAATAATAACCACCGTATACTGGAAACTTAGCAAAAGATTAGTTTTGCTCACTTGTGCTTTTTTACTGCTTTCATCACATCAACTTTAAGAACTACCGTATATTTTCACCTGCAGCCTAACTGCATTATGACCACCTGCCTAATATTGGGTTGGTCCCCCTGTTGCTGCAAAACAGTTCTGACCCGTCGAGCATTAACAGCATAAACTTCTTCAGCAATTTGAGCTACAGTATCTTGTCTGCTGGATTCCGATCTGCTCAAATTGCATCACTGTTTCTTTCTTTGACCACTTCTGATGAATACTGACTACTGCAGACCAGAACATGTGTCACATTCGCTCAAATCCTTACACTTGCCCATTTTTCCTGCATCTAACCCATCATCTTTGAGGACAAAATGTTTACTTGCTGCTTTACACGATCAAAATATATGCCACCTACTAACAGGTGCATGATGAAGAGATAATCAGTGTTATTCACTTCACTGCTCACAATGTCATCATGTCATAATGTTATGCCTCATCAGTATATATCCTTTAAGAATGCTGTGAGGTGGAGCCTCCATGGATTAGATTTGTTTCTCCGACACATCCAACAGAAACTTGTTCCAATTGAGATCTGAGGAATTCAAAGGCCGAGTCAACATCCTGAATTCTTTGCTGTCTTTAAACCATTTCTGAAATATTTTGGCATTGTGAAATTATTCTTATCAAAGAAACCATTGCTTTGATCTGCAGCAATGTTCAGGTACCTGTCAAACTGACCTATTTTTAGGGATTGTCCAAAAATCACAATTTGTCCCTTGTCAAAGTCATTTAGATACTTATGCCTGCTTGTTTTCTGCTTCTAACATATTAACCTTAGGAACTGACTGTTCAGTGGTATCCAATATATCCCACCCCTCACAGGTACCACTGAAAAAGAGAAAATCATTGTTATTCACCTCCCCTGTCAGAGCATTAAAAATAACGGCTGATCGGTGTACTGCTAAATCGTTGAGTCCCTGACGGAACTAATTACACAGCCTTGAGTTTTAATGTACAAATATTTCTGGAATAAAAAATTTAAAAAACTAATCAATTATTTGCATAAATATTGTGACTACCCTTCAGTTTTCCTAGTCTTTCTAGGTGAACATATTGAACCGGCTTTGTTGTGGTTAATCACACATATGCTACAGAACAGATGGATAAACAAAGACAAAGCTGAAAAAAGTGCTCCAGTATTTCTTTAGTCCTTGTTTTTCTCATTCTCGCTTGCTCTGTCCTGCTTTCCTTCTCCTGCTGTGTGAGACTGAACTGAGCTAATGAGATGACCTTCACCTCTGTTGGCTAGTGACCGGTAGAGCACAACATACACACCCACACATACACGCCCACCCATATCAGCCTGAAATGTGAAAAGGTCACTTTCCGGTATCTTTCCGGTTTGTATAAACATGCACATAGCACGATTTTACTGAAAATTAGAGCTACATCATAAAAGTAAAAATTTATATTTAAAATCTGATGTATTTATTCATGGAAATCCTGGAAAAAAATGTACGAACAACTTTGTTACAGCTAATAATCATTTTAAAGAAAACAAGGCTTTTCGAGAACAGAGTGAGGGGCAGACAGGAAAGAGGAGGTGTAAATGTGTAGAAGGTAGAAAAGGAAAAAGGAAAGTGAATAAAGGAAGCACAGACAGAAGGACAGAAAGAAGGAAGAAAGGAAGGAAAGTAAAAAATGGACCAGCCATTAAAAGCAAGAAAGAAAGAAAGAAAGAAAGAAAGAAAGAAAGAAAGAAAGAAAGAAAGAAAGAAAGAAAGAAAGAAAGAAAGAAAGAAAGAAAGAAAGAACACACCACACACAGTGAGAAGAAATAAAAGATGGTCAAGAACAGTAAGGAAGAAAATTGAGAAAAGTATATAACAGAGCATACAAATGAAGGGAGAAGGAAGGAAGAAAGAAGGGAAGAATTGCAGTGTGTATGCAGACAGACAGTAAAATGAATAGGGAGATCAGTCATTAACACATCGCAGTAATGTAATGAACCGAATGAATTTGACTTCAGGCTGTGTCAAATGTAAAAATCAGGTCAGTAACTTATCTTTTACAAGAGGAATAGAATTAATTCAGGGGATGGCGTTTACATCAGAAAAGCTTCATTCACATATTTATAACTTATACATTTATGAATCATTTATATGCAGAGAGTTATATGTTTGATCACTTCTGTCCCTTTCCGGATTTTGTATTTCTTCATCACTCCTCACCTTCTTTGGAGTTTTCTATGAGTTTTGCTCAAACCTGGAGAGAACTCTGAGTCTGTTTAACTACATTATATCCTGCATAAACATTTATTAATTATTGATCATAAATACACTTAAAATAAATAATGGTATAACCAATGTGTATGGTATGACAAACAATCACTTAAACACTGAACTTTCATGCATCTGTCTAGATTTGGTCTCAAATATGTCTCCACAGAAGACTTATCGCATTTACGCAGTATCAGCTTTGCCAAGTCTGCCAAAAGCAACACCCAGTACTACTAGCCAAACAATACCAATACAAACTGGACCAAAATAATCTCACCATAATTATTAGAGGTCAATGGATAGTGGATTTTAACGATACCAATAGCTAGCTTGCCAATAACCAATTAATTATCACATAGTTTTTAAAATGGATACTGAATAAAAAATAAAAAAAAAACAACATACATAACACTATGTAAAATAGTACTGAACTTTATACACAAAAAAAAACTACTGAGTAATGAAAATGTGCTAAATGAAAAAAAATTATATATGAATAATATTAATAAATATTGATGAAAACAAAAGACATGCATCCAAACTCAAACAAAAGTAACAGTCCAAATAAATAAAAACATTAACATCCAAAACGAATAAAAAATACGTCAAATGGGCGTTGCATATAACGCAACCCGGAAAAACTATTGGTGCGGATTTTTGTAGATAGCCGATAGTTCCAGCAATCAAATATCGGTCAACATCTAATAATTATATTTATCCATCAGATGCCATTTCTTAATAAAATTGTCAGATGCTTAGACAAATGCTGTGGTCTTATACTTATTGTCTTTCAAATTTTGATCCACTGCCATAAAACAACAGCTACCACCCGGAAGAGCCAGTAATGAAGGTTATAACAGGCTTTAAGAAAAATCAGGCAAGCTTATGCTGTATCACTGGGTACCATAATCCAACTGGAGAAAAGCTTTTTCTGCCCTCTTCAACATACCTGAGCTCAAAGTAATGAGTAGTTAGTGTCAATGTGATTGACAGGGGAGAATACAGATACCATCACACACTTCCGCATTATAATTTTGTGTTTATTAGTGCATTTACTAATATGTTTTGTTTAATGTTGTATCCCACTCATGTCCTATCATTGGTTACTCCCCTCATGTGTACTTTTGTCCACAGGTGTTTCTGTTTAACCCATTAATTAATTAATTAATTTATTTATTTATTTGTACTTATGTCAGTGGTGAAGCGTTCAGCGATTTGCCCCTTTCACATAACAATGTTTTTCTGTATTTCTAGTTCCTGTTATTTGAATCTTATTTTGGTTTCTCTTTCTTTGTCTCGCTTTGCCTAGTTTTTGTTCTTTGTTCATCGCCCGACCTTTGCCTGTTTACTGTTTCGGTTTAGAATTCGATTTGTCTGCCTGGTTTATTAATAAAACATTCTTATACTGAACTTGCATTCTCCTGTCCTCATATTTTATGACAGATAGAAGAATGAACAAATCTATTAAGGATGGATGGAAGGATAAAGGTAGGAAGGTGTAGGACAGAGAGAATGTTTATAAAGATTTGACCAGATAAAATGAATGCCCCTGCTTCTAGATTTTCCCCCCAAACAGTTCACTGCAGCAAAGGTGAACTAGCAAATGGTGGCACAGGAGGTCTCAGGAGTGCATCTGAATAATTCTCATTTTCTGCTAATTCATTGCTGAGAACATTAAAATGAACATTTTTGCCATTTTAAACTCCATTGTTTTGTCCGAAGAGACTCCATATAGCCGGCATGAATTATTTAACGTACAGATTTAAAACCTATATCATTTGTTTGCAAAAATTCCCAAGACAAAAAAACAAAAAAAACAATCAACCAGCCGACAAGAAACACATTTTGTCTAACATCAGTGTAGCTAGCTGGTTTACAAGCATTCTTGTTTTATTGAATAAAACTCACCACAGTAACAATTTTTTCTTCACAACCTAAAAATGGCATGCAGCATATCTAGGCCTTCCTTTAATGTTTGTGTGTTTTTTGACACTTTTTCCCTTCTTAAAAGCACTTCCTTTGACATGTAAACACTGTTTCTGTCCGTCACTTTAATGAAGTGCCTGCGTTTTTGTTGCATTGTGTTGCCGAGCTCTTTGCGCGTGTCTCGTTTTTCAAGGGCCTGATTCATAATTAAATAGTGCACTCCAAAGTGGGGTGTGTGTGTGTGTGTGTGTGTGTGTGTGTGTGTGTGTGTGTGTGTGTGTGTGTGTGTGTGTGTGTGTGTGTGTGTGTGTGTGTGTGTTTGGGGGTAATTCAGTAAGCAGTCTTTGATATATTAGTGTGCAATCAGAAAGAGATACAGTCCAAGGGAGCAAGACAGGGTGAACTGCACCTTTGAATTGCATTTAGAAATGAATTACTTTTTTTTTGAGTGGCCGAAAAACCCACAAACCCACAAAAAACCCACATTAATATGACAACATGCAAACAACATGCACTATAAGCAGTAAAACTCTTTTATTTAAATTTATAAAAAGGTTTGGATTCTCACAACCAAAGTAATGTATTCCCATCAATCGGATCTATCTATCTATCTGTCTGTCTGTCTGTCTGTCTGTCTGTCTGTCTGTCTGTCTGTCTAGATAGATAGATAGATAGATAGATAGATAGATAGATAGATAGATAGATAGATAGATAGATAGATAGATAGATAGATAGATAGATAGATAGATAGATAGATAGATAGATAGATAGATAGTGACGTATGTGCAGTAACTACAGGAAAATAATGTTGATCAGTCACACCATGAAGTTTTGGGAAAGAGTAGTGAAAGGCAGGCTGAGAGAAGACGTGACCATCTGTAAGCAACAGTATGTTTTCATGCCGAGGAAGAACCCTACAGACGCATTGTTTGCTTTGAGAAAGCTGATGGAGAAGTTTAGAGAAGATCAGAAGTAGTTGCATTGTGTGTTTGTGGATTTAGAGAAAGCGTACGACAGGGTGCCGAGAGAGGAATTGTGGTATTGTATGAGGAGGTCAGGTGTGGCAGAGAAGTATGTGAGGGTGGTGCAGGACATGTATGAGGACAGTGTGACAGCAGTGAAGTGTGCAGTAGGAACTACAGGCTGGTTGAAGGTGGAGGTTGGACTGCATCAAAGATCGGCTCTGAGCCCTTTTCTGTTTACAGTGGTGATAGACAGGTTGACGGACGAGGTTAGAAAGGTTATGATGATATTGTTATTTGTGGTGAGAGTAGGGAGCAGGTTGAGAAGAGCCTGGAGAGGTGGAGGTACCCACTGGAGAGAAGGGGAATGAAAGTCAGTAGAAGTGTGAATAAGAGGGAGGGCAGTGGAGTGGTGCGGTTGCAGTGAGAAGTGGTGGACAAGGCGGAGGAGTTTCGGTACCTGAGGTCAACAGTGCAGAGTAATGGAGAGTGTGTTGGAGAAGTGAAGAAAATAGTTCAGGCAGGGTGGAGTGGGTGGAGAAGAGTGGCAGGAGTGATTTGGGATTGAAGGGTATCTGATTTTTATTTGGAGTAATGAGGATGGACAGGATTAGAAACAAGTTTATTAGAGGAGATGTAGGATGTTTTGGAGACAAGGTGAGGAAGGTGCGATTGAGATGGTTTAGACATGTGCAGAGGAGGGATATGGGGTATATCGGTAGAAGAATGCTTAGGATGGAGCTGCCAGAAGAGAGGAAAAGAGGAAGGCCAAGGAAGAGGTTTATGGATGTGGTGAGGGAAGACATGCAGCTAGCTGGTTTGAAAGAGGCAGATGTAGAGGACAGGGGGTATGGAGACGGATTATCTGCTGTGACGACCCCTAACAGGAGCAGCCGAAAGAAGAAGAAGATATATATAGTCAAGTATGTATTCATACTTGAAAAGCAAAAACAACATCCCTGGATAGTTATATATTCAAAATTGTAGTCATTAATCTTTTTATATATATATATATATATATATATATATATATATATATATATATATATATATATATATATATATATATATACTGTATATATATATTGCAACCAGTAGGCAAACATGCACATTTTTATTCTTTCAGCATCTTGATAATCTCAAACTTTGGTCCTTGACTATAAAAAATACAGTGAGCTGCTTGATAAAAGCCAGAGGACAACTCCCTGACTGATTCCTGGAAAGTCACAGTACCTCAAATAAAAACTCTTTTCAATTGTTGTTGACATAAAAGCATTTCCGAATTTGCTTCAGGTTCTATCTCCTGGCAAGACGCTACAGTGGTCGAAAGTTCACCAAAATCGGACAGTTGAAAACTAAAAAAAAAAATGTTATCTCATGAATCTCAATTTCTGCAGATGGTAGGGTCAGAATTTAGTCTCAACAGCATAAATCCACAATATAAATTCATTTAAACTGAGAAATATACAAGAATTTCAAACTAAGACAAGTTTTTCCCATAATACCCATGACTACTACCGGAGAGTGAGATGTATAATCAAAGATATATAATCACCTCTCACCCCAGATATGGTCTGTTTATTCGTCCATCTGGCAAACACTACAGGAGTCTTTGATATTGCACTAGTCGGCTAAAGAAGTTTCTTTTATCAGCTGCCAGCCTACTGAAAACTGTACTCAGATGCTGAAGTGTACATTACCATTTTGACCTATCCTGAACTCTACATCTCCACACTGACCCAGGTCCAGAAGAAAAACTGTACTATATAATATGAATACCGATTGCACTCTTTATACCATTCGTCCCTTATCATTTGCACTACAATATTACTGCACAATTTCACATTCTCAACCTTGCCGCTTTGCCTCTCCTCACATTATAATTACTAGGTGATCTCTTTGTAGTCAACTGATGGTCCCTGGACATTTTCATCTCATTTCTTTGCACAATGCACCTCTGTTATTGCACATTATGTCATTTGTACTCAGCTGATCGGTACTCATTTCCATGATACTTGCTCTTTTTTTACAACATGGAATTATATATAAGTGGTAGAACGGTACACAAAATTCATGGTTTGTTACGTTCCTCAGTTTTTAAGTCACGGTTCAGCTAAATTTTGGTACACGGTGAGAGCGCCACATCCTAACCACTAGACCACCATGGAACCTGTTTTAACCCATGAATAATTTGCTTAATTGTGATTTTCACAATGTTCTAATCAAGAGTGTACATATTTAAATATGATGTACATATTAATATTCATATATTCATATATTCATAACCTGGTAAACATCTTGTAGAGCCTGAATTCTTTCCTAAAGGACTGGTCGCAATGAGGAAATGGTACAAGTTTGAAAAATCTGATGTTTACTTGGCGTCACTCTGTAAACTTACATTTGAGAATACATAATTTGTCACAAAAGAAATGTTCAATCATTTGTGGCAAAATAGTAACAGTGCCATCTATAGCTAATAGCACCGTGTTTTTTTTTTCTCACAACTCACAACAACTTGCCATTGTTTCGTGAAACCACTGTTTCTGTGGTGTATTCTGCATTTGTTTAAATTACAATAAACATTAGAAATAAAAGCAATAATCCATTATCGCATTATACTTACTATAGAAAAGCAAAATAAAAGAAAGAAAACATAATTTAGCATCGTTCATAAATTAAAAAAAAAATTGTATCTGGATTTTTTCCCCAATATCACCCAACCCATGCATTTTGTGTGTTTTTCTCCTCCACACTCCACA
Organism: Silurus aristotelis; assembly: GCF_946808225.1. NCBI lineage: Eukaryota > Metazoa > Chordata > Actinopteri > Siluriformes > Siluridae > Silurus > Silurus aristotelis. The sequence continues at coordinate 5,815,064 of NC_139598.1, read as the reverse complement.
GCCACTTCATTTAAATGCTAAGTAGTTTTTTGCACTGTAACAAATTGTTTATCTGCACACATACCCCAACAGCTAAAAAAAACCTCCACCGTCTCTAGGGAGCATGTAGGGCACACTAACCTTTAGCAAGGAACATTAGTTAAAATGTCAAAAATGAGGCAGGAGCTGCACTTGCACACGGGGACGCTACAAAAATAGCAGAGAAATAATGTCAAAACGCAAATGTAGGTCAATATTGGGGTTTCTTATTGTTTGGCTGCAAAGGCGCACAAATGTCCTTGTTTTAAAGGAAGGACACTCTTCGACCTTTCTCCCAAAGCAAAAAGTAACAGAACCTTCCAGAAAACTGGAGCTGATTTTTCCATGTCCTGCCAAGCCAGGACCAAACCTTTATTTTTTAATACTCACTCTAAATGAGCACTAGAGCAAACTATAATGTGTACTTAATAGGCTTGACTCAATAACACAGAAAGAGATAACATTCTGATGATGTCACTGCACCGTCCCAATAATGAGGTCACTCTAAGCATAGTCTTTTAAGCTGCTGGGGAAAAAAAACTCCACTTGCGAGCCGAATTCCATCAGATCCCCAGCTGGGGCTACAAAAAAATGCAAATCAGATCTTATAAAGCATTTCTTTTCATTATGGCTTTGCACAGCTACATTTAACTTGAGTCCATGCTTTGCTGATTTGGGTCTGGCGACACCCCAGGGCAGGATCACACTAAGCTTCCTATTGAGCTTCGACTTTAGAGTCCAAATCGCTCTGACAGCATTATGGATTTTCGGGAAGCTGCTAACTTAGTCGGGAGATCAGGTGCCTAACAAACTGCAATTAACAAACAACTTCAAATCTCCCACTGTCAACTTTCCCACTTATGTTCATACTTACATAGAGGAAGACATGTATACAATAAATAAACAAAAGTTTATGAACACCTGACTATAAGATTTGTATGTGCTTTTTGGACATTGCCTTCCCCATTTGCTGATATATTAACCACCACTCTTCTGGGAAGATGTTCCATTAGATATTTGAGTGTGCTTGTGGAGATTTGTGCTTATTCAGCTACAACAGTACTAGTAATGTCAGGTACTGATGTAGTGAAGGTGAGATGAGGAGGCCTGGGGCACAGTCTTATTCAATAGGGTTGAGGTTAGAACTCTATAGCAGGCCACTCAAGATCTTCCACACAGAGGCATTATCATACTGGAACAGGTTTGAGTCTCCTAGTTTAAGAGAAAAATTTCATTCTACCTCATCCAAAGACATTCTATACAATTTTAATGCCTTAAATTTTATGGTAACAGAAGAATCAGTAAAAAGAACTCTAGGGTCCTGAACAAAAACCTGTACTTAACCTTACGTACCACCTTTAGAATAAATTATAAAGCAAATGCTCACCAGGCCTCCTCACATTACATCAGCACCTGAGCTCAGTAACTAGCTAGCTCCAAAATCTAGTGGACAGCTTTCTAAGAAGACTGAAGGCTACCAGGGGCAACCAGGACCAACAGTTTTCATTTCTTTAAAAAAAAAAAAAAAAAAAAAAAAAATATATATATATATATATATATATATATATATATATATATATATATATATATATATATATATATATATATATATATATATATATATATTAATGACGGTCAGCTGTCCACAGACAGCAGACAGACAGACAGACAGACAGACAGTCAGAAAGAAAGAAAGAAAGAAAGAAAGAAAGAAAGAAAGAAAGAAAGAAAGAAAGAAAGAAAGAAAGAAAGACAAAAGTTTAAACAGGTTTATTTACTGTAAATCTTCATTATAATAGTTATGTAACTTGTCAGCAGCTGGTTGGACTGAAACAAATTTTGGTGGTTTTCATAACAATTAGGTGGTGAATATTTATCGACAATCATTGTGACGTGATACATTTTTAGTAGTAAATAATGTATGGCGAAAAAAAAACCCTGATTATGTCAATTTGAAATCAAACACTAAAAAATATGGACCTTTTCATAAGAGAAGGGGTGAATACTTTTGCAAGGAACTGCATGCATGAATACTGCACATATAGCAAATTTTGTTTAGTTCATTTTTTATTTTTTTTTTTTGAAGCCTGATTCACACGCATACGAATACACAGTACGACGTGCAAAAAAAATTATTAATAATAAATAATAATGAGAAACAGTAAAATGCTAAACTAAATAATAACAAAAAATACAATAAAGGAATTAAAATGGCAGAATTTGCAATATAATAAAATAGAATAGAATTGCAAAGGAATCTAATAGTATTAATACGATAGTATTTACAATAAAATTGTTTATAAAAATTGATTTAAAAATAGACTTAGTGATGACTAAAGTGATTGTCTTCTAAGTCTGGCCAATATTATTAATAGTAATATCATAATAAACAGCAGAGCTTATATTCCATATACTTATTTAAACTTATATACCTTTTTTTAATAAAACAAAAATGTAGTAATGCACTACAATGTTATTCTGCTGGCAAATTGGGTGCAAATCCTGTATCATATTCGGCATTGTGGAAATGTCTTGAGGTACGATGATTCGGTTTGCATTCGACTACAGAAACATCATTTTTACTTTCACATTAATGCCTTAGGTAAAGAAAAGTAGAAGAGCAGCTGATCTTCAGGTGACTAAGAATGTCAAGGCAGGACGTGATGAGACTGTCAGCAAAGAACATTCTGTCTATGACCTATTATAAGAGGGATATTGTAGTCGAGTTGGAGTGCATGAGTCCCTCATTACAAAGGCGAAAGCACATTTGAGAGTTCAGTGGTGCAAAAACTATAAGCACTGGTCTGGATAGAGGTAGGGGGGAGTGATAGGGTCAGATGAGTCATCCTTTGCCATCTTCTCAACAAGTGTGTGAGCTCATGTGTGGCGTTCATCACGACAACTGGGCGGGACTGCATGCTGTGAAGGGACAATAATCTCGCTAATCACCTCCATCTTGTAATGATACCCATTCTATCCTGATGGGAGTGGTTTTGTACTGGATGACTCCTCCCCAAAGCGCAGGGCATACAAACTCACTGAATGATTTAACGAGCATTAAAATGATTATGTGCCATGGCCTGTCACCAGATCTCAACCTTAAATGAACACCAATGAAAACACAATTATCGAAGCATCAGCTGAGGGAAAATCTTTTAGAAGAATGGTCTCTGGCATTTCAGAGACGTGTATAATTTATGTCAGGGTGCAATGAAGCTGTTCTGGTGGCTCACTGTGGCCCAAACTAATACTCATTAAGATATACAAAGACTGAGAGCAAGAAAGCAAGAGAGAGAGAGAGAGAGAGAGAGAGAGAGAGAGAGAGAGAGAGAGAGAGAGAGAGAGAGAGAGAGAAGGGGACAAGTGTAAGACATATGAAAGAGATAAAGCGACTGTGGAAAGAGACTGGGCAGAGAGACAGGGCAAAGAGAGACAGTAAGGGGTGAAAACACTACACAATACAGAGAATGAGAGGAAACAAGATCGGAGAGGGAAAAATAGAGAAAGAAGAAAAGAAAAAAAACAGAAGTAGAGAGACAGACAGAATTATAGAAGCACCTAGAAAAATAGAGAACTAGAAAATGAGAGCTTAGAGAAAGAAACACAAAGTATGGGGTTGAGAGAATGAATGGAAAAAACAAAAATAACCTGAGCTCAACACAAATAAAAAAAATATATATAAACCTTTGAGTGTCTAAAACTCAGTGTTAAGTCAAATGCAACTGATAAACTGAGATTTTTTTTAAAAAATAAGACCTGGACTAACACTTAGCATACATGGAGTTGTTTGCTAATGCTAGCTAATAATATACACAATATGGACACTTGACTTTTTCAGCCATATGTGGCCCTTTCCCACACTTTTATCACATATTTTGGAGGCACACCATTGTATAGGATGTTTTCAGGAGCAGAAGGACTACACAAGAAAATACGATCATATAACCCCAATCTTATCGTCCCTACATTGGCTTCCTATTAAGTTTCGAATAGACTACAAACTACTGCTACTCACTTATAAAGCACTAAATGGTTTGGCTCCCATGTATCTATCCAGTCTCTTAACACGCTACAATCCGTCACGCTCCCTGAGATCTCAAAACTCTGGGCTTCTAGTAGTTCCTAGAATAGCAAAGTCCACTAAAGGCGGTAGAGCATTTTCACATTTAGCTCCTAAACTCTGGAATAGTCTTCCTGACAGTGTTCGGGGTTCAGATACACTCTCCCAGTTTAAGTGCAGATTAAAAACATATCTTTTTAGCAAAGCCTACACATAACACACATCACACACATCACATCATAACCTTGTGCTCCAGAACATCTGATCACATGCACATTATCAACTTGTGCTGTTAATATCATGAACAGCAGCTACGCTAATTCCTCTCCACTGCTTCTCTTTCTCTCCCCATCCCGAGGCATCCTGAGGTTTGGCCAGCTCCAGTCACGTCCCACCTCGTGAAGATTATGGACCTATGGATGATGGACCTAATGGCCTGAAGTAGAGCTCTGACCTCAACCAGTACCTCAAAATCAGTACCTGACTTTACTAACACAATTATGGTTAAATCTCCACAACCACACTTCAAGATCTACTGGAACATCTTCCCAGACAAGTGGGTTATTTTAACAGCATATGTGGAGTAAATGCCGAATAGGATGTTTAAAAAAGCACATACGAATCTTATGTCCAGATGCCCACAAACTTTTTTTTCATATAGTGCATATAAATTACAACCACTTTAAAGGACCATTTTCAAAATTTCAGGGCAAAATCTCATCCTTCAGAGTTTTCCAGCTGCAATTTGTCGTTTTGATACTAACTTATTTATTGTACTTATTATTATTGCTTTCTAACAGACAGGTAAAAATGTATATGACACAGTCCCTCAATAACTTCAATTGAGACCGATAACTGAAGACTCTGATGAATTGTAAATGCTGTTAGAAATAAAAGCGATAACAGGACCTTACTTCTTTCACAGATGCCCCACAACATACCGTAACGATAAATGAATAGTCCTACATCCTGTGGTTCTAAGCAGTGGAATAAGAAACTTCTTGGAAAAGTTGTCAGTTTTAGAGTAGTAGGGTAACTTTGGGACATTTCACGTTCATTTACATCACCCACCACTTTCCTGTAACTTTCCTGTGTTTTATTACATAACCGATCTATTATTTTAAAAGTAGACTGCTTGCATGATTAGCTAATGGAAGCTCCTCACATTCGTCATTTTGTACAGAAGAATCTCGAAAAGTCTTTCTTTCTGATGATTCATAATTGATTCGGCCATTACGTATAGCCTACTATTAAACATTTTCTTCTAACAGCTTGTTAAATTCTTTACCATTTTTTAAAAATTGAGTCATGAATAAAAGTTACACTTTAAAAATTAAACACAAAAGACAAAAATACAGCACATAAATAATACTACACGGATGTTACCATCATACTTAATCAAGTCTTTACCAGAAAAGTGTTTGAATTTTAAATTGTTCAATGAAATACAACAAAAATAATTGCCTCATTAGAATCGTCTTTCTCTTGCTCTTTTAAAACTCCCTGCAGTTCAGTTGTCTCCTGGATTTAATTAATTTTTTTTTCTTGTTGTCCAGCCCGATCAGAGCAACATGACTGCCATTTGTAACTTGCATAAAGTTTGTACTTTAAACAATTTTTTTCCCCACACAATCCATCACTTACTTATTACCAGCTCTACACTAATAGCCACTTAAACACCTTATTGACAGACACCAGACTCTTTTTTCTGCAATCGAGCAACACATCTTCGACAATAACATCAGGTTTTGTGTATTTTTTTTTCCCCTTGCCCTGACATTTTTGCCCTGACAATAATTGTCTGCGATGCATCCGTCTGTGGTGTGAATATACCGTACACTTTTACAGCAGAGTAATGAAATGGATATTGAATGTGGGTCAGGCTGAAGAAAGCTGCATAAAGCTGGATTAACATGACTAAGCCTGGGTTGAGCCTCTGTAAATATCTGATACATTCAAGATTTGGGCTTTTTCCAGTGGATTAAAATGAGTTAATGTGATTGCTACTGAATGCCTCGGATATCTGAGATACGCAAGTTAGGAGCCAAGTTTGTAAACAGGCTTTTGATGTGTTTGGAGATTTTTGGTTTTGTTGATAGATTTGCTTCAGCGAGAGCTTCCAGCTCTTCTTACATGCACTTTAGGCAGTCATGTAATAAATAATCAATACTAAATATGGACAGTACTGGTAAAATTCAATTGATATTTATGATATAATACCAGAAAACACTAAATATTTGTGCTTTTAAACTTTTTTTTTTTCTCATTGTAAATGAATGAACAACTTTTTGTATCCGATCTTTTGTTTCCATCTTTTCTTTACAAAAATACTTTCAACTTTCTTCCGTTTAGTGCATGTTAATCCAAAAGCAAGATGATATACAGTGTACAGATCCTGTGTGTGGGATGATATACTGTATGGGTTTTTTTGGTAAAACTACCATGTAGGAGTGTAAAAGTGTGTGCACTTATCTGACTTTCCTTAATCAACTCCACCTGTTTATAACCCGATCATAATTAAATATATATACATAAATAAAGTGTGCACACATTTCAGTTTGGGCGCCACATAAACAAACACACAAACAAAAAAAGGACAGGAAAGGAAAGGAAAGGAAAGGAAAGGAAAGGAAAGGAAAGGAAAGGAAAGGAAAGGAAAAGGGAAAATGGAAAAAGGAAAGGAAAGGAAAGGAAAGGAAAGGGAAAATGGAAAAGGGAAGGAAAGGAAAGGAAAGGAAAGGAAAGGAAAGGAAAGGAAAGGAAAGGAAAAAAAAGAAAAGGAAATGGAAAATGGAAAAGGGAAGGAAAGGAAAGGAAAGGAAAGGAAAGGAAAGGAAAGGAAAAAAAAGAAAAGGAAATGGAAAATGGAAAAGGGAAGGAAAGGAAAGGAAAGGAAAGGAAAGGAAAGGAAAGGAAAGGAAAGGAAAGGAAAGGAAAGGAAAGGAAAGGAATAAAACAAGTGAAGTGAGATGGGGACATTTGGGGAAGGAAATAAAAAGTAGGAAGAAAGAAAGAAAGAAAGAAAGAAAGAAAGAAAGAAAGAAAGAAAGAAAGAAAGAAAGAAAGAAAGAAAGAAAGAAAGAAAATGGTTAATATACAGACTAAAATTAAGACAGAAAAATGTTTTGTGTGATGCAGTGTGTTGTATTGTACTGTGTTGTATTGTGTTGTGCTGTGTGTTGTTTTGAGTTGTACGGTGTGATGTGCGGTATTGTGTTGTGCTGTTTTGTTTTGTATCATGTTGTGCTGTACTGTGTTGTGGTGTGTAATGTGTTGTGCTGTATGTTGTGCTGTATTGTGTTAGGCTGTGTGTAGTGTTGTGCTCTGCTGTGTTGTATTGTTTTGTGTGGTGAAGTGTGTTGTGCTGTGTGTTGTTTTGAGCTGTGCGATGTGTTCTGCTGTATTGTGTGTTGTGCTGTATTGTGTTGTGCTGCTTTGTTTTGTGTCATGTTGTATGTTGTGCTGCACTGTGTTGTGGTGTGTGTTGTGCTGTATTGTGTTGTGCTGCTTTGTTTTGTGTCATGTTGTATGTTGTGCTGCACTGTGTTGTGGTGTGTGTTGTGCTGTATTGTGTTGTGCTGCTTTGTTTTGTGTCATGTTGTATGTTGTGCTGCACTGTGTTGTGGTGTGTGTTGTGCTGTATTGTGTTGTGCTGCTTTGTTTTGTGTCATGTTGTATGTTGTGCTGCACTGTGTTGTGGTGTGTGTTGTGCTGTATTGTGTTGTGCTGCTTTGTTTTGTGTCATGTTGTATGTTGTGCTGCACTGTGTTGTGGTGTGTGTTGTGCTGTATTGTGTTGTGCTGCTTTGTTTTGTGTCATGTTGTATGTTGTGCTGCACTGTGTTGTGGTGTGTGTTGTGCTGTATTGTGTTGTGCTGCTTTGTTTTGTGTCATGTTGTATGTTGTGCTGCACTGTGTTGTGGTGTGTGTTGTGCTGTATTGTGTTGTGCTGCTTTGTTTTGTGTCATGTTGTATGTTGTGCTGCACTGTGTTGTGGTGTGTGTTGTGCTGTATTGTGTTGTGCTGCTTTGTTTTGTGTCATGTTGTATGTTTTGCTGTACTGTACTGTGTTGTGGTGTGTATTGTGCTGTACTGTGTTGTGTTGTGTCATGTTGTGTCACACTGTGTGTTGAGTTTTGCCTCGTGCTACATGTTGTGTTATACAACGCGCATCATGTGCAGTCCAGGTCAGTACTAACCAAAGCTTTTCAGTATTGTCCTGATGTTATTACTTTATTACTGGATATGAGACCGGTACCTATCAATCACCCCCCTCAACACACACACACACACACACACACACACACACACACACACACACACACACAGAGAAACATACTGGAGCAGGGAAGAGAAGCAGGTTGTAATGGAGTAATGGAAATGCACAGTGAGAAGTTTGAGTAGTGGATGAGAGTGGATGTAGGAGGACAGAGAAGCTGTGAGGGCTTCATGAGAAGCCTGTTGTGTGTCCCACTTTCCTATTAGCCCCATTCCGATCAAAGATACAGCAACAACAAAAAAAGGATGTGAGCACAGCTGGAGCCCAATTAACCACGCTGCTCTGGACCACTTTTTACCTTCTCACTTTATTTCTAATACAAGTCGATCACATCCTTCTGCATGTGGAGGAAACACTTGAGCACGACACGCCGGGCTTTTTATTGCAGCCTCTGCAGGAACATTTCAAGCCTTTTTTCACATCCAGATGCTGGCAGAATAAAAAATAAATAAATAACTCAAAATTAGTGAGCAAAAATTTCCAAGCACTGACTTACCCCCAGTTTCTTACTCCTGATCCTCACATAGCCCTGCTTCACTATGTCGTTGAAGTTGGAAGCCATTGATAGATCTGATGCGGATGTTTATTCCGCTGTTCCGCTCCGTAAGTCCGGGAGAAGTGAAAGCAGCATCCAGACCCTCAGACAGCCGGCTCGGGCTATACCATCTCCACACTGACGGGGGGGGGGGATCACTTACAGGCTTGCCGAATTCATTCAGCACCCCCTTCACTGGACCGTGCCATCTACATCTAATAATAATAATAATAATAATAATAATAATAATAATAATAATAATAATAATAATAATAATAATAGTGATGATTTTGATGATTATATCTTATTATTATAAGAAAAGGAAAGGGAAGGAAAGGAAAGGACTGTGACAGATGAGATGGGGAAATATTATAAAGAAGGAAGTATAAACTCTATCATAATTTATTCTTTTTTTCAATTAATGAATTACTTAATTACTTTTCAATTAATTAATTACCTACTTAAAGAATGAAACTTCATAGGAGCAACAGTACTACTATTACTTCCTGTTGTTGTTTTGTTGTTGTACTTGTTGTTATTGTTACAATTGTTATTATTGTGGTTGTTGCTGTACTAGTTGTTGCTATTGTTACTATTGTTGTTGTATTAGATGTTGATATTGTTACTATTGTTGCTGTTTTATTAGTTCTTGCTATTGTAATTGTTGTATTTGTTGATATTGTTGTTGTAGTATTAGTTGTTGTTATTGTTACTATTGTTTACTATTTGTTCATAGTCCTTTATAGTCCTCTTTTGCACAGTACTGTATAATCAGAGTATACAGTAGTCAGTACTGGTCAGCGCTGTTTTGTATTTTGTGTTGTGCGTATTTGTCTCATAATTGTTTTGTCTGCACTGTTTGCACTCGGTTGCACTCAATGCACTTCATATAGCTTTATGTTGTGTGTTGTAGCTCTATGTTGTTTAATGTAGCACCAGGGTTCTAGAGGAACGTTGTCTCATTTTCACTGTGTACTGCGTCAGCTGGTAGAAATGACAATAAAAGCTTCTTGACTTGACTTGACTTGACTTGACTTGACTATTGTTGTTGTTCTTGCTGTGTTAGTTGTTGCTAATGTTACTATTGTTGAAAGAAAGAAAATTGTCAAAAAAAAAAAAACTCAAACAAGAGAAATAGGAGAAAAGACAGACATTAAATATGACTGAATATAACTGCAGCATGATATACACCGTGTGTGTGTGTGTGTGTGTGTGTGTGTGTGTGTGTGTGTGTGTGTGTGTATGTGTGTGTGTGTGTGTGTGTGTGTGTGTGTATGTGTGTGTGTGTGTGTGTGTGTGTGTGTGTGTGTGTATGGGTTTATCATCTTGTTCATCTCTTCTTCAATCAAAAATTGAATAAACAGAAGACAGAAACATGAATTCATTATTTTTACAATGACAGGATGAGGACAAGGGGCTTATGAGCTTGTGTTTGATGAGAATTTCGATGGCAAAATGGTGCTGACAGCAGCTCAGAATGACAACTATGACATTTCAGGAGATTTTTACACGATAATTTAAAGAACATTTAGCTGGACAAACGAACATTCACATTTATACTAGGATCATTCCACAAAATAGCTCCTTTTCCAGTAAACTATTCTTAAAAATCCAGTACTTGAAGGCTGTTGCATGTCCTGAAAGTCTGTCAGTAAAACAACTGGGTGCTTTATGTTTTGTATACAGTATATATATATATATATATATATATATATATATATATATATATATATATATATATATATATATATATATATATATATACAGTGAGGAAAATAAGTATTTGAACACCCTGCTATTTTGCAAGTTCTCCCACTTAGAAATCATGGAGGGGTCTGAAATTGTCATCGTAGGTGCATGTCCACTGTGAGAGACATAATTTAAAAAAAAAAATCCAGAAATCACAATATATGATTTTTAAACTATTTATTTGTATGATACAGCTGCAAATAAGTATTTGAACACCTGTCTATCAGCTAGAATTCTGACCCTCAAAGACCTGTTAGTCTGCCTTTAAAATGTCCACCTCCACTACATTTATTATCCTAAATTACATGCACCTGTTTGAGGTCGTTAGCTGCATAAAGACACCTGTCCACCCCATACAATCAGTAAGAATCCAACTACTAACATGGCCAAGACCAAAGAGCTGTCCAAAGACACTAGAGACAAAATTGTACACCTCCACAAGGCTGGAAAGGGCTACGGGGAAATTGCCAAGCAGCTTGGTGAAAAAAGGTCCACTGCTGGAGCAATCATTAGAAAATAGAAGAAGCTGAACATGACTGTCAATCTCCCTCGGACTGGGGCTCCATGCAAGATCTCACCTCGTGGGGTCTCAATGATCCTAAGGAAGGTGAGAAATCAGCCCAGAACTACACGGGAGGAGCTGGTCAATGACCTGAAAAGAGCTGGGACCACCATTTCCAAGGTTACTGTTGGTAATACACTAGACGTCATGGTTTGAAATCATGCATGGCACGGAAGGTTCCCCTGCTTAAACCAGCACATGTCCAGGCACGTCTTAAGTTTGCCAATGACCATTTGGATGATCCAGAGGAGTCATGGGAGAAAGTCATGTGGTCAGATGAGCCCAAAATAGAACTTTTGGGTCATAATTCCACTAAACGTGTTTGGAGGAAGAAGAATGATGAGTACCATCCCAAGAACACCATCCCTACTGTGAAGCATGGGGGTGGTAGCATCATGCTTTGGGGTGTTTTTCTGCACATGGGACAGGGCAACTGCACTGTATTAAGGAGAGGATGACCGGGGCCATGTATTGCGAGATTTTGGGGAACAACCTCCTTCCCTCAGTTAGAGCATTGAAGATGGGTCGAGGCTGGGTCTTCCAACATGACAATGACCCGAAGCACACAGCCAGGATAACCAAGGAGTGGCTCTGTAAGAAGCATATCAAGGTTCTGGCGTGGCCGAGCCAGTCTCCAGACCTAAACCCAATAGAGAATCTTTGGAGGAAGCTCAAACTCCGTGTTTCTCAGCGACAGGCCAGAAACCTGACTGATCTAGAGAAGATCTGTGTGGAGGAGTGGGCCAAAATCCCTCCTGCAGTGTGTGCAAACCTGGTGAAAAACTACAGGAAACGTTTGACCTCTGTAATTGCAAACAAAGGTTACTGTACCAAATATTAACATTGACTTTCTCAGGTGTTCAAATACTTATTTGCAGCTGTATCATACAAATAAATAGTTAAAAAATCATACATTGTTATTGCTGGATTTTTTTTTTTAGATTATGTCTTTGACAGTGGACATGCACCTACGATGACAATTTCAGACCCCGCCATGATTTCTAAGTGGGAAAACTTGCAAAATAGCAGGGTGTTCAAATACTTATTTTCCTCACTGTATATATATATATATATATATATATATATATATATATATATATATATATATATATATATATATATATATATATATATATATATATATATATATATATATATGAAAATTGTAGAGTCACACTGAAGGCATCAAAACTATGAATTAACACATGTGGAATTATATACATAACAAAAAAGTGAACTGAAAATATGTCATATTGTAGGTTCATCAAAGTAGGCATCACTTTAAAAGTCACACGGTCATTTGTCCTGCTGTAAACGACCCTTCGTATGTGTTCAGCCTTCATTTGCAGATTTACCAGATTTAGTTTTACAGCAATTAATAGTAGTTTATCCGCATTATTTTTTCTTTGCTTTTATTCCTTGCTTTCTTCTTTCCTTACACTCATTTATTTCTTCCTTGCCCTGCGTACTTTTCAAAACTTTCACATCTATTTCCTTCTACCGTTCTTTTTTCTTTTCTTCCTTCAACCATTTTTTTCTGTTTCCTTCCTTCCTTCTATCTTTCCTTTCTTCCTTCCTTACCTCCTTCCTTCCTTCCTTCCTTCCTTCCTTCTTTCCGTTTTCTCTTTCTTTGTTTCTTTTTTCCCCTCCCTTCTTTTTTTTATTTGCTATGTCCCTGTCTTCTATCACTCACTCATTCACCTCCTTTCGTCCTTCCTTCCTTCCTTCCTTCCTTCCTTCCTTCCTTCCTTCCTTGCCTTATTCCTTTTCCATCACTTGCACTTCCATATCTTTCTTTCCCTACTTGCTCTGGGAGCTGCCATATTATTTCTCAGTTGATTAATATTCAGAAGATTAATAAGATATTTATTTGTTCATTCATTCAACTGAAGTAACAATTAATACACTCACTGACTCCTGCTACAGGGTTCAGAGAAACAATCTGATGTACATTGTTCTCATAAACCTAAATCATTTAAAATTGCAGGAGTTGAAGGCTATAAGGCTATAAATAGTGGAAATCCTACTTCACAGGAGACTGTGCTTTTCATGTAGATTAATTAATTCACCTTTGTTTCAGCGAGAAAATAAAACAGGTTTATGCCTTTGCTTGCATCCTTTTGCTTTTGATTCGAGCCTCTGATATTTTAATCCAATCAGAGAGCGGCGCACAACTCATAAAGCACAATTCATCAGCTCTTAGCGAGGAACACAAACACAATTACACATGAACAACAATAGGCTCAAAAAGGATGCAAATGGTATGTAGATTAAAGGAGTAGCATGATACATGACAGAAAAATACTAAATAAGAGAACAGAAAAAGAATGTACAAAAAATTGTGCATTCAAGATTCACAAGTAAACACAAACGTCATTATTATTATTATTATTATTATTATTAGTAGTAGTAGTAGTAGTAGTAGTAGTAGTAGTAGTAGTAGTAGTATTAGTAGTAGTAGTAGTAGTAGTAGTAGTAGTAGTAGTAGTAATACACAAAATGCTAAGGTTACCAGATCTCCAGCTGAAACTCAAATAAAAGGAAAACCATAATTGTGCTGTGTTTTGATTATAAAGAGAGGATTTTCAGCACAGAACTTAAAATAAACAAACAAATATTATTAAATACTTATCATTCTTATTTTAATTTTTTTTCTTATATTTTATTATTATTATTATTATTATTATTATTACTATAGATGGTATTAGAGAATCCAGATCCGCTCTGCCACAATATTAAACAGCTTCTTCCCCCAGGCTATGAGAGCCCTCAACACCCCATTCCCCACTCGACCTTCATTCAAACCCCTACCTCCTGAACCAGAAACATTTCAAGTTCAACTCTCTTGCTGCTATTGTTTTTCCAAAACCTGTTCACTTGAAATTTGTTTACAACTCTTATGTGCAATACTATGTGAGCAGGTAGACTGTGCATAGGTGGATATGTGGGCTTTATTTATTTGCATTTTTCTATTTGCCTGATGTTCTGTGTCTTTTCATTCCTGTTCTATTTTGCTTTAATTAGTGTTTTGGGGGAAAAACTAATTTGGAATTTCAGTAATTGCCAGAAAAAAATAACATCGGTACATCATGAGAAAAGCATTCTGTCATCTTGTCCAGTGCATTAAAATACAAAACACACACACACACACACACACACACACGCATATTTATCTAGACATCTTGACAAATTACAGTAAATCTAAAAAACTCCTACTGATATCTTATTATTGTTTTGGTGGTTATGTTTAAATGCAACAACCAGCATTTTTTTACTGTGTTATCGTCAATAGTTCATCTATCGGCCCTGTATTTGTAATGTTTCAAACAAAAAATCAGCCTATAGAGGGCGACATTGTGATACATTTATTTTACAAAATTTGGCTTTGCATTTATATCCGTCAGAGTATTCACACATTGCAATACAGTTTAATCAGTATAGACTATAAGGACAAAATTACAAACTTTAAGGCACTCAAATGTATAGGATTTTTGGATGAGGTAGCATTACATGACCCAAACCTGTTTCAGCATGACAATGCTGCTGTGCAGAAAGCCAGTTCGATGAAGATATAGCTTACATGGGTTGAAGTGGATCTTTGCTATACCACAAAGTTGAAGGCCTTAACCTAAATAAACACCTTTAGGATAAATTGGAACACTGACTGCACCCCAGGCCTAGTCACTTCATCTACATCAGTACCTGACTTTACTAAACACTGCAAGTAGACTGCAAGTGTTTATTTATTTATTCATTTTAATTAAAGGCAGTTTAGAAAAAAAAAGCACTAATAAATTGGTCCCAGGCCCAGGTGTTGGAGCTATATTCACATTTGGAAGGAACAATGCTTCTGACATGAACAACAGCCCAGCCCCCTGCAGTGGGCATCAGGCCCACCTAGGCATTATTTGATAATCCAGGTCTGTTTGAGCTATAAATGTTCTCCTGCTGCCTAATGTGATGTTGGTGCCTGATACTGACACAATTCTGCTGTCATGGTTCGTGTCAGCCTCCAGAACTAACCTGATTCTTCCTGATTCATGATACTCCTATTTGCTTGGAGCTTAAACACTTGGGACTGACTCATTCTGTTGTGCATTGCACCACTTGAATACACCAAGGATTTACCCTTCACAAAAACAGCTTGTGTTCAAACCTCAAATATGCGCCAATGTACAATCTCATCTGAAGGCTGAATTTCTATACATTTGCACCAAAGAACTGCTGCTGTAATCCGAAAAGACACTATTCTACTCATCCTAGGACTTATATTTATCCTGACCATCATCTTCAACTGAATAAATAGCACACAAATGAAATATATTAATGCTTTATAATCTCTGCTGAAAGAGGATTTTGGTTTTACCTTGCCTCTGACATTTCGGTATTACTCAGTTGTTCATATGTCCCAAGACTTTGACACTTTTCCAGACTTTATGATCCTTTACAATGTCCATAAAAAGATGCTAAATATATAACCTTAATAGTTACTAGAGGGGCGCCGATCAGGATTTGTGGGGCCGATCACCTATCCCCGATCACTGAAAGCTGTATCGCCTGATTCCTTTGCTGATCACTAAGTACAGGGTCCATTTAAACCTTCATTTTATCTCTTTATTTATTCAATTATGCTACGTGATAAACAACATTTAATAGCATCAAGTTTAAAAAGAGAGAAAATTTAAGTGTAATTGTTTTAGGTAGCCTAACTGATGTTGTTTTTAATTACTTGCATTAATGACCTAATTGTTTGTTGCTTTGAATGTACGAACTAGATTTTTAATAGAAAAAAAACATAAATGAAGGTTAATGACCAACACACAAAAAAATCATTATATAAAATTCCTGAAGTACATTGCACCCCACCTGTCATGTCTTTATTTCCCACTAGAGGGCCACACCCCAAACTTTGAGAACCACTAGTGTAACGTGGATCCAAGTAAGACATGAGCACTTGAGTTAACTGTCCCTCTCAGTTATCGTTAGAAAACTGCTCATATTTCTTTACGTGACTTAATTTTAAATGTCTGATAAGGTTAGTGGTGTTTTGGTTGCTTACCACCTTGTGGACTTTCTTGGTACAAATGTTGCAGACTGCTAATGTACTGTATACAAACCGTATAGGATTGTTAGACCAGTGAAGCCAGTTTTAGCAGCATGTGAAGAATTTGTCTCGCAAGTTTTGCGTCATCTGATCGGCCCTTTTGGATCGGCCTTTATACAGACTGCAGATCAAACTTCCCAACGTGATTATCGCCGGATTATGATCAGTGAGCGATCAATATAAACACCTTACTCATTATTTCCAGTGCAACCTAAAATGTGCGAGTGTCTCAGGGCCTAACGCCACAGTCTAATTCTCTCAGCTTAGTTATGTTGCTCATGTTGAAGTACAGAGAATAATGTTCTTCATTTACATTAGCAATCGTGTTCAGTCCCATTCATAGCTAACCCTTCACAACCATCTACTGCTTGCTGTGAACCAGAAAGCTTCATTATTAAGATTTTACCAGACCTTTCGGGACCTTTAACTTGTACCCATTTTGTGTTACAACCTGAAAATAAAATGCGCTTAATGAGAACCATATGCAATGAACCAATAACATTGAAGTCAAGGGAAAATCAATAGAGCTTGCTGTCCACCAAAAATAAGTAACAGCTAAGGAAGACATTAGTGAGAGAAGCAGCCAAGAGGCCAAAAGCAACTCTGAATGAGGTGGTGAAATTCACAGCTCAGATGGGAGAAACTGCTCCCAGTACAGTCATGGGCAATACAATGCTGGTCTTTATGAAAGCATAATGAGATGAGAAAATAAAATTTGTTTTCCACATGGTACACCATATACTTAAAATTGTAGTTTGAGGTCTGATAAAATCATTATTTACATTAATAGCCTGGGTGCAAATACATCACAAATTCATTTGGTGGAAACCCAATATTGGCATTAACCAGAATGAAGCATGGTGGTGGTCGCATCATGCTGTGTGTAAGGTTTTATTTAGCAAAGTTTGGGGAACTGGTCAGGGTTGAGGTCAAGTACAGGGCAACCTAAACAGAAAATCTGTTCCAGTATGCAAGCGACTTGATATTGTGGCAGAAACCACCTTCAAAGTAGGCAGCAACGTTGACAGATCTACACTGAAGTGATTCAACCACGCAGTGTATCAACCTCTGCCTAGAAAAAGGACTCTTTGTCATGTGTCATCATGTTACTGACCTATATACTGTTGCCCTCTTTTAACATGTGGGACACCTACCAGGAACACACAACTGTTGTTGTTTTTTTTACAAAGAAGATGTAGCGGAAGATATCTGAGTGATTAAAGAAAAACTGAAATGTAGTTAATCCAGTGTATTTACACATTACACTAAAACTAGCCTATATGTTTTTCTTTTCTATACTGGGAACACTTCAGCATTTCTGGTTGACTTTATTGACATGAAAGAATGTGGCATAGTCTCCAGTTCTCTACTATTAGCAATCAAAGGCTTCAGCAATACAGTTTCATGATGGTCAGCATTCCAGTGGTGTTTTCAGTGTCACCTAAATCACATGAATGTGCAGATGTAGCACGGGAGGGCGAGACCTACAAATACTGGTTTACAGTCATAATAAAGTAAGCATCATTGATTTAAATCTGATGAAGCAGATGGAGGAAGCCGGTGGGGAAAGCATAGCAATGAGGTGGTGTAGGATATCTCGCAGAGGTTAAAAACAAATCATGCAGCTTCATGGTTGATTAGTTGCAGGAGTCAAATGGTGCATAGGCGCAGACGTGCCAGATGTAAGTTGCAGGGGTCCACTATTGGTGACTGATTGAGCACCTGAGTGGCCTTTGTGGATAGAAATGGCTGAAGCTTCCAAAAAGTGTAGAAAAGAAGCCTCATTAGCAAGACAAGACAAGAAAGAATGTGTTGCTACAGAAGGTTTGTTGGTAGAGTGGCTGGCGCCTTATGTCCCAGGAAACTCCATGTCCATGCTAGTTCTTGCTCTCCATTTTAGTTATGCTGCGAAAGCTAGTCTTGCTGGGGTCCCTGTCTCTGTACATTAGCCATTGTGTGACAATTCTCTCTCTCTCTCTCTCTCTCTCTCTCTCTCTCTCTCTCTCTCTCTCTCTCTCACTCTCTCTCTCTCTTTCTCTCTCTCTCTCTCTCTCTCTCTCTCTCTCTCTCTCTCTGTCTCTCTTGCTCTTTTTCTTACTCTGTACTACATGTTGCAAATCCTCAGATACCACTGATGCTGAGCCCCTCCATTTTCCAGACATAGAGATTGCATCATTTGTGTATTGGAAATGGCCCCACAGTTAATGTTTCACAAAATACACTTTGTCCAATTTTCCTGGTTATACAATTCATTCAAAAAATCATAATATATTGCATTGGTTCCTCCCAAGATTTCTTCCTCCTGTTGTCTAAAACAGTCAGTAAAAGTGGATGAATGAATTGTAATTAATTGTGTAAGAGACTTCTGAATGATTACTGATGATTACTTTGATGTTATAATATAATGCTATAATAACGTTATATATAGTATGTCACAGACTTACAAACATCCGAGTTGCAAACTTTCCAAGACGCAAACAAACCTTTACACTGCAAACTTTTACAGACACGAACAGATAGTAGAAGTAGCTCATGTGTCTGCCGGACATTGTCATTAATCTCTGCTGCTAATCTCTGCTGCTAGTGCTCAATCAAAGCCCAGGATGTCCAGAGGTTATAACCATAGAAACAAAAGAAACAATTGAGCGATTGAAAAAGGCAATAAATAGTATACATATACTACCAATTGTTACCATCTCTATATATAGTACTAATACCCAACGTAATAATTTACATTTAATAAGCTAAAACCATGTAACTGGAAGTTAGTCAAAAAAACGTTTTGTTTTACACTGGAGTTTAAGTCCAGCATTTAAGTGCTTATAGGGAAGCACTTTCCTGTATGTTTTTTTTTAGTTGTTTTTCTTTTACAAAAAATTATATTTTCCATTGCTAAAAAGGAATAAAAAAAAAATTCCCCTTCACTTGTTGTTCAACATACTCAGTTCATCTTGTTGCTAACTTAATTTAAACAATCTTGAACTTGAATCTTTAAGAATCTTAAATTTTGATATAGTTTTATAAAAAAAAATTATAAATAAAAAATAAAAAACATTTGTAAAAAACTAATTTAGTTTATAGGAACACACAAATGGAACATGTGGGCCTTCAGTCATTATGTGACGTAAGGAATGGACTTTTCATCAAGATGACCAAAGGGATCCCATGAGAGATAAAAAGTAGGTGTTGATGCAGGAGAAAGGCTCATCATCCACACAGTGTTTTAATGGATGCTTGTAATGCTTCAGGAGCCACAAAGGAGGGCAGCAGTGAGCAAGTGATTTTAGAGCTCTTTCTGATACCTGCCTGTCACTGTTACTCATTAACGCATAAATTATTTTTAGATATTAAAAACCTAAAATAAAAAAAATTCTATTGAGAATTGAATTATACCCAACACAGTATAATGTCTCGCTTGATGCCACTGGAATGCTACAGATAAACTTTAATTCAATTTAAAGAAATGTAACTAAGTGAATGTGCTGTCAGAAATATTGGCATGAAAAAATATAAACTACTGCATGCATATAAACTGGAAATAATGAAATTAAAATTCAGCATTGTTGTGAATTTATAGACTTTGTGTTATGATCTTTGTTAAATAAAAAGAAACTTAAAACTTTGGTCTTTTTGAATAACGCACTAATCATACAATACAATAAAGTCTCCGAAATCATGTCTATTTTTTTAACACTGTTACCTGTGTATTCTTTGGGATAGCATGCAATTACTCCCCTTTCTACAGGAGAGTTAGTGGTTCAATGGCTAATGCTCTGGGTTGTTGGTCAGGAGGTTGGGGTTTAAGCAACAGCAGTCATATGTTGTATACCACTGCATGAATAACTAATAATGTGGGCCATGCAATGAAAAGTATTTTTTTCTTCTGTGATGAACAAAGTACTGCGACTTTATGGTAAAGTTTTGTCTATATAGTGTTTATTTGACATATTATGACTTTCTTCTTCTTCTTCTTCTTTTTATTATTTTTTTTTCTTCCTATTAATCCCAATCCCTGGTGTCTGTAAATATCCAGAAGAAGGCAGATAGTTAGATTTAAGATGGAGTGAGATTGCATTAGATATAGTGAGCTGGGAATGTGTTATGGACCTGTTTGAGATAGACTTCCTGAACTCCTAAGCTATAAAAAAAGAAAAATAAAGTGCTACTCGGGGTCAGGAAACATTTTGTACATTTGTTTTTTCATCCAGATTAGTTATGTGTTAAAAGACAAAAGCCAAATAGGTGACGGTACCCATATTGTATATGGAAATCATGCCTCATGGTCATTATTTGAAAGAGTTATGGATATAGATTTTAACAATAAAAAATGCCTGACCTAAATTTTTATGCATTTGTGAGTTGTACACATGGCACAGGCGACCAAAGCTGTAATTTCACAGATTTGTTAGTGTTAGGGAGAACTGCAGAATGTAATCAATGAGCAGAGCTCTTGCACTTAAACATTTCCAAGACCTGCCCGTCTAAAAATAAATATAAACGGGTCGCTGTTCTTTGTTTGGAGCAATGGTGCTGCTCAGGTTTGGCTTGATTCTGATTAGGTGGAAAAAGTGGGAAAAAGTGACCATTTTTGAGTTTCCATCTTTAAAACAAAGCAAGGCCTCAGATAAAGAATATTACGCTGCTTCTTCGAGTTATGGCTGAAAATGGAAAATTTGGAATGCATTTGCATGGTGTGCAAAAAGTAAAAAAAATGAACACATTCAGAAATCAAAACCAGAAAGGCATCTTTGCTTTTATTTGAATGTTTTTCCTATTTTTATGCCAATTTTTCAAATTGGCAAGTCATCTTTTTGCTAATAAGGACAAGAAATTGGGGAAAAATCCAGCACCACACACACACACATACATACACTTTTTGAGGACCTTTCATTCACATCATCATACTGCAGTGTATCATCATAACCTAAACCTAACAGGAAAGCTTTTTATTTGTTTTTCTCCAAAAAGTGGGGACCAGCACAAATGTCCCCACATTAATATAAACAACTCACAGTTTTGACCTTGTGAGGACATTTAATGCTCACCAAGATAGTAAAACATGCTTTCTCTCTCTCCCTGTCTCTGTCTCTCTCTCTCTCTCTCTCTCTCTCTCTCTCTCTCTCTCTCTCTCTCTCTCTCTCTCTCTCTCTCTCTCTTCTGTCTCACACACACACACACACACACACACACACACACACACACACACACACACACACACACACACACACACACACACACACAACCATTTCCAGGCTGTCTGGCTGTTGATGCTGTTAGTCTAAGTCCTGCTAAACTCTGAATGGGTTGGATATAGAGGTGTGTTTTCCACAAGACATTCGACACCAGAAACAGAATTCAGCATAAATCCAAACCTAGTGCAGAGCCGCATTTAGTCACCCAGAGAAGACTGAAGAGAAGTTTATTCACATCGTGGACATACAGTTTTAAAAAACACATCGCTTTCAGGAAGTTTGTTAATCACTGCTATCTCACATAGGAAGCTGTAGGAGCAGTGCTAACCTGCTGGAGATCATCTGAGGATTTACGTATGTATTCAGATTAATGTTAATTGAAATTTTATGCAAAATGTATTTTTAGTTTTAACCCCAAAATGTGGTTTATAACTCTTTCCCATGCCTGCTGAATCTGCAACATTTTGAAGGCAATTTCATGTGTCTGGCTGTAACTTTTTTTGTCAGAAATTTCCGGTTCAAAAAATATTTGCTGAAAGTGCACATTTCACAGATCCTGTTCCTTCACTGTAGTTTCATCTGGAGAAGCTGAGACACATTTCTACACTAAGTCTTGCAATTGTGTAATTTTAATGAATGAATACTAGATTATAAGTGTACAACTAAGAGTTAGCTGAAAATTTTGGCACTGGTTTAAATAAAACAGTTAATTTTACATATGGCTATCATTAATTTATTTTTTTTTTTACTCAAATTTTAGTGTCACTCCAAAAAACTTCCATATTTTGACCCCTGGCCTTGAGGTGCTCTAATCTTCCTCTTCTCTCCCACAGACGCTAAGACTCTGTTATCCAGAGTTCCTTCTCCTGAAGGTCAAAGGTCACGTCACCATGAGTCGCACATGGCTAGGAGGACTTGCTCTGTTTTTTTTATCCCAGAGCGCTTTTTCCATGACTCTCTTCAATGCCACGGGACTGAGCTCTCTCTTGGAAAAATACACTGATGACAACGGAGCAAAACACAGAGGAAAGAGGGCCATCAATGCCATCGATAAACAGGCCATCCTGGACCTACACAACAAACTCCGAGGTCAAGTTTATCCACCCGCGTCCAACATGGAATACATGGTATGGAAACATTTATGGTCTGTAGTGAGGCTTAAGAGGTCACAGTGCAGGGATTAGTGCATAACTGAGTCTAAGTCAGGTGTCAGGGTTTATTATTGTGACAGTGTGTGTGTGTGTGTGTGTGTGTGTGTGTGTGTGTGTGTGTGTGTGTGTGTGTGTGTGTGTGTGTGTGTGTGTGTGTAAAACAGGATGTTCAGGGATTTTAGTAATTCAGTTAAATGTTCTGAAGAAAATAACATGTAGAAAAACATGTAGAAAATGTTGAATTCTACATGATACTCCCTGCTCCTTTTTATTAATAACTAAAGATGTCTGCATATTGGTGTTTTTGTGTTGTCAAATCTTACCTTTGGGTGCAATCATGAAATGTAAGGACTAATTGGATATGTATATATATATATATATATATATATATATATATATATATATATATATATATATATATATATATATATATATATATATATATATATGCTAACACTCCCTCTCTTTAGAAACATAAAGAAAATAGTATATCCAAATTCTGAACATGATGACCTCTTACAAAAAGACTAAAAAAACAAATGAACAAAAAAAAATAAATCCCCCTCTCGGTAAAATGACATCAGCAAACAATGTAGAAGTTGTGTAGAACAAGTGCTTCATCATGACCTTCTGTTGAATTAGGATCAAAACCAAACACGATATCTTTATTATTTATGCTGACTAATGTCAGTGCATCTTGAGTATTATAGTCATCACCTGCAAAATCAGCTGTATGAGCAGTTATAATGAAAAGCATTTTAATCTAATGAAAAAAAGCTAAATTAATACGTTATGACCAGGTGTTAAAGAAGTGTCAATACCTCCATCTTCTTAAGCCAAAACTACCAAACAGAACAGCTTCATCTACAGTAAATCAAAAGCGAAAGCCTTCATATCGTCCATATCCCTGTGGATGTAAACTCATGCATCATCTAATAATACATATATCTCGTACGCTGTAAACAAAAACTGGAACTGTGTTGGATGCCTTTATTAGTTATGCATGTCTCCAGCTAATGACAACTATAAGTTAAAATGGTTTCTGGATAAAACAGATACAAGAATACAAGATACAAAATAGATACAACACACGAGAACCTTGTGTACCTGCGATTAAGAACTGTTCCTGCTCTAAAGAACTGTTCCTGCTCTAAAGGTGTGTAATTTGACCAAACTATAATACAATAGTAACAATTCATTTTATTTGCTGGTGCAGTTTTCCGTTCTTTCTGCTATTTGATTATTTAATATAAAAATGCACTATTTTTTGTTGAGAAATACCAATATGGTTTTCAAAGCTTTGACTTAAACCTGATCTCAATCCGATACTAGTGGTTTTCCTCTTTAAAAATTGTGACTCCTAAATGAAACTGACATTCCAAGTAATAAAATGTATTACAATAGAAGAAAAAGGAAGAAGAAGAAAAGAAAAGAAAAGAAAAGAAAAGAAAAAGAAGAAGAAGTAGAACAAAAGAAAAAGCACAATTTTGCTCAGCCAACTCTCCGGCTCTGAGCTGGCTCCTATTACAGTTTCAACCTGGTTCAAAGAGACGGTGGATAAATTATGGTTGGGGGTGTGTGGGGGATGTTAAAGAAAGGGAAGAGAGAAAAGGAGAAAACAGGGAGAGGAGTATAAGGAGCAGATGATGCTGAGGCAAAGAGGAGGGAAAACAAAATGGAAAGTGGAGAATGTGGAGAGGACTAAAGCCTGACTGAGCCTGGCTGACTTTTTTTTGGCTGATATTACTGTCTGAGATTGGTTTCTTTAGTTTTGAATGGGTTCTTTTATGTGGTGCCATTTCTTTGCTGTTTACATTTATAAAGCCTCATTAAAGCAGTGGGAGACCACACACATACACACACACACACACACACACACACACACACACACACACACACACACGCTAGTCTTACCAATTCTTATAAAGACCTTTGATTTAGATAATTGTCACTGATCAATTTGTGAACAATTTCCACTTTTTATAGTTCAATCTAACCCTAACCTCAAATCCAGTAACCAAAAGGGAAAAAGGGATATGACATTCTTGCAGTTTTTGCAAAAGAAAAAAACTAATCAGGTGCATCCCTCATGAGGACCAGCCAAATGTCCCTACAAAGCAAAAGTGTCAGGTATTCCATTTATTTCACATTGACACAACTGTTAAAATGTATTCATAGTATTATAGTAAAATCGGCCCTTCCAACATGCCCCACAAAACCCCCCACCCCTAAACAGACACACTCTCAACCCCACAGGACAGTTGAATATTGAGAAAACATTTTTTTGGTCCAGTTTCAGTAATCCTGTGTTCAACACTGTTCAACATAGGCATTCTGAGATGCTTTTCTGCTCAGCACGGTTGCAAAGAGTTCTTATTTGACTTCTGATTAGTCTTCTTGTCACCTCAAACCAGCCTGTTTATTCACCTCTGACCTCTTTCACCATTGAGGCATTTCCATCAACCAAAATTGACAGAAATATTTTAAAATACTTCAATCAGCCTGTTTGGCACTAATATCCTTGCCATGGTCATGTGATTCAGTTCATATTTTTTTTAATTTTGATGTTTGTTCTGAAGAACGTGTAAGAGAGAGAGAGAGAGAGAGAGAGAGAGAGAGAGAGAGAGAGAGAGAGAGAGAGAGAGAGAATAAGTGGGGTGCATACATATTGATAGATATATAGATTGGTACATATTTAACAGTAATGTGGTTGCATTTATAATAAATTAATCATTTTTTGGGGGCTTTTTAACTAAAAGAAAACATTTTTCATTTGTGCTGTATGCACACTTTTCATCACACACTTATGCCCTCACTTACCTCTCCTACTATTTTCCCCCTCACACAGCCCCCTGCAAGAGGAAATGAGCTCCTGCAGGTTCATGGGAATTGTTTGTACTTTCTTGGAATGTGCCCAGATGAGAAAAACACTCGATGCAAATGAGGTGTTAAATGAAATAAACACCAGTGTGTCAGTGAGTGTGAGAAGGGCCTTGTTTTCTTAACAGAGTGCTTGGCTTTTAGGAGGGGGCGTTTCCTGTTCAGGAGGTATTAAAAACAGAATCCTTCGACTGGCACAAATAAAATTTGGAATACAATTGTCGAATGTAGAGCGACTCCATTTGGAACTCCATTGGAAACCTGAAATCAAAAGTAATATATATGTGTGTAATGGTTAGCATATGGGCCTCATATATCCTCATACTGTATATATTTGATTTTATATTCCAGGAAAAAAGTTTTGTACAGTATTGATGAACCAGGCTCAAAGATGGCACTTAAGCTCCCTCTTCTGCTGTAGTCAAGTTTAATGTTTGTCCCATTAGTATTGCCTGGGAAAAAAATGAAAGTGCTAAAAATCTAGAGAATGGAAATCATGGCCTCAGTGAAAGAATTTAGAAAGCTGTACAGTTCAGAAAGATGTTTGCGAAAATGAACAGCATTTTTATAACGAATAAAACATTATGAAGCTCAGTCTCACTTAACATACTCTGCTGCAACAGAGCGCACTCAGCAGCCGCAACTTTATTTATGGTTCATTCAATTATTAAAAACCTAATTTAGAGAAGGCCCTTTACAAACCGCCCCACGTCCCATTTCCAGGTGTCAACCAAAGAATTAATGTCTTATGCAGCTCATTTTAGAGGGAAAAAAAAGAAAGCTGCTATTTTAGGCAAAGTTATTGGTTCCGATTTGCAATTGGCCTGTGCTGTGGGACATCCAACAAGGCCAAAAGTGTGAATTGTGAAAGAGCTAGCTGGTTCTGTGTAGGCGATCCGTCTATGAGTTTATGACTGTTGAAATAAAGTAAATGATTACCAACATAATCACACCTTCTTCCTGTTTATTTTTTTAAAAATTATAAAAGAAAAAAAAATGGGTCAGCCGATTAAAGGAAAACTTTCATTCCCGAGTGGCACTGAAGAGGAACACGAGACTTTACCTGCCAAGGAGAAACTGTGCCCAGAACAGGGGGAAAAGGGTGTAAGCTACATATGGAGTGCATTAGAGACTGGAAAGAGTGGCTGGACATCTCAAAAAAGAAAGAAAAAGCAAGCTAAGCTCTAATGTGAGGCAGACAGTACATGCTGTATGAGCTTGGAAACAAACTATACTGCTTCTTGCTATTTACTCGTTCGATTCAGTTTTTTTTTTTTGTTTAGCACTTTTAAAATGATTATTGTCCTAAAGCAGTTTTACAGAAATAAATTGATCACGAATATGCATTCAAAATTCCTAAATTAGTCCCTATTAGTATACTCCTATAAGTTTATCCCTAATGAGTGAACCAGTGGCGACAAGAAAATCTCCCTGAGACTGTATGAGAAACCAAGAGGAACCAGATTTAAAAGGGAACCAATTATCATCTGATTGACACAGAATGTCCATTCATTATATTTAAACAATCATTACTGCAGTTATCACTTGTTCACTGATGGGCACTTGAGTAAAAACTTCATCTTGAGATATTGCTTTATCTTGTAACCACGTGGAGGGAAATATAAGCAGCAGCTATACCACTTTATTATTATTATTAATGTTCTAGCTGTCCAATTAGCATGCTATGTAGTCAAAATTCACATTAAAATGCTTTATTGCTGAAACTATCCTGTATGTATTGTTGTGCTATGGATATGAAAACATTGGGTAATAAGTTCACATTTGATTGTTTTACTGTAATTTCTTCATGTGGACATGATACATGTTGAAACCTTTTGAGTTAGCACACTAGTTCATTAGCATGCTAGTTTATTTTAAAAAGCTAGTTCCATCGGCTAGATTTCAGCTAGTTAGTTAGCTTGTTAACTCTTTTTAACTCTTAACTGAACTGAAGGTGAAAATGTGTTAAATTTCAGGTCTGGGATACTGAATTGGAGAGATCTGCTGAAGAATGGGCTGAGACATGCTTATGGGAACATGGACCAGAAGGCTTGCTTAAGTACATCGGGCAGAACTTAGGAGTTCATTGGGGAAGGTCTGTATCTCTCTCTCTCTCTCTCTCTCTCTCTCTCTCTCTCTCTCTCTCTCTCACTCACTCACTCACACACACACGCACGCACGCGCACACACACACACACACACACACACACACACACTTGCATGCACTCATGACTACTAAGTCTTGCCCAGTGATTATGTATTCTATATTTTTCTACAATGGGGATAATTTAATTGTTATGATTTTCATTATTTTATAATTTTGAAATCATCCTGTTGTGTGTTTTTATCCTGTAGGTATCGCCCTCCTACATCTCATGTCCAGGCCTGGTACGACGAAGTGAAAGATTTTTCCTTCCCATATCCCCAAGAGTGTAACCCTTATTGTCCGTTCAGATGCTCAGGGCCAGTGTGTACTCACTACACACAGGTATATACAAATCTTAATCTTAAATCACACAAGAATTTAACATTAAAAACAATTTATTGTTCAGTATAGTGTGTTCTTGTGTGGTGTGGAGTGTAAAGGTGAAAATTTGTACTGTTAATTTTATTGCATTTTTGTAATTGTTTGCAGCTCGTTTGGGCAACCAGCAGTCGAATCGGCTGTGCTGTTAATGTGTGCTATGATATGAACGTCTGGGGACAAATCTGGACAAAGGCTGTTTATTTGGTCTGCAATTACTCTCCAAAGTAGGTTGAGTTCCCATTTTCTAAAACACATTTATTGGTTTCTACTCAAAGATATTGGATATAAATGATGGTCCAGTGCTGGTCGCCTTCACCACATTCTGAACCAAATAGTGCTCTGAAATGATGGAAACATTTGCCTTAAAATTATCATTATCACCTTGATTTAACCGTGAATTATTTACCCGTGATGAAAGTCTCTCTTTAATAATATGGAGCAGATAACAGTTGGGCCACTTTCTGCTTAAAATTTAAATGCCATACAATAGATATAATTGGTTGACTTTTGGCATTTTGTTGCACAATTCAATCAAATGCCATAAAAATCCTAAAAAAGTGGTTGATTACAAGTTAAATACAGCACATGTGAAAACAGTCTGCATCCAGGCCTTCTTATGCACAAGGTAACTGACATGAGTTTTTTTTTTAAGCAAATTACATTAAGTTACATGTTGAATCATAATATTTCGTCAACCCAAGCATAACAATGAAAGGAAAAAAATGACTTGTGTGTGTGACTTGTGCAGAGGGAACTGGTGGGGAAGTGCCCCATATAAACATGGTACACCATGCTCAGCCTGTCCACCCAGCTATGGAGGAGGATGTAAAGACAACTTGTGCTACAAAGGTACAACATTTGATTGAACTACCAAAAACCTGGTGTAACTAATGCACACTTTCATTTGCTGATGATTATTTTTCAACAATATTATTGCAATAATTTGGTCTGAAATGTGTGACGTTGACTAATAACACACAGTCTCCTAATGTACAGTGTTGATCATCAAATCACAAATAAATAGACATAGCAATAGTATAATTACATATGCAGAACCCCATCTAACCACAGAACTGTATGGTTTACAGAAAACATTTACAGAAAAATAAAGTAAATACCACAGGAATCCATGGCCAAGTATCCAAGTCTTTGCAACTACTTATGCGAAGGATGGCATTATTTTTGACCCCTGGCAATGAGAGTGGCTCTAACCATTATTGGACAGCCATGCATAGACTCACTTCATGTATATCTCAGGGAGCAGTTACTTTAGTCTTAATTCAAAGCGACCAAATTTAAGAGATACTGTGTTCTAAATGTCTTCACTGGGGCTACAGGTACTTCTGGGATTTGAACCCACAACCTGGAAGGTCATAGCACAGAATTAGCACCACCAGTATCTTACTCTCTAACATACAGCTAATATGGCCACACTGTTTTGTATTTTTTTATTTGTATTATTATTTTTGTTAAAGAATACTTAAGTATTATTAATAGCAATTTGGCATATTGCACTCCAGAACAGTGTACTGTTTGATTTCCAGATGAAAATCAATTCTATTATGAGGAGACCGAAGAAGACAACGTCATTGAACCCGAAGCACCGGTCACTACAAGACGTCCTGACCCACACTCGCATGCACACAGCACCACAGTTGTGAGCACCGAACAGATGTGTAAGCATATTTTTTTCTTTAATTGGATGTTTTTTTGTAGTTTAAAAATCAGAACAAAATATTCAGTAGAAAAAAATGAAAAAATCCTTCAGTCTTTGCCTAAACCATCCATCTTACCTCACCCTCTTAGTCCTTGGCCCAACCCCTTGGGTTTTCCGAAAATGTTTATTTGACATAACAGGCTTCAGTTGTCTGGATTTTGGATTTTGTGATTCATAAATTTATGATCTCATCAGGACATTTACCTAATATTCGATACTTTTCCAGTTTCTTTCTCGCATTGCTTTCAAATGTATGTTGACAGTGATAGCTTACAAACTGTTAAAAAAAATACACCAGCAGCATTTTTTTCTAAATTTCCTTGATGTTTAGCAGGTGGGGGTCTGCTATGGCTCCTATTTCTCTACACATTGTCAAACACACATGGTATATAATATTATGAGCCTGAGTCAGGAATGCAGGTTTTGTTTTCCTTAAATGCCTAGCTCCTTGCTGAGAGTGTTTGCTCGTTGGTAGTTGAAGCTTTGCGGGATTTAAATTACTTCCTGAAACCCAAGTAGATGAGCTCTCAGTACCAGTAATTCCTTAGCCTGTTCTTCGAAAGCTTTGGTAGAAATGTGCAAAATGCAAAGAAAAGAATGTGCATTGATGTGCAAAACTCTGCTCGATCGTTCTTTTTTTTTTTTTTTTTTTTTTTTTTTTTTTTTGCAGCACAACTTGTAACATGTCACACGAAACTCCGGGACCAGTGTAAAGGCACAACGTGTAACAGGTACGAAGGGTGAAGTTTATATACTTATCAGCACAACCATTAGCTGAATTGAGCAATATTGATAAGTTGAAATGTTCTAAAGAAAATCCCCTTTGTAACAGCAAAAGGGTATAGACTAATAATACCTACAGTTTAAAAGTGTAAAAGAGTAAAAGCAGTTACTTTTAAGGTTGTTCTCTATGAGCATATTGTGCATTTGCGTGTTGAGATGAGTTCTGGATGGGTTTGATGATAACAGCAGCAGTTATAAAATATAAATCTACAGAATCCCAGTGAGATTCTTCCCTTAATAAGGGGGAAAATTGGGCATTGTTGTGTTTAGATTTTATTTTGCATCATTAACGTATCTATATCAAACCACAAAAAGAGTCCACAACATTTCAAAATCTGTTTAGAGAAATATATCACTATTTAACAACTGTTTTGGACAGGTACGAATGTCCAGCTGGATGTTTGGACAGCCCTTCAAAAGCGATAGGAACTGTATATTATGAAATGGTAAGGACTATTTTAATCATTTATTTCCATAGGCTTTTTATTTTTATTTAAAAAGAAAAAAAAAATCAACCATTCTATGAAAAAAAAATTAGCGGTCAAATGTTTAGATGATTTTTGGCACCACTAGCAGAAATAAAATCCTTAAGAAGTCGAACTCACTTTACACATCCGCTAGCTGTAGATGTTTCCGGTAAAACTGCAATTAATTTGCCCCTTTATAAGTTTCCTATTCGAACTCAGAAGTTATATCCATGAAATTATTACTTGACGTGTCTCTGAGGTTTTTGCTAACAGTACTGCAGTGAGCGTTTTGAACTAAGAAGTGGAATTTTATGTAGTGAACAGAACTAGTGTGCATATACTAAATGTAGTATATAAATGTATATACTAAAGAAAATATTGTTTATACCAGTCAGAGGTGTAAAAAGTACCTGAAAATCATACTTGAGTAAAAGTATAGAAACTATACTGCAAAACTTACTCCATTAAAAGTTAAAAGTCACCAATTCCAATACGACTGGAGTAGAGTATCTGATTTGAACAGTACTTGAGTATTTTACTCATATTAAACGTATGCTCAATGATCTAAAGCACAAATCTTCAATACCAAGACACATGTTAGTTAACAGCCAAAAACAGTTGATTTGTGAGGTTTTATTACTTAAAATACAAATCAAATTGTACACCTCAACACTGCATTAACCAAGATTAGCACAACGGCTAGTCAGATTAAAGAAGTAATGGCTAATTTCAATTACAATATAATAGAATAAAAAGTACATATATTAAAGCATAAATGTAGTTGAGTATAGAGTAAAAGTTGCTTATATCTTTTATACTTTAGTAAAACTACTACAACTAGTAGTAAGTACAGTAATAGAGTACATTTTCTCAAATACTTTACACC
Organism: Silurus aristotelis; assembly: GCF_946808225.1. NCBI lineage: Eukaryota > Metazoa > Chordata > Actinopteri > Siluriformes > Siluridae > Silurus > Silurus aristotelis. The sequence goes on along the minus strand of NC_139598.1, from coordinate 5,783,155 downwards.
ACTGGTCAATATGATGTAAGTAATAACAGAAACTAGCTTGTTTGATGGATTTGCCAACATTAAATGTAGCTATAGCTGGATAAAAAGTATGGTTTGTCTTATTTGCTAGCATCATGTATTGCAGCATTCGAGCATCTGCAGAGCCGGCCTTCATTACGGAGTGATCGATAACAATGGAGGCTGGATGGATGTCACGAGAATAGGCAGGCAGGAGTTTTTCATCAAATCCTACAAAAATGGGGTTCAGTCTCTCGGGTGAGTCGCTCAAACAACCACTAATACTGTAACATATTTAATCTAGTATTATTGTATTTCAGAAATGTGATTGTCTTCTTTACAGGAAATATCAGAGTGCCAATTCTTTCATTGTGTCCAAAGTGGACAGTAAGTACAATATCAATTCTACAACTGTGTGAACTGACTATTATTACTGCATCACTGATAAATAATTTTCGCAACTTTTTTGTTGCAGTACAAGTGATTACATGTGAGACTACAGTGTCTACATTGTGTCCACATGAAAGCCCTGTTAAACACTGTCCCAGGTAATGAGTCGAGTTTCCAGGTTTTTGAATATCATTAGGCCGTGCTGCAATTATATTCATCATAAAAGCAATTTACTTGAGCAGTACACTGTAAAATTACATTTCATGATTATGATGTTTTATTTTATATTTATTTTAAAATGCCAAGTGAATTATACAAAACTGTAATACATGAATTATAGAATCTACTGTCCGCAAAACTGTCTGCAAGAACCCGCCCAGGTCTCCAGAGTCATCGGGACAAGAATTTATTCCGATGTAAGAATTTAAGATTATTACATAATATACTAGCTCTTATTATTATTATTATTATTATTATTATTATTATTATTATTATTATTATTATTATTATTAATAAATAATACAATTATGTATATTATGTAATATACTATATGGTATTGTTATTATTATTATAATTATAATTATTGCTATTATTGCTGTTGTTGTTGTTGTTGTTGATGATGTGACTGTTCCTTCACTTAAATTCTTATTGCCATATTAACCCACAAGACCAATAAGTGGTTTCATTCACTTTTATTTCTTTTGACAAACTTATGCATGTTCCTCTTGTTTCTATACAACAAATTAGGTCCACTACTGGTATTAAGATTTACTTCGACCAAACAAATATATAAATGTACAGATGTTGAATGAATATCCATTCACAGATCCTTCCTTAGAATCACTAACAGTTCGGTATTTGAACAGTTTGTTTTTCCAAACATTCAACTAAAATGAAACAGTTAATTCCAGAGCGGTTCAGTAGGATTTAGGTGCAGTGACTGGGCAGGCCATTCTATTAAAGGTAGCACTCCAGCTGACTAGCTTACACGTCCAGAGCTTGGACGTATGCTTTGGGTCATTGTCTTGTTGTATAATGAATTTGTTTCCAATTAGCGGCAGTTCAGTCCGAGTTGTACAGTATGGTGCTGATGTATGGAATGATAGCCATGTTGGTTTTAAAATTCCCTTAACCTAGAATTAATCTCCAACCTTCCTTGCTCAAAAACAACCCCAACAATTACAAATAAAAATGTCAAATTTAGATTCTGTCCACAGAACGTCCTTTCAATCATTCATTGTCCAATTTTTGTTGTTTTATGTACCTTTTCATTTGTTGCATATAAATTAATTAACATGCATGTATCTTAAAAACGATAAAAGAGTACAGAATGTCTTTCAGTGCTAGTTATTTTAGATTTCATTTGAACTATTATTTAAAAGATATACTTTGCTGCAAATAAATGACAATATTTTATAGTAATTACAATATTCATAGTTTTTAGCAAGTAGGGAAAGTAATTTTTGGTAAAAAAGAGTACCTGCACTTTATCAGTATATTTTCAGTTTGGAGTTTCAGTTTTTACTTTATTATCACTATTGTGAAGTGAATGCATAAACTGCATTAAATGAGAAACTGTGTTCTATCACTGTGTGTCTGTAACAATAGAAAACTCTCTTCTTACTGTATATAGAGGTGATGTGAAGTAGAATGAAACATTGAACTGCATGATTAATAAAAAATAGTTCTCATTGATCAGTACTTTTTCTTTTCATAATTAAGGCTATACAAAATGTACTTTTACACTTTACTTCAGTGTGGTGTAAAAGAATGGTGTACTGTTAAGATAAGTAAATGAATAATAAGTTGTATTGATTCAATATTTAATGTTGAAATTGTTGAATTAATTGGGAAAGGAATCACATAGCAGGTTAATATACTGTATTCTCTTAATTTTTTCCTTCTCTCTTGTATGATTACTTTAATTCCTACTGTTTTGATTTTCAGAAATCCAGTATCTGCAGATCAGCAGTTCATGCCGGTGTGATACAGAACGAACACGGCGGCTACATTGACGTGATGCCGGTGGAAAAAAGGATATACTACTATGGTTCCTATCAAAACAACGTTTTTTCTGAGAGGTACGTAAAAATCGCACAAATTAATTTCCCGTCATGATTACATTTTTCTTTACAGATTAACATGTGTGCTGTACAATTCAAATTCAAAGATATCTATGGAAGTGAGTGTTAATTGCTGTGATGTGATAAACCACCGCAGTGGACTACTCTCCTGATTGTTTAGAATAAGTGCTGATTCAATGAGTGCAAGGGTTCAGGTTTCTTCATAGGATAATTATAATTTTTTTTTTCAGTTTGCAAAGGTTAAACTGCAAACACAAGCACGAGGACATAATTTTGGTTTTTAACGTACCATGAGAGGCACGGTACAAAGCGGAATGACTGCAAAGCTGATTAGAATGCAAAACCGTACCAGTCATACTCAAATACAAAAAGCAGATTATTTAAAAGCCTGAGCACACCAGCAAGCTTGATTTTATTTTATTAGATAAGAAAACAATGTTTTACTTCATTTTTTATTTGATCTCAATAAGTGAATTTCAGGTGACCTTAAAAAGAAATCTGATTACAAACAGGCAAGCCATTCATGTAATTATTAACATTACGTAGAATATTTCATAAAACTGAATCCTTACTAGAGAGACATGAACTATAAGATTCATGCTTTCTGAACACTCCATTCCACATTTAGTCCCCATTTGTTATAATAACCTCCACTCTTCTGTGAAGATGTTAGATTTTGAAGTGTGCTTGTAATGGTTTGTTTTCATTCAGCCACAAGGGCATTAGCAAAGTCAAAATGTAGGGTAAGGAGACTTACTGATGTAGGGTGAGGGAACGCGAGATAGGATCACTTCTTACACCATGTTATAATCCTTTAGCACTGAACCTGCTGGCCTTGTTAGCACTGAACCCTGCTAGTTCCTGTGTCTCCTCGTGTCTGAAGTGTTTGTGACTGGAATGAAATAAGTCCCTGAGATCTATTTTGGTGACCATTGTATTGTAGTTGGGCACCAAAGTGTGTTTTCACCATCCTTTGGATTTTCTTTCACACACCGTGGACCTGCCATACTGCAATACTGTGACTGGTCAGGAAGTTGGTCAGGAACACTATAAATAAAGAAAAAAAGACACATGAATAATTGATTAAAAGACTAATTAAAAGACTAAATGTCGAAGACATTTTTTTTTAAGTATTATTGTAGATGGTTCACTATTTCACCTCAGGCTTTTAAATATGATTAGCCATAGACAACGTAAAAAATGTGTTAACTGTCATATTGTTCTCTAATGCATGATGTTTTGTCTCTTGCAGCATGCAAAACCCTCCAGGAGGAAAAGCTTTCAGAGTGTTTGCAGTCATCTGAGCGCAACTTGAATCACCTTTCTTTCCGGGTTGGTTGTTTACACAAGTGACAGTTAAGTGCAGTTTGAAGGTGGAGAAGAATGAAGAAATCTCTACATATTTACTATATTTTGTTCAATTTGTTTCTGCAGATGTTGTACGTAATGGGTTTCTTTTGTCTTTGTGATGTTCTCATCCTAAATTTAAGGCATTTAATTAGACAATGCAGGGAATATATATTCGAAACATCTAAAAGTCTGTGTTCATTACTGTGTTCATAGAAGCTTTTCATTATACTATCAATTACTAAATATCAGAATACGTATTAAAATACAGTGTGTAACAGCTGATCAATCATTTGGTAGTGCACGCAGACATTTGGACCCAACTTTATATAGTCATGCAAAGCAATATGTTGGACATATTGGGCCATATGTACAGTTGGTAATTTTCTTCTTTTGTAGAGTTGTTAACAAATGCATTTCTGTTTCCATTATTATTCAGATTTAAAATTTTTCTACAAGTACATTACTTTAAGCCTAAAATACACAGAGAAAAAGAAATATAACAAATATAAAACATAAATATAAATCAATATACAACAAATCAAGATCCAGTTCTAAATATGTATATTAATATGATAATATATGTATAATAACAAGGCAACTATTAAAATAAACAACCAATATTTGCCTAATCTAGTCCTTTATCTTTATCTTTGAAATCAAAGTACTATACTGCAGATCATAATATAATAATACAATTATAAATAAGCAGATGCAGTTATATAATTTTTTTTTTTAGATGGGCCCTGTGTCAGAAAAAAATACCTAATAAACACGATGAGACTACAAGGTGGTCTACGGCCACCTCCAAAGAGCCTGGCCCCGGTACTGGAGGCGGGCTACCTTTCCATGGCCCACTCTGTATTTTAACTATTACCAATTAGAATTTCATCTAATTAACACTACAATACAATACATAACAAGCTCTGGCACAATGAATGCTGTGGTGGTGTTAACAAAAAAAGAAAGAAAAATAAATCATCCAACAAAAACAGCAAAAACAACAACAGCAAAAACCTGGCTAAAACGGCTTTTACTTATATTATTATTATTATTATTATTATTATTATTATTATTATTATTATTATTATTATTATTGTTATTGTTATTGTTATTGTTATTATTATTAATATAAAAAAAAGTATGCACAGTTTCAGTTTGTCACAGGAATGATGTGATTGAATAATTTTAAAATGATATGCATAAAGAAAAAATTTAAGTTTTGTTCATTTATAATTTTTTGTATACATTTACACGAGTATTCATCTGATCGGGAAAAAAAAAACACAAATTGTTCAAATTAGCACTTAATTACAGTGACACAATTAAAGTGCAGCTATTGCTTTTGACATTACATTATATTACATTACATATTTTATTTATATATATATATATATATATATATATATATATATATATATATATATATATATATATATATATATATATATATTCTAAAAAAGACAAAATTAAAACCCTCAACGCAGCACATATTTATTATTGTCATCCTTTTTATTACTTAGATATAACAAAAAATAAATAAAAATAACTGAAAACTGAAAAATATTTTTTTAACACTAAACATTTCTTTTACTAAAGCAGCAAGTCTCAAATCAAGCACCAAAATGCAACATGATGCAAACATTTGTCTTTTAAAACACCATAATTTCTTTAAAACTTTAACAAGAATATTTTGTCTTCATACGCTACGTTGAGCATGGTTTCACTAACAATTAACATATATTTCCATAAAGCATCCATATTTGTCCATGGCCATGCTTATTAGAATAGTACAAACCTGAAAGGTATTAATTTAAGGTACATTTAGAACAGATAAAAATGTGTGATTCGGAGTTAACTCATGAAAATCACAATTTTATTGTGATTAAATAATATAATTGATTGACAGGCCTAATATATAATATAACTTCTTTTTGCCTTTTTTTTAATTTTTGTATTACATATCACTGCATCATAAATTTGCAATAATCTCTGCTTATACTGTTTTAATATGTGGTCCAGTTTCCAGTCATTTGGATCTCCTGCTTGTCTCAATTCTGGTTACCTGATGATTACTTTCATTTATCCATAAATGAACGCATAGCATTGATGATTTTCTGTTAGATTGTACTGCGGAGGATGTCAGTTGTGACCTCCCCTGATTATGGCACATGTTTAGGACGTACTTATGTTCTCAAAAAAATTGTGTATTTTTTTATTGTTTATGTCTTTTTATATCCATCCAGCTGCTAAGTATTTTATTTTATTATTTTTTTTTATTATACCTGAGGTATTGTAAATTGTAGTAATGATGATATTCCTGCAGAGCAGGAAACTATATTTCAATAATTTTCATAACAAAAAGAAACATTGAATATTGTACTTTACCAGCATTTAACATTATGTAAATATGATCATTTTCTATAGTTGCACATGAGTTAGAAATATAATTTAATAGAGTAGGTTACAAACAATACTGTTTGCTATTTGGTATTTAGGCTTGATGCTATTTCTGTACACAATCTGTTCTTTTCTGACTTGACTTCAGAATAAGACGTTATTAATCACAAATCGTGTATTTGTGTTTTTGTTACTCAAAATACAAACACTGCAAACACATGCTAAGCCTGTTCCATGAGTAGAAGTTGCTTATGGGTGTACATTCATTGAGCTTCCACAGTAAAGTTTTATGATGAAATCCATAATCACTTTATGAGCTACTTTTTGTTCATGTGATCCCTGCTGCTGCTGCTGCTGCTGTTAAAAAGCCAATTCCTTTAATTAGATTTTCTTACCGAAAGAGAGTTTTCATTACCAGCACCCGCTGGAGCAGCAATTAGCATGTATCATATTGCAGCTTATAAAGTCATGTAAAACAATTATTACTACATTACTGCAAATAATGAGAATAAGGATTAAGATGAAGGCAACATATAATTTATTAAAAAATAATTCAAGTTCGAAAAATAAATGTTCAAACTAGTAAATTAAAGGATTAAAATATTTTATTTGTGCAGTGATTTTAAAATTTTCACAACCCAGCTTTACAGAAATAAAGATTCAGAACATATTTTAAATGAATAAATATATACCAATAAGTGGCAAAGCTCCCTGCGAAAACACGAGGAGAAATGTTTGTGTGGATTATAATAAAACTGTTTGTAGCAATTCTAGTAAAAAATTTCATTCCAAATCTTTATAGTCACCATCCACAGTGATTATTGTGATACCATCCATTAATTCATGTATCTTTAGGGAGATCCTGCTGGGACATTCTGAGAAGCAAGTGATTTATATAGTAGTAATAATAATAATAATAATATTTCATTTCATCTTCTCCAGCTAATCCGTAATTCGGGCCGCGGGGGCAGCAGTCCCAATCTTGCTGCCCAATCTTCTCAGCACTGGTCCCTTACGGTCCCTCCTGCAGGTGGTGAGCCCACGGGAAGGTGGCCCCACGTCGCTCCGACGTCACGGTCCTTCATTTATTTTTCTCGTAAGGGTCCCCTGGAGCATAGAGGGTTAAGGGCCTTGCTCAAGGGCCCAAGAGTGGCAGCTTGGCGATATCAGGGCTTGAACCCTCGACCTTCCGATCAGTAACCCAGCGCCTTAACCGCTGGAGCCACCACTCCATAATAATAATAATAATAATTTTATTTAAAGGCACCTTTCAAAACCCTCAAGGACACCATTTAGTGCTAATCATAAAACAAGATAAACAATGAACAACAGCTGTTTTAATGGTTACAATTAATCAGAAAAAGCTCATTTGAACGGATGTGTTTTGAGGCATGATTTAAAAGTGGTCAGACAATATTAATTTACAAAAGGCAAAGTAAGCAAAATAAAGACAAGCCTACATCAAATCAATATTTGTGTTATCACCCTTTGGCTTTCAATTCTTGCACTTGCACACTTCGCACAAAGTCAGGGGTTTTTTAGGATCAGAGCCAGGTGTAGGATTAACCAATTATACCAAGCAGGTGCTAATGATCATCAATTCTCAAATATATTATCATATAGGTTTAAATACAGCTGTGTAGAAGCCTTAAAACTGGGTAAGGAACAGACAAAATCTGCTATTAAGGTGAGGATCTGGAGGACAGATTCAGGTCATACGCCATGAAATTGTTCAAACTACTTGAAAGATGTGCAAAGAAATGTGCAGTGAGGAGCACAGAAGCAAGGAAACTTAATGCAGCAGATGAAACTTATCATGTACACTTCCTTTTAATTTAAATAATTTTAAGATCTAGTACACCTACTGCATCTAAAATCTGGAGAAGCCTGTCCAGAAATGGTGTTTATGGAAGTATTTTGGCCAAAACACCATACTTTTGACATGGAAACAAGTCTAAGTGACCACCTATGCATGAAAACATTGAAACTGGGGTGCAGAAAAACAGCAGCAGGTGCAGCTGGATGAATTAATCAAAATCTGAAATATTAGACTATAGCAAAAAACAAGTAGTTTGCCAAAGGGCTGAGGAGTGGTATAATAATGAGTGTCTGCATCCAACAGTGAAGCATGGTGGAGGTTTTCTGAAAGTTTTAGGGCTGCTTTTCTACAAATGATGTTGAAGACTTGGTCAGGATTGATGGTGTTCTCTTTACAGGCAAGACTATCCGGGAGGTGTCTGATTGGACTCAAATTGATTCTGAGGCAAGTCAATGACCACAAACATACAGCCAATAAGAGAAGAAGAATAAGAGAGTCCTGATCTCAATGCCATTGAGTCTGTCTGGCATTGCATAAAGAGACAAGAGGATTTGAGGCAGTTTGCATCCACGCAAGATCTGTGGTTAGTTCTTCAAGATGTTTAGAACAACCTACAGGCCAAGATCCTTCAAAAACTGTGTTAGGCTAATTAGAAGTATTGATGCTGTTTTGCAGGCAATGCGTGTTTTGGATTTCTCTTCTGCTCATTTTATTTATCTCTTCTGACAAATTATTTGTGTGTGAATGCAGTTTTCACAGTATTAAGATGTTTTTTTAATCATAGGTCATTTGCATATTTTCAGTCAGTCTCGTGGTAAAAAAGAATGAGTCATCTTTCAGATAAATGCTGTGTATACAGTACAGATAAATGAGTGTGTATACAGTACATGTGCATACATTTACATGCGTAGGCATGCCACATGAAAGCTGGGGTGTTTCCATGACTTCCACTGTGTGCTGTTCAGCATAACGGAGGCTGTTTTTATTTCTGCTGCACTCGCACTTCCAAACCATGGCCCCCCCATTTTTTAATTATAGGTTATAAATAAATAAATATGCCTTTATTCCTTTTCGCAGTGTTCACTGTAGAGTGTAGACATTAGGCTGTTTGTGAACGCTGAGCTGAAATATTAGATTTGCTACATGTAATGTCTGCTGTCCTCCTCCTGTCTTTATTTTGGCGTTGGAGTTTAAAGTGTCGCTGATGGCAAAAAAATGATTTTTCCCCTCACCAGGCAAAAAATATGACATGCTCTGTCAATAGATTTTATGCCGCAAGAGAAGCCACTTTTCAACAATTTGCCAAATGAGTCATTCGGTTATTCTGGCTCTTTATGTTCGTTTGGCTTTAGTTGAGCTAAGACACACATTTTGAATGTTATTTCATGAAATAGGGACATTTTTTGTTTAGTTGGCCATCAAACAGTCCTGATTGTGTGTTTGTGTGTGTGAGTGTGTGTGTTATTTTTAGCTGGTTTTACACATCATCAGTCTTTTTACTTGATACATTGTACGAGATGATCCCAATGCAATCTTGGCCAAACTGTACACCACACTTTGGGATTATGTATTATCCACATCAAATTAGTCAATGAAAACCCTCTGAGGATAGTCATGAGATTAAAGAAAATCGCTATATATGCCTCCAATGCACGTCTTTTTTCTTGGGGAGGAGCCACAGTGAACCTTCTATTAGCATGTTTCCTTTGCATTATGCTATTCTTCACTAGGAATCGGTAAAGACATATTTTTCTGTCTGATGCCAAGTACTGTACTTTAAAAACAGCATTAGCAGTGTCAATAACGATACAATACCATTACTTATATATAATGTTTTCCTGAGTGATTTTATAATCTATTTTTTAAAGCCTTGATGTTAATATGAGTTAATATGCAATGTTATACTCTTATACTTCTGTTATGCTGATTATACTTACTGGTTCAATTAATAATCAAACTTTTAACAAAATTATAATGTCAAACAAATCATGTTAGATAATGTCTACATTCCTTCAGCCTTATAGGTTTTTGTGTTGGAACAAGAGAATGTTGATGTTTTTTCCTCTCCAACTCCCCTGCTTTAAATTAATGATGATTCAGCAATTCCAATATATACTGCGTGACAGAGTGCTGACTTGTTTGAACAATGAACGAAGAAAGAGTTGAAGAAGAAATAGTCCCTATTCACATTAAGTATATAATAAACACTAGTTGTAGGACTGATAAATATTGTGGAACTCAATCCTCGCTATACAACAACAGTATCAAAAATATCAGTAGTTTACCATTCACCAATTTCTAGCTACTACTGTACTTCTATTATATTTGTTCTGTCCTGTTGCTGGTGGATTTTAGTCATGAAAAAGCACTGATATTTTTACAAAACAGTTTCTGACACCACCAGAACCTTAGCTTGATACATTAACTTCTATGAGATCTGAAGTAAATTTCAAACAATTCTTTGACAATGTGAAAGTGAATTAGTTCAAAACTTTCACACTGTAAAACTGACAGCATTGATGGCAGGAGAATGAAATCATAATTTCATAATAATAATAATAATAATAATAATAATAATAATAATAATAATAATAATAATAATAATAATAATAATAATAATAATAATGTAAAAAATCTGCTACAGTACAATGGTATCCATCAGTGAACAGTTGATAACTTGAACAAAGATGGAATTTTAATGAATGCACATTTGGTGTCATCCAGATGAAGATGGGTTTCCTTTTAAGTCTTAAGGTTTATACTTTATACCAACTACTATTTATTTCTGTGAAGCTGCTATGGGAAAATGTCCACTGTTAAAATCACTATGGAAAAAAAATTTAATTGGAAATTGAATTGAATAAAATTGATGTGATTTCTGAGATCATTTCACTTATATTTATAAATGTTCAGTCAGATAAGTTGATGTTTTTACCAGAAATGTTGACAATTCAATCCAATGCTACTCAGTTGTTTAGCATGATTTCTTCCATTTGTTTCTCATATACTCTATGTTTATAGTTTTAACAAAGTCTTGAATGTTAATCAGCTAGCTAACACAAGCTAACCTGACAGGATTTCTAGCATACTGTTTAAGTCACAGTCATTATTGTTTTCAATCTTTACTGCTAATATTAGCTAGCTGAAGTACATGAGATAATATTTTGAGCATAATGTTTGTTGTAAATGTTACACCATTTAGTTTAATCAAGAATGTCGAATATTATGTTCTGCTAATCTTAATCAGCTAGCTTATATAAGCTAAACTGACAGTATTTTAAAGATGATTTAAAAGTTATGATCATAAATGCTTCCAATTTTTATTGTTTACGCTAGTTAGCTGGTCAACATTAAACTGTCTAATAATTAATAGTGATCCAAAGTCTAGTCCTTCTACATATAACAGTAGAAACAGCCTTTTTTCATGTCATACAACAAAGTGAAAGCATATACATACAAAACCTGTGCCATACTTACATATGGCACATGTGTATATACACATAAACATGTACGAGTGTCTGTATTGTATATAAAGTCATAAAAAGTAAATCAAGTCATTCCAATGTATGACCAAATTTCGGAAATTTTATGGAAAAAGTCCAACAGGTGGCAGTCTTTCTCCAGACACACATCCTCTCTGCTTTCTGAACATACTGTACCTTATGGTTACTGTTCCTTTCATTGGCACTTGGTTGTTCAAATATTCCCTTTCTTTATGGACTGAAGAGGTGCAGTAATACCCGTGATCCTTTGTAGCTCAGTGAAAAGGGAAATATGCGAGTCCAGTGCGGTTGAAATTGCTTCCACTCCATTATCTTGAACAGATGTGGCTGAAAATAAGCAGTGCAGCTCTTTAACTGGCACAAAAGGATCTAAACAAAACACACAATGCTTGCTTTCATTGGAAGAAATTAAGATTTCAGTGAAACAAAGATTACATTGAAATAAAAACGGATGTCTCAAGAAACTGCTGCAGATGCTGCACTGTGCATCCTGCAAATACTTCTTGGGGGGATGGGAGGTATAGAAAATTAAATGTATAAGTTTCATATATTTAAACATTTTGCTAAAATATATGAGGGTGTGTTCATGATATCTCTTCTTTAACAGCAAGGGAACTTACGTTCTGTGCAGCAAAACAGGCAACATCAGAATATATTTGTATATTACTTATATTTAATTACTTACTTATATACTTTCAGTTTACCAGACGTCTATTTGTCTGTGAAACCTCCACATTTTCCCTACAGGAAGATCAAAAACCCTGACTAAACAAATACTTTTTGTCCAGATTTAAAGTGTAAGATTGTGTATAAGTACTGAAAGCTGGTGGAAGGCTATTCCATAGTTGGGTGGACATTGTGGGATAAAGCTTTGCTAAAGTTGTCATTATTCTACATAACTACAGATAACCTACACCTATTGATTAAATCAGGCAAATTATTGACCAAGGAGTTGGACTTTGGAAATGTAGGGTGATAATTCAGTGCTATATGTCATTAACAATATTTTATACACTGCAGAGCTTTATTGGAAACCAATGTATAGTATTGTGAAAAAGATAGGGGTGATGCAATTCTGCTACTAGTAAATACTGCCATTGCATTAGTCCGAGTGGCATTACAATAGTCCAAAAGCATCCCAGGACAGTGATTACTCAGCTACCACACGCTTCTGTCAGTCCTAGTGCACACAATTATCTAACCGTTTAGACAATGTTTGTTATGTGGCAGCCTTATGCTAATATTATTTACATTCATCAATTTACATCAGTCAACACTCTATACCCCATAATGACAAAGCAAAACCCAAATATTTATAACTGCAAATGTATTAACCGTTATATAAATAAAATCTCATTGATGTAAGTATTCACTCTTTTGTAATGACACTTGAAATGCAACTCAGATGCATCCGATTTCTTTCAATAATGTTTTATATGTTTATACACTTTAATTGGAGCCCACCTGTAACATAGGCAATTGATTAGCCATGATTGAAAATTCATACACCTATTTAAGGTCTAACAGCTGAAAATGCGTATCAGAGTAAAAAACTACAAAGATATGAGGGCAAAAGAATTGTGTCAACCCAAGTTAAAGATTTTGGAAAGGCTACAAAAACATTTCAGCTGAATTAATGTGAGGTGGTTGAGGGGTTGAACGTCTGCCTGGAAGGTTGTGAGTTTGAAACAACTAGGACCTAAAATTGATACTCTGGCCAAAATAAGCAATCTGGGAAAGACGTTTTGGTAAAAGAAAAGGTGGCCTAGAACCTGACTGTTACTCTGGTTAGGCTCCAGAGAGCCCAAGAAACTTGAGGAAGATGATATGAGGTTTATGGTACAGCAGCTAGAGGGAAGCATTTCCTTAGAGTACAAGCTTCATTGAAATTTGCAAAAAAAAACATCTGGTCACTCTGTATTATGGCCATATCAGTGGACTGTTAGAGTGATCAAACTTGTTAGTGTATTTCTTGGCTCTATACTCCATGTGAACCTCATGTGTAACCTTTTAGAATGCTTTATAGCTATTCAAAAGTAAACCTCCTAAACTGCTGCATCTTGGTGCATTAAATGAAATACTAAAAGTCTCTGCAGCTGATAACAGTTATACATGTATATCTTCAGTGTAGAGGACACTTGGCCTCTATATGCAGCAACACTGCTTAATTACGCATGCTGTCATCAGAGGCTGATTATTTTTCTGGCTGAAACTGAACCAAAACACACGGCTGTGCCGTAAGTCTTACTAAAGTGAACTTTTGAAAGACTTGCAGCAGCAATAACACAAGCACGCCAACATCTGTCAACATATCCATCTGCCCATGTGTACGATTCCATAGCCGACACTCACTCTCTGTCAAACAGATGTGCAAAAATCACTCACTGTGTAGAAACAATTCTCTCACCTCCATGACATTTTTATGCGAAGCAGAAAAGCAAAGTTAATCTATGTCTCATTCCTTTCATATTTTATTTACCCTCCCACCTGTGCCCAAAGAAACACCTGCTATCTACAGAGTCTCTGGGCATGTGAAAAGATTCTGAGTGGATAATTCAGCTTAGATTGTTTACACTGGATTTCTATAAAACCCTACAGATATGACCTTGAAGAACAAGACAATGGCGCATTGTTGACACAAAATCTGAATCGGAATAATTGTATCTTTGGTCACACCATAATGCATTCTAAATACACATCTCAGAAAACAAAACATAATTATCTATATCCAAAAACTGCACATCAGCAGAATTGAACATACTGTTACAATCTGTTTGTCTGTCTGTCTGGAGATTTATCCATTCAGCAGAAAATTCATGTATTACAGCATCACATAGAGTAAAATATTATGCTAAAGCAATTTACATTATATATAAAAGATATGGGACCAAATGTATAGATGCTGTATACACAATATAAATAAGTATATAATGATTTGGAGAAAACAGATATGCTGTGTATAGATACTGTGGTAGTGTTGAATTGTTCTGGTGTGAACACCGTAAACATTGCTGATAAACTAGCAGATTTAAGGTGAATTAAAGTGACAGTAAACAGTGTCACAACAGAAAAGTGAATGGCATTAAAGTAGCAGTGTGTATGGTTGTGAGTAGTGGATGTTGGTCAAGTTTAATTATTGTGCAATTAATCATGGAGGTAGCAGAGCTAAAAATGTTGAGGTTTTGTTGGGAGTGACGAGGATGGATAGGATTAGAAACGAGTTAATTAGAGGATAAGCGCATGTAGGACGTTTTGGAGACAAGGCGAGGGAGGCGCAATTGAGATGGTTTGGATGTGCAGAGGAGGGACAGGGGGTACATCGGTAGGAGAATGCTGAGGATGGAGCTACCGGGAAGGAGGAAACGAGGAAAACCAAGCAGTGATCGAGTGATTCTCTAGCAGAGTTTTTTGGGATTTTTGACCTAACAGAAATTGTATCAACACCAGATAATGATAGATTCCCATTTGAGTCTGGTTTCTCTTATTTGAGTCTGGTTTCTTTATTATCTATTATCAATAGACATTGTCTCAAAGCAGCTTTACAGAAATAAAGCATCTATAGAAGAATGTATAAGTTTGTTCCCAATGAACAAGCCACTGATCACAGTGGCAAGGAAAAACTATCTGAGCTAGTATGATAGGAACCAGACTCAAAAGGGAATTCATTATTAACTGTGTAGCCTTGAATTTCCATTCCTTACAGTTGTCATTCACAGTCCATTACCATCATTACCATTACCAATGGTCCTGAGCCAGTGTAGAAGACTGTTGATAATAATTAAAGTTCAAATCATTCCATAAAGTTATATAGGGTGTTGAGGTGGAACCATCCCCAGGTGCATATGCATCCATATGGCTTTGATACATAGCTTTGCACCTCAGGTTGCACATGTACCCGTAGTTTTACCGTAGTATTACTGAATCACTCAAGGTCCTTTAACAGACCACTCACATGAGTCATGGTTAAAAGGTGAAGAATGAGCTATTGGTGTTCTGTGAATTTAGAAGTAGGCGATGACCAAATTGGAAGAATGATTTAAATGCATTTTACATGAATAGACCTTTCTATTCCCTCTAAAAAGACTTAAACACAATGACTCGCATCCTCCACCTTGGGAGATCCTGAATTACGGGAATGGTACAATCAGGTTTTGTGAAGAACGTCACATACAATGAGTAGACACTAATTATTTCCCTGGGCCCTTTTCCCATCTTTTCCAATTGCCAATTCCAGCCTGTATGATGGTCTGTTTGTATTTGGCAGTTGTTCAGATGCAGATGAAAGTCCTCAAAGAATTATTGAGTATACCAACATCAACAGCTTCAAATTTCCGCTCTGGTTTTGAGGGGTTCAGTAGTCATGAGTACTGATAAATCTTGAGGGGAAACATATCTTTCTGAAATCCTCAGTGGTATTCTAAACACAGGCCTTTTGATTGATTTAAAAGAATTGCCTACTTAATAAAACTCAGCCGTAGTCCTGTTTTAGATAAAGACTAAAATGACAATGACAATGCTGAATGGGAAATAGAACTAAAAGATGACGTACTAGAGTGTCCAACACTGTTAATATAATTACTTTCTGTTTTAAAGTGTATTAAACAAAGGAGGTGTGTGGTTGTGTTCAGTACTGACACAAGAAAACAAGGTCATAAGTGTAAGCAAAGAAAAGAAAAGTCTGACTTTATTCAGAATGTACAAAATACAGATACAAAAGAAAGGGCAGTTTGGTAGAAAACGATAAATACAAGTTTAAAAGCAGTCAGTGCGCATAAAACTGTGACAACTCTCATTCAACAAATATTATTTTTTTCTCAATTCATCAGTCCCTCATTTCAGACAACTAATGCTGCCTTGAGTAAACTAAAGACAAACGCTCCTGAGGGACAAACTGATGTCTTTTTGTTTTCTTTGCTTTAGAATCATTCATGTAGGAGTGCTATAGCTGGACAATTAAAAAATCACTTAAATAATAAAAGATGAAAACAAATAACTAAATGATTTCATGACTATTATATACAAAAAAAATATTTACAGTTTACCTGGGCCGATATGTTTTGAACTCAAAGGCAGTCAGACTCAAAGATCAGATTGCACTTACAAAAGTGTACTTAACACACTTATAATTCAAATTAAAAACACATTATGGTTGAAAATGGTAATGGTAACAAATATAATTAGCCTTTAAGTCTTATATTGTGTGTTGACATCTAGATCACTGTAGTGGAATTGGCTTTCCCGAACACTGGAAGTTTTGAGTCAGCTGGGAATACAATATAATAAGCTTTAGGGTTGTTCAGTTAAATAAGTATCTCTTTTTAGCCATAATGATGAACCAAAATAACACAATCAAATGACATGATATAACATTAAAGAGACTGACTTACTATAATGAAGCATGGTTAACAATTGTAATATTAATATTTTTCTGCCACATAACACACTCCTAAATAATACATGATTTATATATTCATTAACAGAATAATTTAGGAATTAAAAAAATGTAGAAAAAATAAGAAGAAGAAAGAAGTAAAATGGAAAACATGGTTATATTTTAAATAGATCCATATATACAAATCAGGAATGTTGTGCAAATCCTCCCAAGGGGGATAGAGAACAAGAGTGTGTGTGTGTGTGTGTGTGTGTGTGTGTGTGTGTGTGTGTGTGTGTGTGTGTGTGTGTGTGTGTGTGTTTATTTAAACCAGTGAAGGTAGTTGGAGTTTACAGCAGGAACACACATGTTGTTACTGCACGAGCCGCCGTAACTGGGAGGGCACATTGAGCAAGGGACGCCCACTTTATATGGAGCTTCACCGATCCAATTACCCCTAAAGACAATAGAAACAGAAAACAATAGTTAGAATTACCAGACCTGACTGTGTTCTCTGTGAGGGCGGGGCTTGCGGCATTAGCCAATCATGAATGTCTGTAAGCTCAAGTATGCAGAAGAGGGACGATAGTGCTTTCCTTATACGCAACAGAGGGTAGATTGTGTGTTCAGCTGACATCTGTCATGTTATAGAGGAGAACAAGTGGGTAAAATCTATCAGTGACCTTTGATATGCACTGAAATTTACATTTATAGAAATGTTGAACCTATGTTGGATTTTGTAACTACTAAAACGGTTTAGAAACCTTTTAAAAGGTTTTCCAGCATTGCAAATGCCATGACCAATGCATGCATACATGAAATAAGACTTTTCTATGAAGTTCTGACATATTAATGACCCTGCCCAATCCAATTGCAACATTGCATGTATGGACCTTAGAGTGTTTTATCATTGTTGACATATC
Organism: Silurus aristotelis; assembly: GCF_946808225.1. NCBI lineage: Eukaryota > Metazoa > Chordata > Actinopteri > Siluriformes > Siluridae > Silurus > Silurus aristotelis. The sequence continues at coordinate 5,765,321 of NC_139598.1, read as the reverse complement.
TGGACAGTTGCAATTATCGACTTCAGAGTATAGTGCTTACTGGCCTCACAAACTGCCACCATAAAACAGTCCTGCATTAAACAAATTACTTTCATGCGATCACAGGCTGAGATCCTTCATAAAATCAACATTTATCCAGAAGTTCTATAAATGTCTTAAGTTTTAAATGGAATAAAGGTGAATTTAACATTACGGTAACAAATTCGACCCAAATACCAATCTAGACGAAACATTATGTTGTTAAGTGCAGATGGACTTATCTTCTTCCAGCCTAACTGTTTTCAATTCTTATTGCTTTTATTTACTATATATATATTTATTTTTATTCATAGTGGAACACATTTCTAGTATTGTTCCACTTGCAATAAATGGGACACTGAAACCCCAGCCAAAGAGTGAATATTGTGATATTGAGACACATCTGGTGTGAGTTTCCTCAGGCTCAGCCACTCACTGGGAACAATTGTACTTCTTTCGTCATAATTATCCGGAATGCGGTTCACATTTTGAAAAGTTGCTTCTCGTCAGTCTTTTTACCATTTGTAGTTTACATGAAGGTGAATAAATGTTGACATTTTTAAGCTACTTAATCCAAACCAATATATTTATATTTTATATAAAAAAAAAATTTTTTTTACTTTTTAACCAGCTTAACTGCACACAGAAATTTTTATTACTCTGCCAAAGCCAATATGATTGCCGTTTAATCCTTGTTGATGTGAACCAAAATAGGCAAATATTTCATATCCAGGACTTGAGGAAGTTGGAGCTCCTTTGTTTAATGCTGCATTTAATTAGGTTTATTATAAAGTTTTTCTATTTTTTTCCCCTTTTCTGTTTTCTCTTGCAGTTTAGTGAATTTAGTGTCGCAGACACAGTAGAGAAACAGGGGTAGAGAAACAACCCATTGTTGGTCAGCAATGGTCCTGTGTGGTCTTTTTCTCATTGACAGATTGGGTAGAGGAGAGCTGACACATTATATAGAGCAGCAGATGGGCTACAGTCTTTAAAAGAATAGTTATAAAGTAAACTAAATGGTGGGTGGAATCTGACTGTATATCTAATACAGGTCCATATTATTTATTAGTATATCTTGTAATATGTAAAGTGTAAATCATGATGAGGCATGCCTTCATAGAAAATTAATCAATACCAAGGTGGTGTGATGCAAATTTGAGGCCCGTTATAAGCTTTAATTTTCTATAAATAAAAATAGATTTCAAAAGTTCCGAATTTCTTTTATGAATGGCACTGCGTGTTTTGTTTTGTTTTGTTTTTGTTTTTTACACATTTTCATGTGGACTAAAACAAGTTATTTCCTTTTATCACTTAAATTACAGCAGCTTTAATTTTCCATTTTCATTTTCATATGTTGGAAACCTACTAGTGTAGAAGAAAATGTAATAGAAGAGCTATAACTCATGGATGTTACCAAGCACTGATGATGAAGGTACCTGATATTCAACTGATATTCAATTCCAACATAAAATTTATGATTTTCTTTTGGGTGAAATATTTGCTCTTATTTATAATTTGCTTTAGAGTATTTGGAGCAATTTTTATATGTTACGATAAAAAAAACTGTTACTATAGACACTAACATCAGTAGATTAGATTAGATTAGATTAGATTAGATTAGATTAGATTAGATTAGATTAGATGGTTATCACAGAGATAGCAGCACTCCCAGGTGCTTCTAAACACCTTTCAAACAAGCAGATTTGTGTGGTACATGCTAAAGAGTATTTTTGGAGCCAAATGACAGAGTACTCTGCACTCTATAAATAGACTGTAGTGTGTGTGTGTGTGTGTGTGCGTGTGTGTGTGTGTGTGTGTGTGTGTGTGCTCACACTTACTTTCCGGAATAGTTGCACACCAAATACGTTGCTCTTCTCCACACTGAGCCCCACACGTTCATATTGTGACACGTATGGATGGCACATCCAACTTTATTCGATGTGGCCCAAACCATCTGCAATCACCGTCCAATCAGAAACATCCATAAACAGGAAAAGAACAAACCATATTTTATTTAACTATTAGTTATTGCTATTAGGCAATGAGCATCATTCTGATGATGACCTGCATAAACCAACTAACCTAATACACTTTGCAATCATTGCAATCAAGTATAATTATAGTTAACTGCATGGTTATTTATCTTTAATGAACTCACCTGTGTGTAATGTGTGCACATGGGCCCATAGCATTTAAGAGGGCACCTGGGATTGCAGTCCCGTGGATATGGAAATGAATAATCTTTCACTTCGTCATACCATGGCTTCACCAGCTGCAGGATGGATCTATACCTAAAATATCCAACAACAAAGTGGTACTTTGAGCTGCATAGCATGTGATAAATTAATAGAAAAACAGATCTCAGACAGTTGGAATTTGGTGACAAATTCAGATATAAAATAACATCTTAGTAGGGTCACCATAACTGTCTTTCATGATGGTGGTGGAAAACACTATTGAACACAGCACTTCAAAATCTAATAACTAAATTAGAAATAAGATTGGTGATTGTAAAGACCACAGATTTTCATTTACATCATTCTATACTTATTAAACCATACAGTGAGCCATTGTGCCATATGAATGGGGGCAGAGTCAAACCTAAAGAAACCACACCTACTGATTTGCATTGATCGTTCCATGTAAAGGGAGAAATAGATCCAATCAAAAGGCAATATTTATTTTCATTTGCCACCAATTTATTAGATAAACTATAGTAATATATATGATATGTGTGATATTTGTCCATTTAATATATTACGATGTCCATATTCAACCTCATAATTGGATTTGCTTGTTGTATTTCTGTGCATGTGTGCATGTACAATACATACCTTCCAGTTCGAACAGAAAGGTTTTGCCCAAGGAATCGGAGAAGATTGCGAGGGCCGTGTTCCCAAAGACACATAGAAGCCCATTGTTCTGCTCTCTGAGCAAGGGTTTCATCCCACACCTGAAAAAAAAACCCAACAGAACAATTAAATCCGTTGCAATTAATTATTAATTTATTAATTTTCTGGCTGCACACTTTCTTAAAGCCTGGTCCAGAAATATTATAGCAGAGTATCAATAGGTAAAAAAAACCCACCATGTCAAAGTGACATGGAAAAAGTGCAAACTTCTTCATATCCCAAGCCCCACTGGTAATACTATAGAGACTGGTTGATGTGGTTATATTACTCATACTGCTTAAATCAAATTACTTTTATTCTTAAAACAGTTTTGAATAAATGTGAAAAAAATGACTTTATTTTTCCTCTAAAAGCCTAACCATACTTATAATGCCAAGAAACATGCTCCCATGGTGACTTTTATGAATAACCTAACAAACCGATAGCATTTATGACTGTCGCAGTACACAAGCAGTACCAAACTATACTTTTTTAAGTTGCTAAATTGAACCATCAAAGGGAACCATCGGGTACCTTGGAAGGTGCATACGGTGTACCTTTAATTAGCTTTTAGATTAAAGCTGGGTCTTAAATCTGTAGCCCTTAAGATCTACCTATACATTATGTTTTATTTCTACAAATATAAAAATAAATGCTAAAGGTGTACCCTCAATTCTATACTATCCAACAACAACAGCAACAACAAAAAATAAATAAATTACAGTTTAGTTGCTTCATTTTCAAGACTGTATCATATGTGATTGTGGGCTCCATATAAGAAATATAATGTGGTTTTGAAATGCAAGCAATTCATTTCCTTTCTAAAAGCAGTAAGAGGAAATCTGATCACCAAACAACTGGCAAGTCATAAAGAAATGACCCTAAATATTTCCGGATAGAATAGTGAAAATGACTGTTAATTATGGCCTGGCTTTTGCTGTAAAAAATTTTTTGTGATTTGACACAGAAGACCATTGATTGTCCAAAAAGATTATTTAGACCATCTCTAAGTATTCTTTAAGCTCAAGTCTTAGCAACTTTGGTGGTCTTGGTCATCTGAATCTTCACAACAGCTGCACATTAGCTGGACGTTCAGGGACACATTTGTTTCCACAGATCAGCAAAAATTTTGTGCAAAGCGCAGATCAGAAGCCGCATTCCAATACACCTACATGTGTGTTAACAGGAGCTGGTGCTATAACATACATGTACTTGTTAGTGTTGTCATCACCAATAGAACTGGTATGATAAAGTTTCGGTGCATGTGTACCACAACTATTTGCCAACACTAACTCATTTATTAATGAAAGACAATGTACATTTTATATATTTATAGTCACACTTAATGTCAAGGAAAACCCAGATTCTATAAAGCATGTATTATACACTGTTTAAAACATTTCAATTGATACAAAACTGCAGTTTTAAACAAACAGTTTAAAAACCAAGCCCACCCAAGCAGCCAAACCCACCCAACCCTTACTGCTGCTTAATGAAACAATCCAGTTCATGATTTAGGGTTTTTTTAATTATCACAACAAGCAACAAGAGACAAACTATTCCTTCACTGCTGTCACTGTCACAGCTGTCTTCACTGCTGTCAGCACTTTATAAGACATTAGATCTACTAGAAAACTTTTAGACATATGTAGATGCCATTAGATGTACAGTAGCCGCAACATGCTAGTGTCCGCAACATGCTAGTGTGCTAGCAATATATTTTGATGCCACATGTTGCTGACTAAACAAACAATTTTGCCAGTAATAAATAATTGTTGATCAATCCAATCAAGCAGTAAAACAATTCCATTTTAGAAATCTTCCTAAAAATATTACAGTATTTCATACAGTTCATGTGATGCATACCAGCATTTTCCAGATTCCAGCAGATATTATGGAAATATTAGTTCACTATTGTTTGGGCTCATAAAAATCTTCCTAAGAGCCAAAATGCATTCTGATTGATGGAATTTGGACCGTTCTAAAGAAAATGGCAGGGTCATGTGAAATGACATTTTTCTTTGAAATGTAATACATCAGCACAATGTTTTTTGTTTCTGTATATTAAATGATGTTTTTATTTCAATAAATGTTCTTACATTTGTTGTTGCACGTGAAGCAAAGGGAATTTCTAGCATTTATCAGTCAGGACAAGCACGTGACTTTAGCATAGTGGATTCCCTCCCATTTACTGTTTCAGTAATTATCTGGAATCCTGAGATCCTAACTTACCTCTGCATAGTAGCAAACTAGAAATGTCCCAGATGGAAAGAACAGAAGTTAGCAAGTGATCTAGACAGTCATAATATTAGCTATTAATCTTAATATATCTGTCAGCACTGTTGTACTATTCCATGATAGTAGTGTTTTTCCATATAATGTGCCTGGAAAGACTGATTTCCTCCTGCACTGAGAATCTGAACCCAATGAACTTGCATCAGCACTCAAGTCTGAAATCAATCAGAAAGAAATAGATTTTAAGGTCAATATGTGTGCTTACCATGTATTCCATGTTGGAAGCTGGCGGAAAAACGTTTCCTCTGACTTTGTTGTGGTAATCGAGGATGGCCAGCTGGTCGTCTTGGGAAATGTACCTCTTTCGTCTGTGTTTTGGCAAGTTTGCACGGTCCATGTGATATTTCATGTTGGTGTCAGAGAAACTGGTGGATGGTGGAGCAGATACAGTAGAATTAAATGCTGCAAGTACACTTGCTGCTCCACAGGACATGCAGATTAGCAGCAAGTCGATGGCCAAACTGTGCTCTTTCATCATGACCTTCTGGCGGTTTTGGCTCAGGAAAACCTTTTCTTCGAGATCTGTCTGTTGGAGAAGTGAAAAAACAAAACAAACAAAAAAAAAAAAGGTTCACTGACTTGATTGTGCACTTTCACAAGTTCTCTACAAAACTCCAAAGAGCTTTCTGAACTTTAAAGAACAAGAGCACATTCATCCATGAGTAAAGACTTATTCAGCAGCTTAAGATGTAAAAAAAAAATAAAAAATAAAAAACATCTATGCACAATCCAGATGCAGTTAAAAAGTCTATACCTTGACTAAAATGATGGCAGAATGTCTTTGTTTGGAAGAACAGGTCCTTATCCCTATGTGTGAGTATGTGAATGTGTGTGTGTCCAAAAGTCAGAGTGTCTGTAAAACTCCTCCTGTTGTAAAACACAAGATGACTCTGCTTTCAGCAAGGAGCTGCTGCCTTTTTATAGCACAGTGACTGTCATGCAAAGAGAAAAAAAAAAAAAAGAAAAAAGGCTGCAGGGCTTCTGAAGGTGCTTAGAGTCCCACCCCATCACCTGAAATACATCACTTGCAGACGTAATGCCTTGTTTCTCTCACCCATTTCCTGGCAGGATTAATCATAACATCTGCTTTTGGTTTGCACAGCTGGCACGGGTAGAAAAGAAAACAGAAGATAAGCAAGAGAATAATCCACTGACCCCCGAAAACACAGATCAGCACTGTGTAAAGCCTGCGAGCTCAAAGCCAAGTGTGACGCCAAACCTTAGGACAGGGAACGCCTTTTTTTTAGACATTGTAATATCCTAATAAATAATTATTTTATGTGACAAACTTAAGAAACACTTGAAATCTGTGTGTATATATATATATATATATATATATATATATATATATATATATATATATATATATATATATATATATATATATATATATACTTTTTTCATTAACAGCCTTATGAACACTATGCTTATTTATACCTCTAAATGTACTTTAACAATCATTATCAAATCTTGAATAATCTTTAGTGAGACACACATTTTAAAACTGCTCAGTGTTTCCATTTCAGAAAAATGTGCTGAATCGTTACACATAGCATTAAAGACTTGGAAATAACACACCTTGGGAAAAAGAGGGTTTACATATGAAGATTTAGTCAACAATGTTTCCAATGCATTGGCTGTTTTTACCTCAATGATTGGCCAACAAGCTGGCTACTGAATGGAAATCACTAAGTGATCACCAACATCCTGCCAAAAAAATCCTTTTTGCTTCAACCACTAAATGAGTTGCTCCAGGTAGTAGACCACTTTTACAAAACTCATAAATAAATGTTTGGATTTTTGTAACTGTGAGCAGAAGAACTGTGGGTGGAACGTGAGCTTACAAAGAGAGATGTTCACTAACCCTAGACTAGATTTAGCCTCACCTGGGCTTTTTCAGAGTTTGGCTGAACATTTGCACAGTAAATCCCTGTTTTTGGCAGACAGGAAACGAATGTAGTCTTCTGCTTTTGTCTATTGAGTAGTCTTTGCTTTCTTAGATGCTTTTCTGCACACCACGGTTTTATTAGAGTTACTGTAGCATTTCTTTGTTAGCATAAGCCATTTTTTTCAGAACTCTTTAAAAAACATGACATTTGAGTCTAATGTACAGCTGCTCACTGGATGATGTTGTTGTTTCCTGCCTACACCAACAACCATGCTATGGACAAGTATGATGTGAACAGTAACTGAAGCTCTTGATCTGTATCAGCATGATATTATGCATCATGCTGCTGCCACATGATAAGCTGACTGAACAAGTGCACTCCAGTGCAGATGATTCCTAGTAAAATGGCATGTGCATGCTAATTCTACACTACTACAATGAAACTTAGCATTTAGTTCAACTTAGACTGGCTGATATCATCCTCTACAATAATACACTGCATGGCTACATGCAGTTTTAGATGCTTTTGTGAACTGTTTATACAAATACACTAATACACTATTTGGATAAAAATACACTATTTGGACAAAGGTTTGTGGACACCATAAGATTCGTAGGGTCTTTTTGAACATGTCATACCACATTTAGCCTCATTTTATGTTATAATATCCTCCATTTTTCTGAAACTTAATTTTTGACTTTGGTGGCTAATATTTCTTTTTATTTAGCCACAAAGGTGTTTGTGTGTGTGTGTGTGTGTGTGTGTGTGTGTGTGTGTGTGTGTGTGTGTGTGTGTGTGTGTGTGTGTGTGTGTGTGTGTGTGTGTGTGAACTTTATCAGATCCCACACTGACCCAAGGCTCCATATGGTCACACAGTAATGTAACAGTTGTTTGAACATGTGTGAACACTTGAAAGAAGTCCAACAGATTTTTATGGCCTGGCAAGAGCCCGGTCGCTCAAATCTATTTGTTTCTTTCTCGTATTTATTATAATTTGCTCTACTGTAAAGACGACACTTGTTCAGCACTGGATTCCAGGAGGGTTGGCATGCCTGAGTGTCCACAGTGCCAGCAGCTGAGGCCCTTCAGCAGGTCATCATTTTCATTGGCAGCTGGTGAACAAATTAAAGCAGAGTGACGCAGGATTTCACTGACCCCCAGCCCCCTCCCCCGCTGCGCCTGCTCTCTAAAAACGCATCGTTTCCAAACTTTCTTGGAAGTGATGCTGTGTAAAGCCTGAAATCATGCCACAGTCCCACTGCATGGTGAAATCTAGCAGATGGATAGTTTTCTGTAATGTGTGTTACTGGGAAAGTCTGCTATGAGGCTACGAGAACCGAATGAAATCAGATCTTTGTCTTTGCGAGACTGTGTGTACAATGCTTCTTTCTTTTTTTTTTTACGATTTTTGTTAAAATGTTATTTTATTATTGTCAATACACAACCAATGTATTTTTGCCAGGCAGCTCACAAAGATGGGCACTCAGCATATAATCCAGCTGTCTTAAAGCTTAAAGTCTTGAAAATGAAAAAGAAAGAAACACATCAAGAATATCAACATTCCCCTCACACACGCTAATATGTTACTTAGGAAATGGTTCTGCTTGATTAAATGACACTACAAACATTCTTAAGTCCAGCTGAATTTTCATGGTTTCCGCTATATACAGTAACAACAACATAGTGTCACAATTTATTAACACTGAGCTATGTGTAATTTTTTTGTTGTTGCATAATAGTGGAAGCTCCAAAATCTGGGCTGTTAATTGTTTTTTTTTTAATGTAGTATGTTTTCTAGACCATATATGGTCTACACTGAAAGCAAAGCGATCAAAACAGTCATTCAAAATGTATTGTACAAATCTAAATAAATGCAATCATGGAAGCCTGTATTTTTGTACTCTTTTCAAAAGACTGTTTAGTATGATAGGATATGGGTTCTGATAGGGCCAGTGTCCAGTCAGGTCAAATTAGTTAGACATTGTAGACACTGTAATTAAAAAGCTAGCTACATTCAGCCAAAAGATCTGCCAGTAGAATAAGAAAACTACAAGCTTGCAAAAAGTAATGTCCAGAAATAGGTTTTCTCTTCACTTTATTGTACTCTTTTATTAAGAAATACTAGATAAATGTGACTTTATTCAAGCTAGTTTTTAATTGCTAAAATGATTTATTTTTTTGCAGCGTGCAAACAAATGCTAAATAAAAAGGAATGTCAGTCTCTGCCAATCACTATTTTGAAATAATATGAAATCAGGATAGCTAGGGGTATAAAAATGGTATGATCTTTATATCTATATCTAATCTGTGTCTCAAATGTGCCTCTGTATCTGTATGTGTATTTGGATTTCAGCCAAATGTTGAATATTTATTAAACCTAAATATTTCTTTCTGATGATTCCTCGATATCTTATGATATCACTCATATTCAGAATTCTATACTGCTTTATAAAGTGTGCAGTTGTATATTCTTTGGATTTGAATTGGTTGTTCCACCAAGATGTAAATAAGCTAGTTTCCCAATTAAAACTAGTACATTTGCTAATTCTGAATTAAATAAATGTGACACAATCATGTTCAAAATTATCTGAACAATGATATTAGGAAACACTGTGCATGGTATGGTAATAGCCCATGAGGCCTTCAACTGACTGGTTAGTTCCACTTGCATTAAATAAAATCCTCCCACTTACTAGCATTTTTCTTGCATACTTAAAAAATAATAATAATTAGTAATATTCAGACATGCATGTGGGAAATTTGCTACTGCAAGTTACCTGTGTTAGTCATTACAATAGCTAGATGCAATACCTAAAATTTTATGAAATTTCTGCAACCTCTTGCATTGAAAGGCTGGGATTTGAGAAAGAATTTGAAAGAATCCCACAGTGCAATTCTATATAGCCAAATTAATTTCATTGTTTTCCAAGGTAGGCAACCTATCAGGTCACATCCTGTCATGCAACGAAACCTACGATCGCCTCTGGATGAGTAAGCCGAGTCAAGGAGTTCAGTCGCATTGTAAAAGATACAGACAGAAAATTGATTTACTTGGAGTGCAGCTGTAATTTTCCTTTTTCTCTCCAGCACAAAGAGATGAACAGAAACGTCCATCAGCCCCAAATTCACAGCTGTGATTCTCCACCCGAAGGATTCGGTTTCTCTTTCCTCTCTTGGCTGAGAGCAACTTGTCTAGGAAAATCACTTAAGAGTTATCTTTTGAAAAAAAAAAATATGGCTTTGAATGAGAGCTGAAATGAGTTTTTCGTGCCCAGGGCTCATTAGAAACTGGGGCAAGTGTCATGTTTTGAGATTTTTGAGATTTGAGAAAAGGTTTTCTTTTTTCATGAGCTATGGATGCTATCTGGAAATGTAAGTTTTGGCATGAGCCTTAAATGAAATAATGTTTATGTATATTTCTGATGTACATCCAGTGTTACTCCCAGAGGTCGAATTCAGACCATCTGTCAGCTTTAAACTGAATAAAAATGCAATAAGGCACTTTTTGTTGCATGCAGCACAGAAATGACTAGATTATAGAGGGACAATTTCGTTTTTCTGTGTGTAAAATTTGCTATCAGCTACATTTTATCTAATACATTTTATTATTTTTACTGTATTTATATCACAAAATCTCCCAATTTTATGCACCTTAAACAGTATGCCTTGTTATATTGAAGACAGTCAGTAAGAGACTGAGAAAAAGCTGAGGAAACATTTATTTTTCGTTTTTTTTTTTTGTTTGCCTCTTACCAGTATATTATTAATGCACAAATTTTGTATGTCTCACAATGTGATGTAAAAAGTTTAGCTCAGTCTCAAAGCCAAAGAGAGTCATCCTAAAAGCCCTTTTTATTGTTGAAGTCAAATGTATGGTATTCGCATTGCTTCTCAATGATCACACCTTTAAGTTGCTTCATTTGGAAACTGTTTGGAAAATATTAATTTTATGCCACTATTTTTTAATGGCTTTGTACAATCTTTAAAAAAAAAGTTTATTTAGTGGTTTCAAACTTTGTTTTAGTGTTTTACCTAAAATACTCTTTTTGTAAAAGAAACACTACTGTATGGTTCCACATAGTGCCCAAGTGAGACAAATGGAAGAAGTTTCCTGATTTCTAACCCTTCAAACACTTAGCAACAGCAAGTTAAAACTAGGTCACACCAAAATAGCAAAACTTGCAGCCATAGTTTCTTTCCAAAGCATTTGAACAACATTTTACAAGCTAGTGTTAGTACATATGGTTTACCAGTCCTACTTGTATCCCTTCGCATGTTTTCCCACTATGTTGTCTGGATACATGATTTCAAGCACTTAGTAAGGGGGTCTTTATTACTTTTTACTTTTGAGATTTTGTACTTGAGCTTTGTTAAGTGCAGGTAATAAAGCAAAGCCCTTGAACGGAGTGCAAACACTAAGCTACAAAAGCTTTTTCTCATCACTGCCTCACTCGAGAATAAGAAATCTCAGTTCTTTAAATATATATGTTCCATACATCCTACCTGCCACTGTATGTATATATTTATTGTACATATATACATTATATCACAATATCCAAAACAAAAAATGTTAATTTAGCACTAGACAACACTGTTAATTGCTTTATTGAGCCAAAGATGTGTTTCTTACATGAAAGCCTTAAAGTATACCGGCTTATACTTAAATATTTTCAAATAGCTAGACATGTGATATTGTAAGTATTACTGATTGTGAAACCTATATTATGCCCATTGTGGAAGGACCCAAAATGATAATGGTGTGATGGTGTGATGGTGGTTGGGGGTTAGGGGGCACCAGCTAATGCGTGTATTTAAAATTGCAAGCAATGCAAGTATATATCTATGCACATAAATTGGTTAAATTGAGCTAGTTACGAGATCTGTTTGGCAGTTGTATAAGTAGCTAGACTGTTTAGACAACTTTACAGTCAGATCATAATGATTTACCCAGAAACTAAAGCAGGTATTAGAATGTACAAAAATACTGTATTATGTAATAAAAGTGTACAATTAAAAGAAACATTTAATATGACAAGAAACAGTTACATAACTAGCCAGGTTTTACTTTGAAGCAAAACCCTTTCCATACACACACACACACAGACACACAAACTTTTCTGTTTCTATTTCTAACATGTGACATTCCTTTCGAGCCACTCAATATATAACACATTTCTGGAGATCTTTGATGGCATATTAAAGAGGGAATATGGTAAGCTTTGCATCCACATTCAGACATTTCACACAAGCGTCTAATGTATACAAGCAAACATGAAAATGTTCCCCATGTCTAAACTTAGTTCTCAGACATTTTTCCCCCATTTGTACCTTGTTGTATAGATCCAGTTTGTGTATTAATGCTCCTGGGATTGAATGTTGTTTTTTGCCTGGAAGTTTGTAATCTGTTTCCTGGTTTTAAAGCTTTATATATGAGCACTTTATGCTTTCTATTATAATGGATATAACAAAAAGTTGACACTCTGCCTCTAGTTTAAGCCTAAGTGAAAGTGGTAGCTTATTGGTTTAAGATGTTGACTTCTGATGAAAAGGTTGAGTTCAAATACCAATAGCGCCAAACTGCCGCTCCTGGGCTTTTGAGCAAGGCACTTAACCCTAATCTATTCAGATGTTTAAAACAGATATTTATAATTTGCTCTAGATAAGTGCATCTGTCCGATTCCATAAACTTTTATTTAAATCTTCCTTGATAAGCATTTTGATCTCAGCTCCATGTTCTGAATTTCTGGTTTTTGATTTAGAGGTCGATCCAAATGCTTATGCTCCACGTCTTTTTATTCTGTTCCAATGTCTTTTGTTCCACAATGAACTCCATTCTAATAACACTGCAAGGAGCTTTTAGATTTTTTTTTTGGTTTTGTTTTAGGCTGGCTTCATATTTGAATAAGATGATTTCGGGTTCAGCAATTTTAGTTATAGTCTTCCAAGTGAGTTCCCCATTTTTAGCTATAAATGCTGACATTTCAAGGTTCATCAGGAGTTTCAAGAGTTCTGAATTGCACATTTCAAGTTCTGAGTTCCAGATTCTATGTTCTCAGTTCCAGGTCCTTTGTTATAAATTGGAAGTTCTGGGTTACATTCAGTGTTCCAGATTTTTCGGTTCCAAGTACTCTTTTCAGAGTTTTGGTGTCTGTGTCATGAGTTCATTGCTTCATTGTTTCAGAGCTTTAGGTTCCTGGTCCTGAGTCTCATGTTTAGCGTGCCCAGTGCTTTAAAAAAAGGAGTAGAAGCTTGCAGCCTGATGAGCTGCTAACATCATAATGAGTTTGTCATGCAATGTGCTGGTAGCTTAGGGTATCCAGACATCCAGCTCCAGACATTAAAACAGACAGTAAGATCATTCATCTCCATGTCCTCCACCTTGCTTTCCTATATATAGTGACATCACATTACATCATAGCTCACCTCATAGATTCAAAATGTAGTAAAGTTAAATTTTAGTGACATTGTGGGAAGTGGTAGCTCAGTGTTTAAGATGTTGGGTTACTGATTAGAAGGTCGGGGGTTTAAGCCCTGGTATCGTCCAGCTGCCTCTCTTGGGCATTCGAACAAGGCTGCTAACCCTGCTCTCTGACCCCTGCTTCTGAACAAGCTGGGATAGGCAAAGAAAAGAATTTCACTGTCTTGTAAAGTATATGTGACAAATAAAGGCTATTCTATTCATTGTTATTCTATGATACATGAGTTGATCTAGATCAACACAGAAAGTACTGGTCTTAAGGTTGGCAGAACTCTAAATTTGTGTGCATTGTTAGAGGCAGTAAGAAAGGGGTGACATTATAAGTATACAATAGTATCTTACAATTGCAAAATATATAATATATTTGGTTTCAATTGACCCCGAATATACTCTCTAAACATGTGGTATATCTATATACGGTATGTGTATATCTGTATAGGTGGTACCTTTATCCCTGAACAGGAAGGAAGGTTTTATGTACTTCTTCCTTAACCAGAACAGAGAGCCGTAAGCCGAGCAGTTCAGTGTTCATAAGCAGCACATGCCATTACAGCACATTTTCCTGAAATGTTATGTTTGTTTACAAGTGCCATGTGTGTTTTTGTTTTGATTCATTTCTTGTCTCCAACCATGTCCAGTCATTGGTTGTCTCTCTTGTGTTTCCAGATTACTATCACCTGCTTTCTGTTCGCCTCTTGATTAGTTTTTATATATAAATGCTCATGTTTCTGTGTTTGGCATGAAGTATTGTTTAGTGTTAATGGGCCTGTCTTTACTGAGCTGTTCTGTACAGTGTCAATTTTATTTTGAAAGCCTGCTAAACCCCAAGCCCCAAAAGCAGCACTGGATAAGGATCTTGTTTGTTTTGGTTCACCAGCCAAGATTGCCAGTCAGCAAAGTTTCTGGTCACCTCAGGCAACCTGGGTCTAAGAAGCATAACCAAGTTCGTATGCCCCCTAAAAGTGGTGCAGTTTAACCCCAACTTGGAATGTTTTATGAGCAGACCAAGCCTGCAGTTCACAGGTTACTATACAGATAGGAGGGTTTGAGACCAAGAGGAACCACACTTCCATGCAAAGCTCCCTCTAGAGCCTAAAGGTACAACATCCCACATTCTGCTAGTAACCAAGACTTCCACAGCCTTAATATGTCTACTGTCTCACCGCCTGCTTCATTTACATTTACATTTGCAGCATTTAGCAGACGCCCTTATCCAGAGCGACGTTCAAAAGTGCTTTGAGTCTCAAAACTGCTTCACGCCAGTATGCAACTGCTCACCTGTCTCAGATCCTTGGGCTTTACTTAAACGTTCTACCCAGACTTTGGACCACCAAGAGCATCTAAAGGCATTATCAAAGGGTGTATCGGTCACATATTTACCTCTCGGGCAGAGCACTGCAAGCAGACCACAGTGTTATGGCACGCTCCTCCAAACGGTTGTTTGTTTATGATTGCCACGTGTGTTATTGTTTTGATTCATGTCTTGTCTCCACCCATGTCTTGTCATTGGTTTTCCGATTACTCTTACCTGTTTCCAGTTTGCTCCTTGATTAGTTGTATATTTAAACCCCTTAATTTTCTGTGTTTGGCACAAACTATTGCTCAGTGCTATGCTGAATGTCTTCACCAGGCCTTTCTGTTCCATGTTGTTGATTTTGACTTTTTGACTTGGTTTTGTTTTGGATTTATTTGCCTGCCCTTTGTATAAAAGTGCCGAACTGCATTTGCATCCATCTCACCTCAGCTTCTGACAGAAGCCTTATACCGAGAAATAACTGAAGTCAACTTGTTACAGACATAACTAAAATGCAGCAGTCAAAACAAGAAATAAGAATGGCTCTAACAATAATAACAGGAATCAAACGATTAAACCACAACTACACACCTGCATACTTACTTTTATTGCTAATCACTTCCAGTTTTAGGCAGCAAGCCACATGATATTACTGGATTAGCTAGCTTGGTAAAGTATTGCTAGCTAGTAATGTTAGTTAGCCAGACCCTCAATCATTACAAACATCTATCTGAGGTACTGCTGTACCAATTGAACAGTAACCCAAAGCATTGCCATTTCTTAGCTTGCTTTGTATTTTCAGAAATGATTTTAACATTAAGTAACAGGTGAACACAAAGACCAAGCTGATGAACCAAACAGGAAAAGTTCATGACAAAAAACCTTTGGTTTCTATCACACAACTGGCAATTCATTTACATAACAATTGCTCTAACAGATGTGCTTGCCTATTCTTCTTCATCCAACCTTCCCTTTTTATATTTAGGACTTTTAAAATAATTTCCTATCATTTTTTTCTGGAGATCAATGCTCTTACTGTGTTTCACATCAGGCAGACTTAGAAAGAAAACTAGCTGTACTGTTACTACACTGAGTATCTTCGAAGTCAAACTGAAACAACTATGGTATATTGTGTTTGTGGTCTTTTCTCAAGAAAATCTTAATCTTTTAGATGAAACCATAAGTTATCTTTCTTTATTTAAAAAATTATTTGCAGTTTACCTCTATTCATTAAGCAGGCACTCTCAGTCTATTTTGGATTAAATACGAAGGCCGAGTTGTACAGTGAAACTTTTTTATTAATTAATAAACAATTAATAATTCAATATTATGTAATCTCACGATATACTAAAGCACTAACATTTGCTAGTGTTGTGTTTATGTGTTCTCCTATATAGTATGTTTCTCTTCCCTCTATTCTGTTCTAGTGTCTATGGGTACAGAATGCTGTTCGGCTACAGGTGAAAGCTTTTCCATTAATTATTAAATGGTGGCTGGAAATTAACCAATCAAAAACAAGAGACCAACCAAAAGAGCAGAGCATATAATTTACAGTATAAGCAGCACCCAGAACAATTAAAGCACAGCAGTGCTAAGATAGTTAGCATTGCTAACCTGTCAGCCCCTTCAGTACATTTGAATCATAAAGGCAATAAATAAAACAATGGGAATGTAACAAGCGCAAATTTCATATGCATTCGATATTTTGAAGTGTTTATTTAAGCATAAGCAAGCCTGGATGTAAAAAATTAAAAAAATAAATGAATACTGAGTAAGTATTTCAGTCAAAGTATAGAGAAATATTTTGAAGCAAAAATAGAAGCCACTTTCACAGGCTAGCTAGCTCACATTAATGTGTATGTGTTTGATGCATTTGGTGAAATTGGTTGTTCCTTATTTATATTTATGGTAAATGTATCTTTTGCCATGTCTGCTATCACCAACACGACTTAGGAAGTGGGATTTTAATCAGCAAGCACAGAAGAACAGGAACATCACAAAGTAAAACATTTCAGTGTGGTGACAGAAACTCTTGGAATCAGAGTTTCCACTAGACTGGACACTAGACCAATCAAATTAGTAAATCAGAACAGACTGTTGTATAAAATACAGACCTCATCTGAATTTTCACTTAATCATAGCACTTGCTATAATGTGTTTGATTTTTCCAAGCTTAACACAGACTCAAATACACCTTCAGCGTTATCAGTCATATTGCCGGGATAATTATTTAGCCAACTTTATATTCTTGAGCCTATTTTGAATTATCTTTTCAATGCAGTCCTTCAGATAGACTCCAAATAAAGAAACTTTCAAGATGGCTGCCCTTGTGCTGACTTACATTTAGGACAGACTTTTATCTCAATACCAAAAATATTATGTCTTGGGTCTTCTGGAGACAAATTATTTTGACAGTATTGGATTAGGTTTTCAAAATGGAAAAGTAAATAAGAGAAATTCATAGCCTAGACTTTTCTCACACTTCTCTTTTACACGGCCCTCACGTTAGTATATAATATCAATTAGATTGACAGAAGGGAGTATCACGCTACTTTTTAATTTTTTTTTTATCAATAATCAAATCAGCTAGAGGCTATAAAGTAATTATTAACTTAAAAGGGTAAAAATAACTTGCTGTTTGAACTTTTGGCCAAAGAACAGATGTGAGAACTTTGTTTCATTCTCACACTCTCACAAGAAAAACGACCTCAGATGCTGATGACGGTGGAAGAGAAATTGCAAGGATTTGGTTATTAGTGACACACGCCATCTCTCTCTTTTTCTCATGCCCTTTGAATTAAGAATAAAAGTATTATCTTTGTATTTTTCTTTCCCACTTTCTTATCATTCTGTGCTTTTCATTATCTGGGTTGAGCCCTTAAGGGTTGGGCTTCCTGTTCACAAAGGTTTTGTACATGTCTAATATTCTAATGGCTAGAAGGTTACATATACTTTGGCAAGCTGAAGGTATCAGTGTTGAGAACCTGTTCAAAGCATTTGTTGGATTTTATGTAAGGATTGATTAAAAAAAAAACCCGAAAGGTTTGGGTCCAATTAAAGTTCCAAATAATCTTGTCATCATCATCATCAGCAGCAGCATCGCAATAATCGCTATCATCATCATTATGAGTTTTCATCTTTTTGAACGAGTTTAGGTGCCTCAGGTTTTATTAAACTGGAACGACTGGTGCATCTATATTGCATTTTGATGTGTTTAAGTTAGCAGATGAGGTTTGTGACCAGAATTATGCATTTAACTCTGACCAGGATAAAGCATTTATTAAATAATGAATACATGAAATTCATTGTAATAGCAAAATTTCATTGTAAATTGTCCACCTATGTCAGATTTCCCCTCAATAAAGAATGATGGACTGTATTTGACAGTTAAGTGATGGCCTCCTTCTGCACTAACTTGCCCCATATTCCAGTGTGTCTTTGTTCATGCTACACTTTTCTTTCCTTGATCTAGTTACTTCTTTTCAGAATTGGTTTTCTGGTTCTTACCTTGTAATTTTTTTCCTTTTGTCCTTAATTTATGTCATAGGCCTTTGGAGGATTTACAGGGTGAGACTTTTGATGTATTGTGTAACAGACTATTTTTTGACTATTTGACTTTCTGACAAATTTAATCTCTCCTGAACACATAAACCAGTACATGGGTGCCATATGTTATATTTTATCATCCATACTGTTCTTAACTAAAAATAACTGCACTTTTGCTACTGGTCATGACTCTAAACTTTTGCACCCATCCGTAGCACTGCATCATAAATTGTTTTTTTTTTGTTTTTTTTGGTTTTTTTACATATTGAGGATTGAATTGCACTGCATCATGTTATTACATCTGTGGTATATTTTTGAGCTTTCTGGAGTGTTTTTGGCCAAGTGATTATGCTCTAGTATCACGTCACTGAACTGAAAAACACATATTCCTGCCAAAAACGTTCAGGCAGGTTACCTTTTCATCTTTTTACCTTCTGACTGCTGCGTATTTTCCCATCTGGGTCGCAAATTGCACTGTCTGCTTTCATTAAAGTTAGTCTGGATTAGCTTTAATAGATTCACTTTTTTAGCATTAAATTTCCCACATTTAAGTAATACACGATAGCCTTGGAAAATATATTTACAAAATATTATATGTTAATATATGTAGGTATGTGTATTTTTTTCCATTTAAATTAGTTGTAGCTTTCAAGTACGAAAGTGTTTTATTGGTTTGGTAAGGTAAGGTAAGATTAGGTAAGGTAAGATAAGATAAGATAAGATAAGATAAGATAAGATAAGATAAGATAAGATAAGATAAGATATTTAATGTGCTCAGTTGTCATCTAAAAACCAAGAATATCACATTCCTACTGCAGTGGCTTGGGTTCGAATACCGGGAGCGAACTGACTCAGGCACTGGGCGTTTGCACACACTCAGTGCTGGTCACATGCCGAGATAAAATTGCACCAGGAAGCGCATCCGTCAAAAAACCTCTGCCAAATCAATTATGAACCACTTTAGAGATCTTACTGGGAGCAGCCACTGGGAAACAACATCATTTACTTCAGCCAAACTTAGAAAAGTCTTGTTGATTTAGACACATTAACTGCAATTTCACCTTGCCCTGTCCAGTTTCACCCTGCAATTTCACCTAGCTAGCTAGCAATCATTGCTGAATAAGCAGAGTAGTGAGCTAATGTTTGAATACTAGTGGCTTCTTATTTGACTAATCTCCTTTTTACCATGCCACTGACTTCTGGTTCATGACCTATTCCAGACTAGTGCTATTTGTGTGTGTGTGTGTGTGTGTGTGTGTGTGTGTGTGTGTGTGTGTGTGTGTGTGTGTGTGTGTGTGTGTGTGTGTGTGTGTGTGTGTGTTATTATATTTTGCCATATTTTTCTAAGTTTTATGTATCTTGTTCATTCAAAAATCTCCTTAACATCATATATCAGGAACAGTGCCTAGGATTTTTATAGAGATTTTACTGTAACCAGAAGATAAACTGATTAGGTTTCAGAAATTTTCCAAACAAGGTCAAGGTTGCAGCAAGGTCAAATGTCTTAAATAGGTTTCCCTTAATAGCTTTCTTCCTGTTTAAAGTATATAGCTATGTGCTACTTCTGTAAAAAAAAAAAATTCAAATGATATTTGAAGGTTTGAACTTTTACTTTATAACCAACTCCCTGCTGATACATTGATACATTGATACATTGCCCATGCTTGTTTGGATAGTTCATTAGTCTCTCATGAAGCCTGGAGTGGATACAGGTGGGCACTGGATACATGTGGCTTCTGATGGCAATTCAATTGACTAAAATTAAAACTGTGGCTTAAGGCAGTTAGTAGGAGTAAGACAGAGTACATGTGTGTGAATAAAAGCGAGGGCAGTGGACTGGTGCAGTTGCAGGAAGAAGAGGTGGAGGAGGTGGAGGTGTTTAGATACCTGGGGTCAACAGTGCAAAGTAATGGAAAAGTGTGTTAGAGAAGTGAAGAAAAGAGTGCAGGCAGGGTGGAGTGGGTGGAGAAGAGCAGCAGGAGGGATAAGTGATAGAAGAGTATCTGCGAGAGTAAAAGGGAAAGTTTATAGGACTGTGGTGAGACCTGCGATGTTGTATGATTTAGAGACAGTGGCATTGAGTAAAAGACAGGAGGTGGAGCTGGAGGTAGCAGAGCTGAAGATGTTGAGGTTTTCGTTGGGAGTAACGACGATGGACAGGATTAGAAATGAGTTAATTTGGGGGACAGCGCATGTAGGATGTTTTGGAGACACGGTGAGGGAGGAGAAATTTAAATGAGGTTTATACATGTGCAGAGGAGGGACATGGGGTATATCGGTAGGAGAATGCTGAGGATGGAGACACCAGGAAGAAGGAAAAGAGGAAGTCCAAGAAGGAGGTTTATGGATGTGGTAAGGGAAAACATGCAGGTGTTTAATTTGAAAGAAACAGATCTAGAGGACAGGGTGGCATGAAGACTAATGATCTGCTGTGGTAAACCCTAACGAAAGCAGCCAAAAAAAAAAAGAAGAAGCTCAAGGTAGTTAGTAGCCCAGTCGCATTGAATCCAGTGAAATCTGGCAACAATCTCTACAATTAAGGCCAATTTATTCGAATTCATTTAGCATGATAGATTATTTTAGCCTTCTTCAACCTAGCTTCTTTTGAAAGAAAACGTTCTTTCAAAGGAATTAAGTGAGTATTTTCTAAATAAAGGACATTTACTGTGAGAAAAACACTTGGGATCAGAAAGTGTCCGAAAAAAGTTACTAAAAATACTCTTGGGACACGTGCAGTGCCGAGTTTGTCTATTACCTTTTGGATTTGTTTTAAGTTGTGTAATGTAAACCTGGGTGAGCTGAGTATAAATTGCACTGGAATACAGGCATAGTTAAAAGGCTGTCTTTGTGTGTGTGTGTGTGTGTGTGTGTGTGTGTGTGTGTGTGTGTGTGTGTGTGTGTGTGTGTGTGTCAGCAATTGTATGTGTATTTCTCCACCAGTAAGATCCCCAGAGACTTGCTGTTAAAATTACAATGTTTCCACATGACCTTTGACACCAGACTGAATGCAGTCCTGGTCTGAATCCAGATGTAATGGCTCAGCATGAAGCAGACAAGACATCTGAGAACCACTATAACTAATGTTCTACTCGTGTTCTGTGATGCTCACTTGTTAACAGTGTTATGTCATGTTGCCCTGGCTATATACTGTAGCTTCGGATTTGATTGCTTACAGCAATGCAGCTGTGAGGTTTCTTCTATCTGTCTGCTCTTCATATCAGTCATGATTAATAGAAACAGCCCTGATGGAACTGAAGCCCCAAAGCCTGTTCCACATGCTCTGGGATTTTGTATCCTTGTAATAGCAGGTGTGTGGATGTGTGTGGGAGAATAACTAAGAGATGAACTGAAAAAGACAGCATCAGCAGTGTTACTGGCTTCAGCATTTACATAAAACTGGTCATTTTGACTTGACCAGAAAAAGTTTTTTTTTTTTTTTTACTCCACCACAAAGTTAAAGCAGTGAAGTCTTGCTTATGTTATCATCAATCATGAAAAGCCCATATTCCCTACAGAGGGATTTCAGTTAGCCATTACACAACATTAAAAACAACAGCTCCAAACATGGCAAACCCTCATCACTCATAAAAAAGGCAAGTCATGTCACAGGGTGGGAAAATCTCTGACATCTGAGTTTGTGATCTTTATTCGGTTGAATGATGATCAAGCTGACATTCAGTGATGACCTTTGAACCTAATGACGATTAGAGACTTTTGAAAAGCCTTACACATTAAAAAAAAAAAAAAAAAAAAGCCGATGTAGTGTCTACATAATGCTGATCTTATAATGGTAAGAAATGTAGAATTAAAAGAGAAACATTTGAGGACAATTGTGAGCTAGATCATTAGGAGTTAGATATTAAGGAAAACAGCTGGACATAAAGGCATATTACATCCGCAGAGGAGATCGGCTGCGAGCTAGTCGTCGACCGTAATGAGTCTACATGATGCGCACTGACTCGGGGGGATGAATCTTTTTATTATTAATTTGTATTTTTTTTATTACTCAATACAAAATATTGTATACAGTGTTCCGATTATTTCAAATTGTTTATATATATATATATATATATATATATATATATATATATATATATATATATATATATATATATTTATATATTTATATTTTATTGTTTATTTGATAGTATTTATAGCTCTTACATGATTAAGAGATATGCATTGTCAAAAACTAACACAGTAACAACTTACGAACAAATTCATGCTACGAACGGTCGTTCGTAATGTAACTCGTTCGTAAGGTGGGGAGCGTCTGTATTCTTAGATTTAGAGCTATACTATGTGGGCAAAAGTTCTGGCACAATTGACTTTTTTAACGATATGCTATATCTCCTAACTGTAACCACAAAGTCGGTAGCACAAAATAGTATAGGGTGTCTTTGGATGCAGTGGAGTAAAATTTTCCCTTTACTTAAAATAGGAGACTGAAAACTGTCCCAGCATGACAATGCCCCCGTGCACAATACCAGATCCATAAAGATATGGATTACATAAGGAGGAGTGAAAATCTTGAGTGGCCTGCCATAAAGCTAAGATCTCATTTTTATTGAGCATCTTTGGGATGAATTGGAACGCTGACTGCACCCCAGGCCTCCTCACCTCACCTACATCAGTACCTGACTTTACAAACTCTCCTGTGGCTGAATGAGCAAAAATCTCCACAATCATGCTCCAAAATCGTGGAACTGTAAATCTTCACAGTAGAGTGTAGGTTAATATAACAACAAATGGGTACTAAATGTGGAATGTTTAAAAAGAACATCCATATCCTATGGTCAGGTTTTCACAAACTTTTGTACATATAATATATTTTAGACCTTTACGTCCTTCTTTCTTAGAGATGTAATAGTTCAAGGCGCAGATTAAACTACAAAATAAGGATGAAACCAAAAACAAATCCTTAATTCGAATATGAAAACTGGAAAGACGGATTCTAATGCATGTCATATACTGTGTGTAAATATAATCTAAAAGGCAGGGCATTATTAATAATTAATGAAGAAATAGTTGTACATAACGAGTTAAAGGTAGATTTGGTAATTATATGATGTATAACACTGGATGGCAGGGCGATAATAGAATTTTTTAGCTGGTATAACTTTAAGATTGAGTTATGGCTTCCCATTTTCATTTAAGCCTATAAAGCTGTTCATTACTTTTGCTAGGGAAACTGTGAGAACATAGATTAATCTTTATTTAGCATCAAGGGGATTTTTATCCAAACAAATACAAACTGTGCTGTAGCAAGTTTCAAGCAATAAAGCAAAGGAAAAAAATGGCATTAAATGATCTGTAACATTAGCGATTAAACTCATTAGCACAAACACACCCAGGCAAAGATTTATGATAACAAAAAAAAAAAAAAGGACAAACTGCGAAATTGGAGAAAAAAGATCTCAGAAGGGAAACTTCTAGTCTTTTGATGTTAGTAATAATAACATGGAGAGATTATATAGCTTTGATTATTAGAAGAAAAAAATTGATGAAAAGTTTATGTGGCAACTACAATGGATTCAATTACACTTGGATATACACACAATTTGTTTATTTTTTATTTGTGTTATTTTTTGGGGGTAATGGTGGCAGTTCTAAGGTCATATCCCTGCAACGTCCCTATCGGAAGTCCCTATCATCTATACAATTATATCATAATGCTACTTTATTTTTAAAGAAAACCTATTTAGGGGTTAACAAATAATTTGTTGTGTATATATTTGAACATGTAAATTGTTTAACTGCCATAAATTATGGTCAACTACTCAAATAAGGTATTTATTAATGATTTATGGAATAAATAATGAGAAATATTTGAAAAACATTGGTTTAATCTGTGCAAAACCTTATTTATTCCACAATATATCTAACATATGTTGTCACCTCATGTATTTCTATAGAAATTATTACCATTGTGTATAATAAAAGAGATAAATCAACACACACTGCACTCAAAAAAAGATAAAAATTTAAGAGCTGTTCTTAAGTGATGCACCATTTGTCCTTTGAACAAGTTTTTTTTGTCTTTGTCATTTTGCAAAGTGTATATTTCCAGAATAAATTCCATAAAGACGCATTCATTACAGCGTGGTGATTTTAGTGGCATGCGCACGCGCCAGCAATCACTCACCAGAAAGCACGGCTGATGAAAATGGCATTACCATCGAAAGCCCCACTTTTTAAAGAATATCTGATGAAATCATTTTCATTTGCAAAATGTGAAATAAGGTTCATTTGTTTCCTAATTTTATCCATCTCTATTTACAGAACAGGATATAAATCCTGACTAAACAATTTGCAAATGTAGTATAATCACGAAGGTATGAAATGCCTCCATCGCCATGGCCCAGAAATAACATACAGGATCAGTTGGATACTCGTAATAAAAGTATCAGTGGAATATAAGACCATATGTCTCATGAACTTAAACAAATATTTATTAGGTGTTTACTTCAAATTGGCATTTGAGTTCAAAGGCACAGTTTGACAGATTCTTTGTTTTGGCACTTGGACTCTTCCTTTAAACAGTAACGACTAAAAGAATATTATTACATCTTTAATTATTATCTTAAAACAAATATATTATTTTGTTTTAATCAGCGATATTAGCATGTGAACTTGGCTACTGCCTTATATTCCTAAATGCAACCTTTTCAATTTTTATTTTTAAGTTTTTTCTGCTTTTGAACTTGGATTATTGAAGTACTTGTATAAAAGTACGAATGTCCTACTTAAATATGACTCCAGTAAAAGTAAAACTGCTTCTTTTACATTTCTAGTTGAATAAAAAGTACAAATTGCTATTGAGTACTGGAGGAGAGAGTTTTGCAGTTTATGTATTTACTTCACAATAACTAGGAACAGTCAATTTTTCTACAATGTAATAAAATAAAATGTAAAATAGTATGCACTAAAATGTACTGACATTTGACAAGTGTTACAGATACTTAAAATACACTTAAAAAATGGATTTAACCATATTAAAAAAGTAAAAATACTTCTTTACTGTCCATCCCTGGGTAAGTGTCACTTTAAACACACATGTAATACAGTTTATAAAGTATTAAATAAATAGCAGGAATCGTCACTTAACTTATTACATCAATCCAAGCATTGTTTATCTTAGATTAGATTATAGATTAAATTGAACTTTATTGTCATTGTGCAAGGTACATCTACAGAGCCAGTGAAAGGCAGTTAGCATCTAACCAGAAGTGCATAAGTGCCCTATATACAATAAATAAATAGCAGTGTGATAAATAAAAGTGTCAGGGTCCATATGTACAGGGGTGAGGATGAATAATGTACAGAAGGTGCAGTAGGTAATAATATATGTATATATAGTAATATACAATATACTGTGCAAAGATTGTGCATTTGTCACACTTTAATGTATCATCAAACTAATTTAAATATTAGTAAAAGATAACACAAGTGAACACAACATGCAGTTTTTAAATGAAGATTCTTATTATTGAGGGAAAACAAAATCCAAAACTACATGGCCCTGTGTGAAAAAGTGTTTGCCCCCTAAACCTAATAACTAGTTGGGCCACCCATAGCAGCAAAACCTGCAATTTTCATTTAAAACTGCATGTTGTGTTCACTTGTGTTATCATTTTCTAATATTTTAATTAGTTTGATGATCTGAAACATTAAACTGTGACAAACATGCAAAAAACAAGAAATCAGGACACTTTTTCACACCACTGTATGTCGGGAGATAACATATTCAGATGTCATGATTATAGTTATGTACAAGTATGAATGTTGTATAATACAGTATATACAGAATATATATGGGTGGGATATACAGTAGTGCAGTAAAGTTATGTATGGTGCAAAAAGTATTTTAATAGAATTTATATTATTTTAAATATTAAAGCAGCACATTGACAGTTGGTGCTATACAGATCCTGAGCTTTGACTCTTACTTTCAAACTATTATATTTCCATCCATCTCCTAATAGGCAAATTAGATGCATTTAAATGCACTATGTATAAGCAATTGTGTATCTCAAAATCCACAATTTTAGAGAGAAATGAATGATTTGTTTTGTGTGGTGTTCTTGGTATTTGTTAATTATTACTTATATCCTATTTTTAATTGCAACAATTATTTTTTTGGCACTCAACTGATGCATGTGAATAAAAAAGGATACCACTAATCCAAAAAAAGCGGAGGTTAGCAAAAGAAACCTGACTGTCTACAAAGACATTTCTCAAGTCAGTGTAGACAAAGGATATAGTTCTTTCTACAATGTCTGCATAAAAATTATAGCCCAAAAGGCAAAACAAAAAGAAGCTACATACCGCAGTACTTAAGTGAAAACAAAAGAAACACTTATCCATTGTCTATCGTCAAAAGCATTTACTCCATTCTACTTCTCCTGACTTCTGAACATCAACCACATTTCTTGTGAGATTGGGGTTGACAGAGGAAAGGTTTTTATTTGCCAGAGAATCAGTTTGGGCTTTAAATTCCTTCTTTGTCTTATCATTACAGCTGACATGATGGTTTGACTGTGTAACACAATATTTCGAAGAAAATCTGCAGAAATGATCTCTGATTTTACAGTCAAGGGGTCATGTTCAACCACACTGGTTTGGATAAGCGACCAATCTGACTTGAGGGGTAAATGTCAGTTTTTGGCCATGTGCTTTCAGTAAAGAGAGCGCTAATGAATTGACCCTTGTCATCAAGAGACAGGCGAGGAAATGTACCCTTAGTACTCGTCCATATGTGGAGGAAAACCGTGGGTGGTAGTGACGTAAAACGAGCTGAAAAAAAAACTGGCTTTTAACCCCAAGACAACATTCTGGTCATTTTTTTAGTCTTCACTTTCACTGTCAGAACTGGACAACCACAATTGAGTGTTTTTGTTTATGGGAATATTTGCTAATTAGCACCTGTAAGTGTGAATACTAAAAAAATAGGTGTTTTTTGAGTCACAGTCTAATAAAAAAAAAAAGGGTTGAAATAAACCCAAATACAATATAATCTAATGTATGACCACCTGAATTAGCAACACTTTACAACAACTCATCTTTGTGTTTATTAGTAAGGTCTCTCTCTCTCTCTCTCTCTCTCTCTCTCTCTCTCTCTCTCTATTTAGGCATGACAATGCCCCTGTGTGAAATGTAAGCTCCATTAATATATGGTTCACATGGGTTGGAGTGAAAGATCTTCTGTAGCCTTCTGTAGAATTTGGACCTGAATGAGCACTAACCTTCACAACCAAAATTAAATAAAACATCTGCGCAGAACAGTTAAGAATATTAAAACAGCAAATGGGGACTAAATGTGAAAATAGATGTTCAAAAAGCTGCAAGTAAATCAAATGGTCAGGTGTCCACAAACTTTTGTTAATATAATGTAGACAAATTTCCTCAATTAGAAAGGAGTCATGGCTAAATTTGATCATATTTGTGTTTAATATAATACTAATTGGTGGTTGGTGAAGTGAAATTTCTAAACTTTCACATAGTTTACACAGAAGCTCTAGATCTTAATATTAAAATGCACTGTTATGATTTACAAACAGACAGACAGACAGACAGACAGACAGGCAGGCAGGCAGGCAGGCAGGCAGGCAGGCAGGCAGGCAGGCAGGCAGGTAGGTAGGTAGGTAGGTAGGTAGGTAGGTAGGTAGGTAGGTAGGTAGGTAGGTAAATCAGGCAGACTGAAAGACAGACAGACCGACTTTAATTGTACATCATCCAGGACAAAATACAATTTATTTCCCATTAAATAATTCTCAACATGTATTACTTACTGTCACGAAATATGTTAAAATCCGATAGTTAGCAAGAATAAAACAAACCCTATAAATCTCACTCTACTGCATCACGTGTAAAAAACTTCTTTTTAGAAAAACTAAAATATTTGTGTTAAAGTATTTGTACAATTTTGTACACCCAGATGTGTGTTGTGTGTGTTAATATAACATCATTATTACGCTCACATTTACAGGTTTGTTCCCCCAAACAATTCACTGCACCAAAATTGAACAAGCAAAGACGGCACTTAAAATCTCAGGAGTGCTTTGTTTTACTCTTGCTAAATTCCTGACCGGTAATTTGATTTTAAGACTACAAAAATTTTTTATATATTTATATATTAATAAAAAATGCTTTCAGTTAATTCATGTAAAATTAATTTTATCTGTCTATATTAAATTGGCAGTCATTTCACAAGGAAAATTAGACAATTTGAATAGAAAACATTCACAGGCCTATAAAAATGGGCCTATAACAAATTGGCAAAAATGAACGCATTACAAATAACTATAGTGAGAATAAAAAAAGTGTTGCTCTTCAACCAGTTTCCACAATGCCAGACATGTCAGGCATGTGAAACCATTCTCTGGTTTCTAAGGGGGACATCTGTAAAAGGAAAACATTAGCACAGCTACGCACGATTCCTTTTGGGGGTTGTATCTGATCCATCAGTAAAAATTAGCACACACTAAGCACCCGTAATGTCACATACAGAATCTCTAACCATGGTGAAAGCTTTAATGGGAAATGCTGATGTTTACCCATGGGGCTTAGGCTCAGACTGCGGGGTACGTCGCTACTATTACCATTCTCAATGAGAAAACCAGCTGGAGTCTCAGAGGAGTCACTAATCACTATATAGACTTTCTGTATAGGTGTTTCTTTCTAAACCCCTAACATATAGTAATAGCATCAAGTTGGTCTTACATCTAAGTAGACTTGTATTGAAAACTGTTTAAGAAACACTTTACAGGTTTTAAGATTTAAATGGTCATACAAGGTTTTTCTACTTGATACAATCCTCTATTTTTCAAAATCTCTGACATCATCGCATGTCCTATGTCATTCATTATTTTCTGGATAACTTTGAGCACTTTTATGATTAAAATGCTGGTTTGGTTATTATTTAAAATCAAGTTTTATTCACTTTGTATTGCTTTTTAAAGAAAAATATTAAATCATTCAATATCATGACATTGTACATATACATGTCCCGTTTTTTCTCCTTATGCAAATTTACTAAGCATATTTATTCTCTCTAATTATATTTCTCTAATTATTTTCTCTAATAGTATCTATTAAATCCTATGACGGTGTAACTGGGGAAACCTTGACAGTTTTATTTTGAGAAAATTTTTGCAGGATTCTCAGAATAGGGTTTCCTCGTACCTTCTAGGTTTTTAATTCATCCAAAATGCGTAAAAGTTCACAAGCGACCCTCTTTAACTTTCTAACCAGGAACCCATGGTAGTTAATAGATGTGTTGAGAAACATCAGCCCCAGCACTGTGCCAAATCTTCACCTCGTATTAAAAGAATATTCCTGCAAAAACACAGCTCAGGGAAGGACTCGTCACATTCTTGTAAAAATAATTATTAGTGATTAATTAGCTATTATTAATATTATTATTGAAAAGGAGTTTTTACCAAACACAAATATGTCCCGAGAAAATTCTGGATATTTCTTGAAAGATTTGATTTCACCAAGATTTGATCTAGCTCATGCATGATTTCTTAATGATGTTCATAAACTAAGTCTATTAGTGCATGAAGTTGAAAGCTTTCGAGAAATCAGCTTGGCAAAAAGATTGGGACTGTTTGGGTTTAATCATTGAGTTAAGTATGGATTGGTGTTTGTCATAAATGGTTACCTATAAATACTGGCAATAAGTTTTGGTAAGAAGATGTGCTCTTAGGTGGCATTAATAGACATTTAGTTTGCTTCTAAACATATATAATGAAAGTCATCATACTAATATTCTTGAAATGGTAATTATCGGTATTGCCATAATTCTAACATTCCATTCTACACATAGTTATAAAAACTAGAATAACTAAGAAGGCCTGGTTATTCCTAAATAGTAAAAACGGACAAAATTGTACTTATAGATTTCATTGAAAGTTTAATGATAGAAGCAACAAATGCATTAATTAGTCTACTTATGAAAAACATTACTGATAAATTGTCTTTTCTCCACTCAAATATTCTTACAGTACAATCTTTAGGCAGCTCATGGTGGAGGCGGCGGCTCTGTTATTAAGGTGTTGATACATCTGATTGAACTGTTGTGAGTTTAGATACAACCACCGCCAGGATGCCGTTGCTGGGCCATTGGGCAAAGCCCTTAATGCTCCAATGCTCAATTGTATAACTGAAATAAATGTAAGTTGCTCTGGGTAATCGCATCTGCCAAATGCCATAAATGTTATGTTTATCTGACTACATTTCTTTAATATTCAGTATAACTGTCAGGATTATGCCTAGAGTCAAAACATCTAGTCTTATGTTTGCTTTTGCACCAGATTCTCTTTCACTCATAATTTGCACTTGTATATAAGTCTTACTTGTAGTAGTACTTAGTCCACATTTTAGAGTATGTTCTTTGTTTTGTTTTATTGTGTTTTGAGTTTAACAGAGAAACGTTTGATAAAATACCCACACTTACATCCGCCCTCCTGCATATTACATAAGTACAGTGTTGATCTAATGCTAATACCTAGTTCATCTAGCTAGCCGAATATTGCATGTAATAAAAACCCAAATAAACACAACAAACCAATTTTATTTATGGCAAAACAAAAACCGTTGGTCTTCATTACACTGACATCCAGTGGGTTTTCCCAGACCACCAGACCTGTACAGTAGACTGTTCTAATGTTAGGTTATAAACAAAGCAAGCTAGGTAGCCAAGTGGAAGGCCAGGTACGTGTTATGGTGAAATAAGCTACACACAGCCATGTCTACACTTTTTTATTTTTATATCACTACCAAATGATATGATTGATTCTACCCCAAACATCATGTTTCATATGAAAATGGAGACTAACTGTAGGATTGTTCAGATAGCCGGTCTCTAACTTTCTGCCAGTGAAAAAACTGAGGAACCCCACAAGGAGCCCCAAGTATTCTTGGTTTTTACAGTTTAGAAATATATTTCCTCTCCAAGACAAAAATAACAACCATTATGGGTTTTTTGCATTCCTATTCATGGCTTAATAACTTCCATACTTCACCATTTAGACAATAACAAATAATAAAAGTAGTGTACAAATCCAGTCTTGTGTACATTTATTTGTAGGGTTATAGAGTTTATTTAACTGGCTTTATTTGTTTCTTTTTTCAAAAAGCAGTGATAGTCCAAATTTTGGGTTATGGAATGGAAGCATAGTGGTTAAAGCATTGGTCTTTGGATTTGAAGGTCATAAGTTCAATTCCCAGCACCACCAGCAGTTACTGCAGCAGCAAGGCTTAATGAAGATACAGGAAAAGAAAAGTTCATTTGAAAGTGCAGACAATAATCATTAATACCAAGAAAAAAACAAAAAAGTGACCCAGAAAGCACATGGGAACATGAGAGGACAAACGTGAGGGCAAAAGTTTTGTGAAAGTTAAGTCTTTA
Organism: Silurus aristotelis; assembly: GCF_946808225.1. NCBI lineage: Eukaryota > Metazoa > Chordata > Actinopteri > Siluriformes > Siluridae > Silurus > Silurus aristotelis. The sequence continues at coordinate 5,733,496 of NC_139598.1, read as the reverse complement.
TTCAAGTGTTAATTAGCCGCAGATGTGATATACATGCATTTATGTAACATGAAACATAGTGAAGCAGTGGACGGAATGGAAACTATAACGTAGGGCCATAATCCTGACAGAAAATATATTACAGGTAATACTAATAATTTTTTTAATTACTAATTATATTTCTTAGCTATATTTGCTTATTCTTTGCTTTATCAGTTTAGGTTGTGTGCCAGTTGTGTGTTACATAATTGTATAAAAATATACAAAAAAAATTGTAGTATTAAAATATGAAACAAGAGTACAAAAGTTGCAGTATGACAATATTTCCACAGAGAAATATAGAAATGTGTCTCGCTTATGATTAAGTGGCTCATTCAGATTACGCAAATCCCATACATTTAGTTACTGCTTCTGAGGTTGCCAGATTGAAACATGGATAAAAAATAGATCTTAATCCAGAACATACCATTTTTGCAATTTTTTATTATTATTGCATGTAGATTTTTATGGTGCACACTATACTAATATCATAACATGCCATGAAATTTTGTTTTTACTCCCTAATTTAAACTAATTTTTCAGTTTTGGTTATTTTTATGTACTTTTTCAAAAAAAGGGTTTATGGGGAATAAAATGAACGAGTACTCGTCTACTATGCTTACAATTTATATTAAGTATATAATTGTACCCAAAATTCATAATTATTTAATCTTACTAAAACTTCACAAAGTATGTGGGAATAAAAATATGGCCTGACAGTTAGTTATATAATTTATGTCATTACACAATCGTCATAACAGTAACTCACCATTTCTCATTGTGAAAAAGATCAAGCTGTGAACATTGTGGGTAATATGGACAGTCTCTCAACCCTAAAGAATAAAGACCCTGTATAAAGGCTAGAAAATATTAATGTCAAAATTAAAAAATAAATATAGTTTTTTTAATTTCTCAAAATGTCTGATATAAAATTTTTTTTACATGAACTCATCTGTAATTGTAGTGTGGGGGAATAAAGCAACAAATTCAAACGTGTTTCCTATTGGCTGAATCCAGTTGGGATTCTAACATTAAACACAAAACTTTGCACCTATGCTATATAATATGTCTTAAAGTCAAACATGGACCATTGATAACTGTAAAATACTTTTATATTGTGCATATAATGGTGTTCTGGTCTCTTTCTGTGTTCAAACAGACAACGATGAAATGTCTGGGTATGAAATACTGCACTGTTTTTTTGTGCTAGAGTAGTGGTGTTTATTTATTTTACACTGTTTACACTGTTACACTGATGTGTGTGATGTAAGTAACACAATCACAATGGTGGTGTACTGTTGTAGGAAAATAATTATGTTTATCCTGAATATTTTTTATATTTTATCTTGCTTAAGCTTTAGCAATTGGTCAATGATTCTTTTTTATTTATTGATAAAATGATTTGAAAGTCCATAAAACAAGTTCCTGATATCACTTACTTTATTACAGCTGTAACGATGTTTCTTTACCGGCTTTCTCATTGTTTCTCATTTTTTTCTCATTTTTTTTCTTGAAGTAACAAAACAATCCCTAAAAATACAACACACACACACACACACACACACACACACACACACACACACACACACACACACAATGAAAAAAAAAAAGAATTAGATGAAATGTAACATTGTGCTAAATTGCATAACATAGACAAAGGTCCTTTTTAGAACTCGTCTACAAAACTGTCACTATAATAGTATAAACTTTCTTTCGGCTTCTCCCATTAGGGGGCGCCACAGTGGATCATCCGCATGTTTGATTTGGCAAATGTTTTTTCGCTAGATGCCCTTCCTAACGTAACCCTCCCCATTTATCCGGGCTTGGGACCGGCACTAAGACTTGTGCAACCCTTATGGCTGGGGTCGGTTCCCTGACCGGGGATCGAACCCAGGCCGCAGCGTTGAGCGCGCCGCATCCTAACCACTAGACCACCAGAGTATAAGCTTCAGATACTCTATGGGATAAACCTCTATATTTTCATTACACATGAAATTCACCAAGTCTGCATCATGTTCTGCAAACTGCTGACTCCCAGAAACTTGTCTTCTGATTTTACTGTGGCTTTGGGTCTTCCAGGCTTCTTCCTGTCAGAGTTTCCTCCAGTTTCCAAGTGCCTTTTAATACGGTAGGAAACTCTACTCACTGACACCCTGGCTCTCTTTGCAAATTTCTATAAAGGAAAGACCTACACTTTTAAGGGTTACAATGGTCTGTCTGTCTTCCAGTGTTCATTTATGAGAGTAATATACTAATATATGGTTGTATTATACTACTACAGTGGTACCTCGAGTTACAAATTTTATTCGTTCCGGAACACTATTTCCACCTTTAAAAAAGGCTTCCCTGTTTACAAGAAAGTTCTTTATTTATTTAAGTTTACCTTCAAAATAGTCCCCTTGCACAGCAATACAGCTCTCGCACCAATTCGCGCTGGATCTTTGAGTTGGCCAGATGGGATGAATTGGAAGATGTTCATCTTCGGGAAGAGTGTGAGTTCTGAAGAAGCCAAATCTGGTGAGTAGGTTGGGTGCAGAAGTGAGATCATGTGGATCGTTCTCTGATGATCATTATGGATAAGTTGGCGAATGGTTTTAACATATTTTAAGGTTGAGCTGGTTGAAGACATTGACGATTTTTTCAATACCAGTCTGTCTTGATATGTTTTATTCCTATTACATTTACATTTGTAAATTACATTTAATGTTATGGACAAAACACGTTCTTACTTCCATTATGTTAGAAAGAAACACTGACAGTGGAGATGCTGCAACAATGCATCTTTTATTAAACTTTAATATGAAGTGCCTGCTATACAAATTCCAGAGAAAGAGTTGTTACTATAGAAACCATAATGTACTTGTGTGAATGTATTTAATACAATATATAAGTAGCCAGATTGGGGATTTCAGCACTCTACTATTACACAACACACAAGCAATAAAAAAGCATAGCTATTGCAGATCATCTAAATTACAGTCACTACCCTGTCCATCGTTATTCAACATGAGGTTCTGGAGAGTAGGTGATATTTTTGTGCTTGGTAAAGTTTTCAAATTATTGTGAAAGTTCGTATCTGAGTACACACAGCATCTCTCGGCTTAGAGTGTGTTTTGTTGCTAAGCTAGGTTTCTCCTCAAAAGACCGCCTGAGATTTTTAACTGTTTCCCTCACATGGCCTGTGTGTCTCCTCTCGACAGTGTGTGAACACTCATGTTTGCTGCACGAACAATCCAAAACTGTCCATGTCTAAGAGCTTTGATCTGGACAGGTGCAGGGCAAATGGGGTTTCAGATCCTTAACCTCTCAAACAGAGAATTCTAGTTCATGTAAGTGCCAAGTCTTTTTTATCTTTTTCAAAACGTGGTCATTTCTCTGCATGGGCAAATAGATTATTCTCAGTGGTGGGCCATCAGCTCACTGATCTATATTTTAATATATTTTTGTCCATGAATATGTATTATTTAATTTCATTATATGAATTTACATTATTAATAATTATATAATTATTAATTTAATACAAGGTCAAATATATTCATGTGGATTTAATTGCTGTTTTTTTTTTTTATTATTTCACAGTGGTTTACAGAGAAGAAGAAACTTAATTTAAATATATATAGCCTTTATTCGTCACATACTGCATACATTACAGCACAGTGAAATTCGTTCTTCGCATATCCCAGCGTGCTCAGAGCGCAGGATCAGCTATGATTTGGCACCCCTGGAGCACAGAGGGTTAAGGGCCTTGCTCAAGGGCCCAAGAGTGGCGGCTTGGCGATACCGGGGCTTGAACCCCCGACCTTCTGATCAGTAACCCAGCCACTGAGTTACCACTCCTTACAATAGAATTTGGTATATAAGACTTGCAGAAAAGCTGGACATCATGAGGAAAGGTCAGCCAAAACAATTCAATACAGTTACGTTTTTTGTATAAATCATTACCAGGCATAACATTATGTCATTATAACATTATACCAATGAGTGTATAACACTGATTATCTCTTCATCATGGCACAACATAGAAAAAAATTGGCGTAAAGATTTGAGCGAGTTCGAAAAGAGCCAAATTGTGACGTCTAGACGACTGGGTCAGAGCATCTCCAAAACTGCAGGATGTTCCCGGTCTGCAGTGGTCAGTATTTATTTGAAGTGGTCCACAAAAGGAGCAGTGGCGAACCAGTGACATGGTAATGGGCTGCCGAGGTTTATTAATGCATGTGGGGAGCAATGGCTGGCCCGTGTGTTCCGATCCAAAAGACGAGCTCCTGTAGCTCAAATTGCTGAAGAAGTTCATGCTGTTAATGCTCTATAGGTCAGGACTGTTTTGCAGTGAAAGGCGACTTGTTGAATTGTATTAATTAGGTTTCTTTCTTTAGTCATGGCATTCATGCTCACTGAATGAGACACCTGTTTGCGATGCAGCGCTCTGTTATACTGCGTTTCTGTATAATATTGATCGTTTCTGTAGCCGTGGCATCGACGGTATTAAGAGGTGGATTGATTTAGGTAGGACACCACTGAAGGCCTAAATGTGAATTGCATTGATGGCCACTGATGATTTCTAATTTCACTTTTAATAACTCATCATTTTAAACTGAAAATAGTAAGATATAAGATGGAAGGCTAAAATAATATTATTGCTTTAATAATGAAGGCATTAGGGTTGAGCACTGCATTTAATCTGAATGTCTTCTCGAATAATTAGGAAGAATGATGTGGGGCAAACCTCTGTACACAGGTATGTACTGTAGCTGCATTCGTCATTTAGATTGTAAGTCCTGAACGGGGGTCATGTTATGTTTTCTTCTGAATATCAAACAGTGGATCTCAGATCACAAGATTATGCAAAATAATATATGATATATACTGTAAAAAAAAGTTTCAGGACTCAAAGAGTATACCATTTGGCAGACGTCCTTATCCAGCACAATGAATAATCATTTCATTTATATAACTGACAAATTGGGGGTTTAGGAACTTGCTCAAATACCCAGTAGTGGTAGCTTGGTGGTGGTGGTGGGATTTGAACTCACAACCTTCTGCTTAGAAGTCCAATGTTTTACCAATGAGCTTCCACTTAACTTTAACAGGCACCATAAAAGGAACACTTGTATCTATCTAAAACCATTAAACGTTTTGTATGACTTGTCCTCTGATAAGACTATTTGTCTTTAGTCTATTTACTTTTTATTTCACTGCCAAAAATACTGTAGCGGGGAACCAGTGATAGAGAAAATAAAACCCTTGTTCATGTTTATCACCCTGGGAAAGCAGTTCACGTTTTCTCGAATCACAGCAGATTCATTATTCCGGGTAGTCACGGAAATGTACCAAATAAAAAGCAAATCTAGGGTATATCAGCATTTTACACTGTGTATTTGGTTTAAAGGTGTATTTCCTTACAGTCTGGTCTAGAAAGAAATAAGTCTTAGTGCCCTACTCCTTTTTTTTTTTTTTACCATTCTGTGTACTGTTTAAGAAATCAGGAAAAAATAAAACAAAATTTAAACTTTTTTTTTTATATCATTTTGCTTATTTTCTAAGTTGTTGTATTTGTGGATGTTGTGCAACCACTGGTTACTGTTAATTGGTCCATTTCTTATGACCATTGGTTGAGCTCTTAGAACCTTAGGGCATATGTTAATGTAAAATATACAAATATTACATTACACTGTATATTGGTGCAGTTTAATCTCAATTGGGCTTATCCCTGTTAGGCAGTTTTATACCTTCCTCGCTTGACTGAGACCAATTTTCTGTTTAGACGTACAAGTAATCCTCATATGAAACTGAGATGTGTCTGCAAATCCCATTCACTTGCTTTCCCCCCCCCCCCCCCCCCAGGCCTGACAGAGGGATTAAGATCAGCATGAAACAATATAGCGCTGATCTACAATGCTACAATAGTATGACGTGTACTGCGAAGTGATTTACAGATGGATAATAAATTAAAGAAAGAAATGAAGAACCGCTTTGTTTGTGCTGGCACGGTTGAGTTCACTTGTTTTCTTAGAAGGAATCATCATCACAAATCAGTACCAAGTTCTTTTGGCTGATCACTTTTTTCCTATTATGAAACATCTGATTGGAGCGGTTTAGTAGAAGATGAACCAACCTGCATACACGGTACAGTGCAGGCCCAGTGGTTTGTGGAGAGTGAAGATGTAAATCGTTCACTTTAATCTTCACACTCACCAGATTTCAAACTAATTGAACGTATATGGAAGATTTTGATTGAAGAAATGTATTAGACCTGACCTCCATTATGAAAGCACCATAAACAATCAAGGTTGCATGGATGTGTAGAATTTACAGAATGATGCACTGAAGCTCTGTTTCATGGTGGACCAAGCTATGAGATACATACCAATAAATACTTCTTATTAACAGAAATATGTCATTAAACAAATTGGTATATTTATTGGTCTGTATTTTTTTTTTTTACAATACATTGACTTGCATTTTGGAAACTGTTGTGTTTAAGGAACAGTTTAAGAGTTGCTTTAGGAACCAGTCCACGTTTGAATAATAAAGTGAGCTAGAATGCTTGGCATAGCAGATTGTACAATGTTACAGGGTCATTTTTTTTAGCTGCTCTGCTCTGGTTGTGTTTATGCTCAACTTGTTTAAACATTTGAAAAGCCCATTTCGGGCAGGCGAGTGAAGCAGATTTCATCATAAACCTGCAACGGGCAAACTTACAGGAGGGCCATTCACACACACATGTCAACAGGTTAAACAGTTCAATCAGCAAATACCATAAAAATCTGGCTGAAAGAGTTTCGGGAAGAAAAGCCCTTCTTTTTCCAAAAGCCTTTCAGTGGGGCCTCAGACCATAATGCCACATTTTATTTATTTATTTATTTTATTTTTTTACAAAATGGAGAAGGATTACAGTACTTGTTCAGCTTTTTTTTGTCCTGAGTGTATTGAGATGGAATCCCAAGTGTCATTATAAATATGATATATATATATATATATATATATATATATATATATATATATATATATATATATTTTTTTTTTTTTTTTTTTTTTTTTTTTTTATAATGTTTATGCCATTCCATTCTCTAATACTCCACCCCCGGGGTTATCAGTACAAAATTAATGTATTACGGTAATGTATTAATATTGGAAATCTATGACCAGACTAGTAAGAACTACTGGGAATTTATTCACACCTACTCCACACAGTCACTTATCCTGAACTCAATATGGACCGGAGAACCCTGGAACCCTGGCAAGGAAGCAGACAAGGATAAGACTTACTTAATAATCGTCACGTGCAAAATCACATAAATAGTAGGTAGTCATACTAGTTTAATGAAGGTTAATTCAGTGTTGTGTAGATCCAGGTTTTAGATTAAGTCTAGTACAACTTACACAAGTGACATTCAAACAAGCAAAGACATCTCAACTGGTTAAACTGTGTTTGTCCTTGATTCCTTTTGCTCTGATTTCATTGCATCTAGATTGAGGAGATCAGAAATGAAAAAGTGAAGCAAGTCTGCCGTAAAAAGATCCAATGTCCACCATCTAAAAAAAAACTTCCTGAGTTGATGAAGTAACAGATTGACCTGTTAATAAAATGAACAAGTGGCCTTAACTAGGGTGAAACAGAGAAGGGAAATTTAAAGAATGCTGAGTAAAAACTGAAGTGAAAAGCATGGCTTATTTTATTTCAACTTTTGGAAGAAAGGATGGTGGAAACTGGCATCAGACAAGTAGACAGTAGAGAGAGAGAAGAGAGAGAGAGAGAGAGAGAGAGAGAGAGAGAGAGAGAGAGAGAGAGAGAGAGAGAGAGAGAGGAAAAAGAGACTCTGGCAAGAGGAGAAAGACAAATATCGTCCCACAACTGAAAGTGCAGTGGCAACTGTCCCAGTCTGAGACTGGGAGGAGTTCGTGGAAACTTTCAGAAAGAGAGAGTGGTGGATGCTGCACTACACGTTTGCAATCTAAAAAAGATTCTAATGCAGAGTAAAAAAATTAAGGCATAAAGTCAAAAATATCAATCATTAACAATAAATCACACCAGCTATGCCATTTCTCATTGTAATATGGTGTGGTGCTTCAGATTTTTTAAATGAATCAAATCAAAATGTAAGTTAAACTCATGCATGGCTTAATATAAACCATTGTAATACTAACTGTGGAGATTTTACTGCAAAGTATAAGTATAATTTTTTTGATTCTTCAAAGTTAGTGCTTTGCCAAGTCACTATCTAGTCTAAAACTACCCATAACACCATTTAGCCTATAAAGATGGCTGCCAGTGAGTCTATGTCACCCATATTCAAACTTTAAACTTGATTGTTGACCATTTCATCCATAGAAAAAAGATGCAGTCATTCAAGTCATTTCAAAGTAACACGGTTTGTGTCTTTGTACCAGTCGTTACACAGCTTTATATATATCTTGTTTTTGGTTTTCTGCCCAGTTTATGCTGTTCATACACCTGACCTTTGCCTGTTCACTAACCTTGTTTTTTTGACTGACAACCAAGCATTCGTGCCGGAACCGATTTTTCACCACACGTTTCTCAAATGACTCTACGCTGGTTGATTTTTCCTCTTTGAAATTTTCCTTGTAGCATTTGGCTATAGCAATATGGCAGCATCAATTACAAAGCTAGCTGCACTTGCAAAACCGTCCATCAAACCACAAACCCAGAGTCTTCCTGCCAAAAATGAAATATTGCACCCATTTTGACCACAAATCAAGAAATCAAAAACAGAAATGTTAAAAAACATTAGTATTGCGTGGGGTATTACTGTCTATGCTTATTCAAATAAGCCAAAAGCAATGTTTGCTTTTTGTAAATGTTACCGACGGCCTGCAGAGAAAACATCAGCAATTGGGTTAATAAAGCACTTCGAGCTCATAGTAAGCAGCTTTTTCTAAAGAAAACATCAAATGCAAAGTCATCTGTAACTGAGAGCAACATTTATGCCCTTTTACCACTGACACTGGAGACTCCTTCCATAAATGGCTCCTTATAAAGCTATGAAGCTTCTGATATGTTCACCACAGTTTGATGCTACATTTACACTATAATGTAAATAAAACATTTTGTAATGTTAGAAATTTGTTGCAATCCCCAAAAGCTACCTGAAATGTATTTGTGATGAGACCAGGAGTTGAAGTTTCTTCTGATGACTCTTTCATGCGGATTTGTGCAAGCAACAGCGTACCATCGCTAATATTAACATTCCTGCAGGGCCTTACTGTCATACTGGGATGTTGCTTTGTTTTACTCCCCAGTATACCAGCTGATATATCTGTTTTCTTGGTATTACAGATTTACTTCTACAGTTTCTTTTAGCTGTCATTTGTCAGTGACGTTTCAGAAAGTGGAAATTGTGAGCTGGATGAACAAATTTGTCAAAAACATCATTTATCGTCTTACCATGGGGTTTAAATAATTTATTATCAATACAGATTGTATTGACAGAAAATGTCCAGATCTTAAAACATTTTAGCAAAAAATCAGTTTAAGCCTAAATTTTGATAAGGAAATAAATTTGCGGCCAAAATCAATCATCTAATACTTGGTATTCTATACATTGTACAATTTAAGGCTGTCCCAGATGAAAGTAGCCCAACGTAAAACTGCACCGATTTCTTTGGATCCTACAATCTTACTGATGCTACAAACTACATCTACTGACTATCGGAAAAAAAAGCATTAAATGGCGTACTGATCAAAACGACATTGGGAAGAAAATCGTATGGCTCTGCAGCAGCCGAGGTCTTGTAGCTGTTCCCGTTTCTGTGTCAAGAAAAATACTGCATGGAAGCGAACTGCAGCTCCGAGGTGAGAAGAAAGCAAGCTGTTCAGGTGCGGCCCTTTTTGTTTCGATTCACCTTGCTGTATTGTTTTACCACTAGCGCATGCTGATGTTGTACGCTAATAGAGCATGTCGACAATGTTTTATTCTTCTGTACTAACTTGTGTCGTAGGCTACAATTTAATAGGAGTCATCATCATACAGTCTAACATAGGCTTTATACACAAGTTTATCAGATCCACGTTGCACAGTGTGATTTGTTCTGATGATGTAAGATTGCTGAAATCATCTGTAGAAGGCATAAGACAAATTTTGGGTCTAATCTTTACACCTAATTGTGTTGTGATTTTTTCCAAAAGTGCTTTTAGGACTTCAAATATGACTGCGGATGAAACCAGCGTGTGAATACGCACTCAGAATTGGGCAGCAGTTCTAACAAGCCGACTGCATCAGCAAATTGGATCCATATCAGAAGGATTCCAGACCAATTTTCCTCAACAGGTTCAAACAGATGAGTTTTGTCTGTATGCGAGTGTTTGCGCACCCGAATTACACGTTTTGTCGAATTTTTCAAGTGGAAAGAAATCAACACAACCAATTAATAGAATCTGCACAAATCAAAGCATTGCATTCAGTTATATTTGATAAACCTAAAAATAGGAACGTGAGCTTTATGTGCAAATGTTTGGATACATTTTTGGATACTTTTATAGTTACTTTTATAGTTTTTACAATCTGTAAATTTACTTTTACTTAAATATGTACTTAATTACATTTGAAATCATGTTTGTTACAAAAATTGTTACAAAAAAAAATAAAAATCAATAGCAAAAAGTGTATATATATATATATATATATATATATATATATACATATATATATATATATATATATATATATATATATATATATATATATATATATATATATATATATTTTTTTTTTTTTTTTTTCTTTTCTTTTCTTTTCTTCTTCTTCTTCTTCTTCTTCTTTCGGCTGCTCCCATTAGGGGTCACCACAGCGGATCATCCGTCTCCATACCCGCATGTCCTCTACATCTGCCTCTTTCTAACCAACTACCTGCATGTCTTCACTCACCGCATCCATAAACCTCGTCCTTGGCCTTCCTCTTCCTCTTGTCCTCCTTCCTGAAGTCTCCATCCTCAGCTTTCACCTACCGATATACCCCATGTCCCTCCTCTGCACATGGCACAAACCATCTCAATCTCGCCTCTCTCACCTTGTCTCCAAAACGTCCTACAGGTGCTGTCCCTCTAATAAACTCGTTTCTAATCCTGTCCATTCTCATCACTCCCAACGAAATCCTCAACATCGTCAGCTCTGCTACCTCCAGCTCCTGTCTTTTACACAATGCCACTGTCTCTAAACCATACAACATCGCAGGTCTTACCACAGTCCTATAAACCCACAGTCCTATAAACAATATATATACATGCGTCTCTTTCACGTTCTTTTTTCGCCATCTAAAAATAATACCTTTAATAGCGTGAGATCGTTTATCCGTAGACATTAAATTTTACATTTTTGTAGATAGATAGATAGATAGATAGATAGATAGATAGATAGATAGATAGATAGATAGATAGATAGATAGATAGATAGATAGATAGAACTGTTATATATACACCGGTAATTTATTGGAATTAGGAACCTGTTTTTGGTCTTCGCTCTGTTTCAGTGCCCTTGTGTTCACTGTAGTCTCAGATCCCTATTAATGCCAAGCAAGTGGTCTTCTTCTACTGCTAGTCTATCCACCTCAAAGTTTGGCTTCATGTGCATTCTGCGATGCTTTTGTGCCCACCAAGGTTGTAAAGACTGATAGATATTAACGTAACCTTTCCAGTTATTTTGAGCTGGAGGTTTTTTATTGTTCCTACTATTTAGTATTAACTCTAGTGGCTATTATGTGTGAAAATGTATAGAAATGCAGTTTCTTAAATACTCAAATCTTTTGACCTGTCAATGAATAATTAAATCCATTGCACTGCTGCCGCATGATTAACTGAACGAATAAATGCATGAGGGCCCCAAAGGTTCATACAGTGCATTCTAAGTGGGCATTAAGCCCTAAAATATCCTATATGTCAGAAGGTGAACTGTGTTACACTTACTGAATATAACCACTGACTCGGAAATTCTCTAACCCCGAATTCTTGAAATAAAAAATTTATTATTATTATTATTATTATTATTATTATTATTATTATTATTATTATTTTAAGTATCAAAATGAAAGACATATGTTCTAATGTGCAAATAATGTTATAAAAAAAAAAAAAAACAATTTGCATTGCTTCATGAGTCACAGCTAAGCCATGCCAAAATGAAATTTGCACACTTGAATAGATTGTGCAGCGTTATAGGGCAGCATCCTTTTTATGGGCAGATGCTTGCATCACACTGTTATTCTTTTGTCTGAGGTTTGAAGTTCTTGAACTGGGATTTCTGAGCTTTACCTCTTCACAGAATCCCTCTCTGCCTTCCTACGCCAGATATATCCGACTCTCTTGGATCCACAAACGGCTCTATTGAGCTAATTCGGATTCCTGGAGAATTGCAATGGAAAATCCGGTCTCGATTTTGGCCCCGTCCTATTGCCGCAAAACACCTGCCGAATTTTAAACAACGGAATAAGGAGCCGTCGGGTCCAATCAGTCGAACAATAGGACATGCAATACACATATCCAGCTTGTGGTTTGTTTTTCCAGCTGCACCTTAACTAGATTAGAGGCCGCTCTTGTTCTGCGTTCCAATACTCTGTTTTAATGCCCCCTGGTTCACTTCCCCCTCTTCGTGTTCTGTTGGGTTAACTTGTGGCCATCCCAAGAGCCGCTTCCTGGAACTATAATTTTGATTTGAGATTCTTCAGGTAAATCTGTCAAGGTCATGTGTAATCCTGCTTTTAATTACACCCTCTATCCTTATATATAATGGAGGGGCACACTTGTGTGATGTAGGTGTTGCACACTACAGAGGTTTGAGGGAACGTCTACAAGGGTCCATTGAAATCAGGGAATGGAACGCAGAGGAAATCTGATACTAAGGAAGTACACTCAGCAAAGTCGAGGAAATAGGAGTTTACTGCCACCTAGAGGAAGACCAAATCATTATTGAATCATGATCATCAATATTAAACATACTGATAGTCTTTTATTTCCAATTATTGTTAGCTTTACACTTATGATTTATGGAAGGTAATATGTAATACATAATATCCTACAATATCCTACAGTTAGTTGTTAGTGCCTTCAATATAAGTGCCATATATTGTATATTTCGTAATAAGCCACTAATAATATTCATATTATACTTTATAAGTATGATTACACGTACGCAGGCCAGGCAAAACTTTATAGCTAATGATCAGGCATAACATTAGGACCACCTGCCTAAACAGTTCTGACCCTTTGAGCATTAACAGCATGAACTTCTTCAGCAGATTGAGCTACAGGAGCTCGTCTGCTGGTTTGAACCACATGGACCAGCCTTCGCTCCCCACGTGCATCAATGAGCCTCGGCCGCCCGTGACCCTGTCGCCGGTTTTCCCCTGTACCTCCTTTGGAGCACTTTTAATAGATACTGACCACTGCAGACCAGAACATCCCACAAGAGCTGCGGTTTTGGAGATGCTCTGACCCAGTCGTCTAGACATCACAATCCCAACCACTAACAGGTGCCATGATAAAGAGATGTGTTACTCATGTCACTGATTATAATGTTATAATTCAATTCATATTGTGAGTGAGATCCCCAAAATGGCATAAGGAAGAAAACTTTAGAGGAACCAGACTCAAGAGGGAACCCATCCTCATCTGGGTGGCTCCAAATGTCTGTTTGTCATCCAATTAATGTCATAATGTTATGCCTGTTCGGTTTAGATTATTGTGTAGTCACATATACAGTTGGTAGGATTATGGCCCTGGTTTAATCCCATCATGCACTGCACCGTCACATGACTGGGTCACATATATCTAATTACTCAAACCTGGTTCTTGTCAGCTTGATTAACACTTGTGTATAACCTTACCATTCACATCATACTCGTTGTCTCGGTTGCTGGCTCATGCTCAATATTTGTAGTTATTTTGCGTTTTATGTTCAAAAAGTAAAAAAAAAAATATTCGGCATTTGCTCCCGCCTTTGATCCAATTACACCACACCGCTGAATATGTGAATATGTGGCACTGCCAGACTAGGATATTTGAATGATATTACTTTCAAACAGGTCCAGCATACAGAGATATGTCATGTATGTTCCATGTATAAGAAAAAAGCCTAATGTTCATTGTTCAAGCCTAATTAAATGCATAGCTACATACATTAGAGAGGAAACAGCCATGCTGTCATGGGACACTGAACAGGAACGTTGTTATTTTCGCCCGGGTGTTCTGACGATGTTATATTGCGCACTATAAATCATAATCAGTATAACAGTACAGCCGATTTACCGGCACGAGCTGAGTACTTAAGTACTGTGCATTACACATTTTGCGCAAAACTTAAATAATTTAAAAGTGGTTAATGTACTTATTGTAATATATTCTCACAATTACTGTATTTCCTGAACACTCCTTAGCATGAGACGGCAAAGGATCTCAACACACACACACACACCGCTTTGATGAATCAATCAAATGTATTGCAAAATGCATGTGTAGCAGAGCTATAATGTTTTGTACTGTTTAACACATTATCCAGCAGGTTTACTGGTCGGCACTATTTTGTGTTTCGGTGTATCAGTCTCACGTGTTGTCTTTTGTCTGCACTGTTTGCACTCGGTTGCACACGTTGCACTTTATGTGGCGATTACAACTCGTTTCAGTCCTTAGCTCTGTGTTCTGTTATGTAGTTCTATGAAGTTTCTTAACTCTTGACTTGACTATAATACAAACATCACAAACATGACAATGTGTAACTTCAGGCTCTGGCAGTTCCTCAGCTTCCGCTATATCACTCGAGAGATGTGTGTGGGGGATGTTTTTAATATTGACTTCGTTATTCTAATTTTTAATCGTACTATCCAGTGAACTTAAAAAAATCGATGACCCTGACAAGGCTAAGGACTGACCTTTGGTGCACAGTAATTGCTGGTGCTTACTAGCCAAGTTTTAAAGCTAGTTTAGCCTGTCAATGCTCTGGATACTAAAGTCTGGTTTATACGATAAACGGCAATTTATTCTTTGAAAGATAGTTTTTTTGTTGTTTTTTCATATATTTGTATATATCAGACATTACCCAAGTGCTACAAGTTTCTCTTATTCAGCTTGTTTGCTTCATGGACCTAACTGAACCAATCAAAACCTGAAAATATGTACAGTACTAGGAGGTATTAGGAAAATGTAAAAAAAAAAAAAAATAGGGAGTCTGTCAAATTTGGTGAATTAATTTGAGTCTATAGTGAGTATATCCATGCATATAATTGAGTCTTTATTAATGAATAAATTCACACATATGATAATTTGCTGTGCGTTTCACCCTTAACTCGTCTCTTTTAGAATCCTGAACTTATACTATACAGTATATGCATAGGGTTGGCGAAATAAAAACATAACCGAGGAAGCCATGACTGGCTACTTTAGTACACAAGCAGTCGCTTTTTAAAATAGAGAAACGCAAAATACGTCGCGCCTCCCAATAATCCGATTAGCATTGTAGTGCCGATGAAGCTGGGCACTCTTTTCCTGGCCACTCTGAAAGCGGCTGGCAACACGGCGGATATGAGGATGTTGTTGACGTTTCCGAGGACCCTGCGGAACGTAGGGCGCTCCAGGACCCGCTCGTAGTAGGACTCCAGATTGATGCGCGTACCGTTGCCCCAGTAACGGCGTGAGAGACCGAGGAATTTGAGCCGGTGGAGCGTGACGGCAAGTGAAACGTCAGCAATGCTGAAAAACTCGCCGCACAACCACGACTGCTGGGTTCCTTCCTCTATGGAAAGTGAGAGGTGAACTGTCAGGTACATAAAAAAAAAATGGTGCAAATACTGAATCCTTTGGTTTTAACCTCAAATCTTAAAATATAAGCGGAATGTGAGGTGCAATGAAAAACATATTCCAAAGCTACGCTATATGGACAGAAGTATTGGAACACCTGACATTTCCAGCCATATGTGGTTTACACCAAACAGATTTGGAGGCACACGATTGTATAGGATGCCTTCGGATGTGGGAACATCCAATTAAATTTTCATTTCCCTTGAACTAGGAGGCCCAAAACGGTGTCACAATTCCCCTGTGTACAAAGCCAGCTCCATTAAGATATAGTTTATATGAATTTTTAATGGCCTGCTATAGACTGCAACCCTACTGAACGCTATGCTCACTGCAACAAAAAACATTCATCAGTCGAACCACCCATCAGTGCGTGATCCTGACCAATCATTTCCTCCGGCCTTACACTTAATATGCAATCCTGACCACGCCCCCACGGCCATAAACACCTTCGGGATAAAACTATGACTTTACCCCAGGCCTCCTCACCGTACCTGACTTTACTAAAACCCTTATGGCTGAATGAGCACAATCTCTTAAGAAAAAAGGGGTGGGACTGAGAAACTGACACACTGATACACTGCACTGCAATATTGAGTATCACCAGTTAATAAATATTTGTATGTACTAGTGCAAATTAAGAAATGTATATGTATTTGTTTTATTTGAACAAATTACAAACGGCACCTTTAATTTAAAAGTAACTTTACCTGGTGTCTCCTCGGCTCTCCTCTGCAGCTCCGTCTCCACCTGATCCATCACCTTCTCCAGCTCGTCAAGGATCTTCTTCAGATATTTCATGTTGTCGTGATCGAAAAGCTTTGTCTGGACACATTGATATGGATTTCACTCGTTTTTCTCGCATCCCGTGTGTCATTACCCTGTAAATATCTTTTAATATTAAAACCTTATAAAATCTATTTTAGAGCAAGTGGACATTTCTTACTTTCAGACGTCTCTGCTTTGAGATATAAGCATCTTTGAGCTCAGGGTTTTCTTCCGCCAGTTTCTTCAGCTCAGATTCCGTATTGCCGATCTGCGCTGTGAGAGGGGGAAAAAAAAAACGAAAATAAAAAATAGTTATAACAAATAGGAATATTCATTTTATCGACGTTTATAAAGATCACTTACACTGAATGCAATTAATTCAAAGCTTTTAATAATTTCAGTAATAAAGAATGCCAACCCGGACTTACAATGAAAAAGCAACTCCAAAAACCAGAATATTATTGAACCTGTTTAAATAATGAGCCAAAAAGGTTGATGCGGATCAGAAATGTGTCCTGAGGGATCTGCGGAATGTATTTTATAACTGAAGAGGTAAAAAAACAGCTGGACCTTTTTTTGTTTGCTGGAACTATCGGCAAAAATCCTTACAGATAGTTTTTCCGGGTTGTGTCCATTGCTGGAGAACCTGAGAAGAGGCAAATTATTGACACCACGTGTGTTCGGAGAGAGCACATGGAAAGCACTATATTATTATTAAATATGTTTACATGTTTTAAGTTTTAAAAGGACTTGAACATTTTTTTTTAATAAAGTTCAGAAAAATCCACTATCAGTATTGCAAGCATTAAAAAAAGATAATATTCATCAGACTACTGAAGCTTTTTACCAAGTTTGAACTCCATTCCTCGATTATATTGATGTCTTTGTAAGTAATATTTTGAGTTTTGGCATGTGATTTTATTTTATTATTATTTTTATTATTGTTATTTTATAATTTTTTGTTTTGTATTTATTTATTTATTTATCTTTTTTTTTTTTTTATTCTTGCATTCTTTTTCACTAGCATTGTAAAAGCTGGCCATTGTTTGTTGACAGTTTTTGTTGTTATATACAGTATATGTTTTAAAATAAATTGAAAATTCTTTTCAAAAAAAATACAAAAAGTAGAAGCTATTAGCTTCTACTGGAAACGTAGGAAAGCTGCATTAACTGGTGCAAATATTTTGCCACATGCTACATTCCATGTTTGTTTGTTTTTTTATAACAAACTGTAAAATGTACTTTTGTATTATTCCCTGCAGAGGTTTTTCTAACTACGGGTGCACAAATTGTTGCACTCAACACTTTCCTGATTATTTTCAAATCTATCAAAGGATATTTGTTTAAAACAATGGAACCGTGGGCATTAGCTCATGTTGTGAGCCTCCTGTGGGAACATTCATCACATTAACAGTTTGAAGGAAACACAAACCATCTATTCTGCAGTGGGTTTAACACTCGAAGTCGGTAAGCAGATATTTGTGCGTTTCTTACCGCGGATGCGTGTGTTGGCGTACGCCGGGATGTGAGAGTCTACAGTGAGCTCAGGATGCAGAATGCAGCCATGTGTGTAAGCATCCATGGGCAGTGAGTCCAGCAGCTCCCGATAATGCTGAACTCGGTGATAATATGTACTCCCTGTGTCTGGAATCAGCTTGGGAGTGTTCTCTGAATCGCAGCATAAAACACAGACACACTCTAAATTTCTATTTTAATAGAATGTCATTTATTCCAACATGCTGATGCAGACCGTGCAGTTTGTAATTTTTTATTAACCATACAAAGGCAACTAGTGCTTAATTCCAGTTTTCGATTCTTTACACTTTTTTCCCTCTGGCCCTGAAATTGGCCAGAATAAAATACTCAGCTCTGCCTGTCATCCCACCCAGACAGCGCAGCTTTCGCTCCCAATACCTACCATCATGTGTTCATGATATTCAAGCAATAGGGGAAACTTTAGTTTGTTGTTGCACCACTCAGGATCCCAGGGCTACACAGTCAACAGAGGGCTCTAAAATTACAAACTGCCATCTCAAAAACAACACTAACAAATCACACACTCACCATACAGTCACCTTTATCCCAATATCTGCTCATGATCAACTTAAAGTGGTGTTAAAAACATAAAACAAAGTTTAACATATATATAATTTCGAAGGGAAATCTTAAATTGTAATGAACATAATGGGGAACATGCAACAAACGGAATAAACTATAAAAATAAATAAATAAAATAGTAAAAAAAAAGTAAGGGGGATTGAATAAAAAAAATTATACACAGGATGATATTAGGAGTCTGTCAAATAACTCAATATAAATATCATGTTGGTCAATGACAAACGAATGATAGCTGATATCATGATTATTATCAGTATTATAGCTGAAGTCAGATTTTCACTACTACACTACTGCTTTCTGAGAGAAAATCTGTTTATCATGACCAGAGATGGAAAGAGTAATAAAATATTCTACTCAAGTCAAATTACTGTTACTTCAGTAAAATCTTCCTACAATAAGTACAAGTAAAGTTATCAGTCAAAAAAAAACTATATATATCGCACTGCACATCTCTACATTTGATCATTTTGAATAAAAAATAAAAATTATATATATATATAAAGGAGAAATTAAAACCATTTATTCATGACGCCCTTTCTTTACTCGGATATAAAAAATAATAATAATAAACTCCAGCGAATTATTATTTTTTTCATTACTAAACATCTGTTTTACTGATGCGCCAAATCTCAAATCAAACACCAAAAACCGCCATGATTCTTCTTCCTTATTGGTGGATCGCATTCTAAAAGTAAAGCATTACTGCCATCTACCGTGGTTATGGATCAGAGCCATGGTGCACACATGCGTCAATTAAAACCGTCCGTGTGGAAACAGAGCAAAAGTTCTGTTTGGTGTCGTTATAATTTTACGTAATTAAAAACATAATTCCTTTCAAACATTTACAAGAATTTTGTCTTCTTGCTCCATGTTGAATATGGTTTTACTAATAATAAAAATACAATTGTGTAAATCATCCGCATTTGTCCGTGCCAATGTTTAGAGTATAAAAACTTGAAAACTATTAATTTAAGGTACATTTAGAACAGATAAAAATGTGCCATTAAGTTGAGTAAATATTTGAATCGATTGACAGACCCATTATTTTTATTTATTTTTTTAACTCAGTACCAGACATGTAGTTAAATACAATACTTCAAACAAAACATACTAAATTTATAGATTTTAAAAACCACTTAAAAAAGTAGAAGTACACAAAGATACTACTCAATTACAGTGATTAAATGTAATTCGTTACCTCCCACCTCTGATCAGGACACATATTGTGTGGCTTGTGACAGTGTATTTACCATTGTCGAAAGTTTCCTCTAAGTAGTCCATGATCTGTGCTGGGTCACAGACGACGTGACCATCGTGTACCAGAACAGGAACCTCACCGGCCGGATTCAGACGCATGAACCATGGTTCATTGTGTTCACTCAGAGGCAAGCTCACGTCAAACTCTTTACACCGTAAACCCTTCTCGGCTATGGCCAGCCTCACCTGCAACACACAATGTGTTAGAAGCCTGGGATCATTTCGATGTTTGGCAGGAATCCATGGCTGAATATAGAGCATTTGTAAGGGTTAGTTAATAGCTGCAACTGATAATTGCATGTTTGATTTTCTCACCATCAAGGATTAACATGGTTTGCATTAATTTGTTCCAATATATAAATATTTGTTTACAAAAACTGTTTATAACGAGTGAAATACGTAGGATCAAATTCAGGTTGGAGCCATGAAAATATGGAGATCACAATTCTGAAAACAGAGGGCACAGTGCGCCAGAAAGTGGCATGCAGCCTTATCGGCCTGTTTCGACGGTCCTCGGGTTGATCCAGAGATCGAGACTGTGTGGAGATTCACATATTCTTTCAGTGAATGCTTTCCTGTTCTGGTAGGGATTCATTCAGGGTCCTCTGGTTTCTTTACACCTCGTTAAAACATACATTGCAAAGAACTGTTATATAAGTGAACCCTGAGCCTGAGCAATATTACGTGTTTACAGAAAATGGATGGATGGATGGATGGATGGATGGATGGATGGATGGATGGATGGATGGACGAACAGGAAGGATGTATGGATGGATGAATGAATGGATAAATAACTAACACCTAGAGTTTGTCTGTAACCACAACCTATTCAGTATTTACTACTGAAAGCGCCATTTTGAGGTTTGGTCAGTTGGTTTGTAAGCAGCGTATAGGAAAAAAGAATTGGGTCACCATTTTGGAGACAAAATGTTCTAGTTTATATGATTTGTGATTGAATTTAATGTAATAACTGTAGATATTGAAGCACCACCATATGCCATAATGCAGCTCCTTTTTTTTGTTTGTTTTTTTGTTGTTGTTGTTGTTGTTTTTTCCCCATTATTGCAATGACCTCCACAATCCCTATACACATTATCATGCTTTCATGTCCAATTACCTTCTGCGAACTGAATGACTGCGTCCAGTGATAGAGAACAAGGTTCGACTCGCTCTTTTTGGTGCTCTCCATCTTTTCCTCGCTGCCCTTCAGCATCTCCGCACCTGTTTCTCCGTGGAGAAAAGATTCTCTCTCATCCTGCGTCGCCATTTTAACTGTCAAAAAAAAATACGGACAGGAATTTACGCATGCAACTAAAACGCAAATTCTACTCTTTTTTTTTACTGACTGGTAGAAATAATGCTTTTACAGTACAATAATATTATATTGAAAAAATATTTTATTTAATATATTGTTAAAATACATTTAAGCGGGTCTGTTGTCCCCGGATTTTTATCCTCACAACATCCGTTCCGACCTTCGATTTGTTCCTCGGTTTCGAAAAATAGTTAATAATAGGGTTTAATGGAAGTAAAAAAAAATTATTTACCCACTTATTTTTTACATAAAACGAAGTAATCTCTAGAAAACCGTTGCTATTCATCTAAACACGTTTATTACATTAAATATCCGCTACATTTTACTGACACTACTTCAATTTACCAACAGATGTCACTGTATCCCCTGTTTTACAGTTCTGGTCATAGAATGTTTATAGAAATTGAAAGTTGATGAAGTGTACATTTTGTGACAATTATATATAAATACAGTGTAATTAAACACACACATACACACACACACACACACACACACACACACACAAACACACACATGTATATACTATATACTATATTTGTGTGTAATATTTTAGTTTTTCTTTTATTCACAGACATTTCCAGAATTCTGTCAATAGTAGGGTACTACGTGTAGATTAATGAGAAAAAAGCAATTTAAACAAATGTAGTACAACATTTATAAAAGTGTTTCCACATTTGTTACATCCTTATTTCAAAATAGATTAAATAGATTAAACAATACCCCATAATGACAACATGAAAGAAGTTTGCTTGAAAGCTTTGCAAATGTATTACAAATAAAAAGCAACAAAAAAAACCCACATAAACATAAGTATTCACAGCCTTTGCCATGACACTCAAAATTGAGCTTAGGTGCATCCTGTTTCCACTGATCATCCTCAAAATGTTTCTACAACTTGATTGGAGTCCACCTGTGGTAAAATTCAGTTGATTGGATAGGATTTGAAGGAACACACCTGTCTTTATAAGATCCCACACATAAAAGTGCATGTCAGAAAGCAAGCCATGAAGTCCAAGGTATTGTCTGTAGACCTTCAAGACAGGCTTGTATCAAGGCACAGATCTGGGGAAGGTTGCAAAAAAAACTCTGCAGCATTTAAGGTCCCAATGAGCACAGTGACTTCCATCATCCGTAAATGGAAGAAGTTTGAAACAACCAGGACTCTCCCTAGAGCGATCGGGGGAGAAGGGCCTTAGTCAGGGAGGTGACCAAGAACCTGATGTTCACTCTGAAAGAGCTCCAGCATTTCTTTGTGGTAAGAGAAGAACCTTCCAGAAAAACAACCATCTCTGCAGCACTCCACCAATCAGGCCTATATAGTAGAGTGGCCATACAGATGCCACTTCTTAGTAAAATGCACATGACAGCCTACCTGAAGTTTGTCAAAAGGCACCAGTAGGACTCTCAGACCATAAGAAACAAAGACTGAACTCTTTTGCCTGAATGCAAAGCGTCATGCTTGGAAGAAACCAGGCACCGTTTATCACCTGGCCAATACCATCACTACAGTGAAGCATGGTGGTGGCAGCATCGTGCTGTGGGGATGTTTTTCAGCGGCATGAACTGGGAGACTAGTCAGGATCGAGGGAAAGATGAATGCATGAATGATCTGAAAATGGCTGTGTATCGACGCTCCCCATTCAACCTGATGAAGCTTGAGAGGTTCTGCAAAGAAGAATGGGGGAAAATGGCCAAAAAAGATGTGCCAAGCTTGTTGCATCATACTCAAAAAGACTTGAGACTGTAATTGGTGCCAAAGATGCTTCAACAAAGTATTGAGCAAAGGCATGTGATTCTTTCATTTTTTTATTTGTCATGCATTTGCAAAGATTTCAAACATCTTTTTTTTTTTTTATTTAATCTATTTTGAAATAAGGCTGTAACTATATATATATATTCTCGAGCACTTGTAATAGCCAGTAGCTTATCATTTTTTGGAGAGAACTTATAGCTCTCATAGAGCTTCACTTTGTGTTACTATAACTTGGTATGTAGTTAGTATGTAGTAGGTATGTTACTAGGTATGTAGTTTCTTTAACAGTCATTGTGCATGAAAACAATTTACAATATGATAACATATCATAGCCTAACTTGATATAAACTTTATGAATGATGTGTTTTTTGACATACTGCACTAATATATTCCAAGAGAATATTCCAAGAGTATAATAAATACAAAATATTTAAAATAGTGAGGACAGCTGTTAATACAGATATTTATATTTGACTGCTTGTCTAAAAAGTATATAAGTCCTGTGTATTACTAAAAATCTTAATGAAAATTGTAAAGGACATTCTATTTATAAAATACAGAAATCAACAGCTGATCTGTATTTGATTTTATAAATCAAACAGCGACTGAACCACAGTGTTGTACAGAGCTGCAAAAAATGATGACATTTAAAATTCTGCTAAAAAGAAGAATTATACATGATCACACAGATAAAAACAAATATGCATTTTTTTTGTCTTGATTTCAAAACATTGTCTTATCTGGCATGCTTGCTTTACACCCAGTAGTCATAAGGCATGTTTGCATGTTTACGGCACAATGATTATACACAATGATGTATAAATGTAAATGAATGGGTGATCAATAAAATTCTACCTAACTTTTGTAATTTAGACAATGGTTTGTGATTTATAATGGAAACACTGACATTGTTCCAATAATCATAATTTTCTTATAGTATAACTACTAATTATGATAAACCTACATTATAAAAAAAAAATTGTAAATAAAAATTCACTTAATAATTATAATGCTGTTGCACAATTGTAAATAAATATTTATAGGTATTGTGTGATTCTATATAAATATAGCACAATAGCAAATAAATGTACATTCCATCACACTTGGACTAACATACAATAATGCAGTAATAATTCTTGCACCATAACCACGAAAACAAATCATGATATTCCGATGTTTTCCCACTAAAACTTTGAGGTAAATAAAACCATGTTTTATTATTTTATGTCATGTATTTATATTGTTTGACTGGTTGACCGTTGACTGGTGTGAATGGTGATGTGATTTAACCCTGAATATATATTGAAATACTTTTGTCTAAAAAGTTATATACAGGTTATAATGTAAAGGTGGCTACTTCTTTATCCTAATCAGCACATGTATGGCTCATAATATATATATCAAAAGTAATGTTTTGATGGGGTCAATATGTGCATAGTGCACCTCTTTATCCTGATATTAATAACATCTTGGTATCATTGTAATCCAAACAACATTGCAGTGTTTTGTTCTCCACGCTGCATTCTCACTGCTGGTCCTTTATGCATTGTGTTAATCAAGGAGGCATTTTTGTTCTTCTTGTGAAGGTGCCTTGGTGTCAGTGCAACTAAAGACGTGATGAGGTCACCTTTCTGGCCTTCATTTCATTGTTGAGATCAACTATGAACAATATAATGAACTAAATGCACAAGAAGACCTTGACATTAAATTCAGTTTATCACTAGGGACATAGAATATAAGTTTCTGTTCATGGCATGGGTATAGAAATTTCCACACTGTGGAAGAATGGGACGAATAAAGGTATGTATTTTCTTTCTTATCAGAAAATGCAACAAATTAGCAAAAGTCATAACAAATCTGAAATTATATTTTAAAAAGCATATATATAAGTGCAAATGACGTGTGGTGTAACCTTATTTAAGAAGTACACAACTTCTTGACACTAACAATCAAACTGAAGGTCAAGATTGGCGATAATAGAACCTGTTGACAGCAGGTGCTTTGTATGAGGTGAAACAAATCAATCTGGCAACCCTGAATTCATCACGCAGGCTGCCTCCTCATTCACACACTCGGACTCACTCACACACTCTACCATACACACACACACACACACGCTCACACGCCCTCCAACCCTGCCAGCCGCCCCACATCCATCTTCACACTCTCCCGTTTATATTTATTTATTCCGCAAAAAAAAAAAAAAAAACACACGCTGGAAAAGGAACAGAAAAACAAGACAAAGAAGACCCCAAACCCACAATAAGGATTGTGCTTTATTTCTGAATGACGGGCGGCCGGTTCGATTTCGACGATGGCGGCACTTACTGCGGCGGCTGGGAGGGCGGGAAGGCGCACGGTCACGGCGTGTGCACGGGACCGCGCGGCCAGGGCGAGTACAGCGGCGCGTGGTCCTACGGCTTCGAGATAGTCGGTGTGTACACGTGGCCCAGCGGCAACACGTACCGCGGCTACTGGGCGCACGGCAAGCGGCACGGGATCGGCGTGGAGCGTAAGGGCCGCTGGGAGTACCGCGGCGAGTGGAGTCATGGGTTCAAGGGCCGGTACGGAGTGCGCCAGACCCGGGAATCACCCGCCAGGTATGATGGCACCTGGAATAACGGACTGCAAGACGGATACGGGGTGGAAACCTATGAGGATGGAGGTGAGCACTGATCACTATTAATAGGCAATAAAATAATAAACATAAAATAAAAAAAAATAGACCTAAATTAATAAACTTAATAAAAAATCCTTGTATTTGATATTGTAACTTTTTGTACAAGTTGAACCAGTCTAACCATAATGGTTTTAATGGTGTCTAACATTATCCCACTGGACAAAATGACACCAAGCACCAAGTGTTGGTCCAGAAAATTGTCAGTCTTGTCCCTTTAGGATAAATTATTAGAACTGATTTATACTAAAATAATTCATAAGGATATACAGTATTTGTTTATGTCTATTATATTGGTTTAATTGGTTGGATAATATAAATTTTTATAAATTGCACACACACAAAAAAAACAGTGTATTAATTCTCAAGGGTATATATAAAGCTAAAATTAGACTTAGAATTAAATAATTAAATAATAAGAATTAACTCATAAATAAGATAAAATAGTGCAAGAATTGCGTGAACGAGACTTTTGAAGGCAAAAAATACAGATAATCTCCACGGTGAATCCAAAAGAGTTTTGTCATGCGTAAATGTGATTCAGGTAAAACTGTAATTTTCATATTTGTAAATCGGAAAAAACTGGAAAAGTGGAACCCTTATTTCATTTTTTGCCTTCATGTTGCAAATCGCAATTTACACGCTAAGAGCTATTTACGCAATTACAGCTATGAATCATCGGTTACGCTGCCAAAATGCACAGATTTGAGGGGGTGGGAAGGAGTGAATGCTTCCAGAGAGCTAAATGAACAGTGGCAAGTAGACAGAACTAAAAGGGCTAGGCTGAAACTGTGACTTCAAGGCGTCAAACAAGCAAAGTCATTTTGTTTACCCAGAAGTTCGAAATGAGCACATGAACATTGAGTGAATGATTAAATGAATCGTGAAATGAGATGCTCACAAGATGTTGCCCAATCCGATAAAGACACAGAAGAATTTAACATTTCCATGCAATTGTCCCAATTGTGAAGATCCATAATAAAAATGTGAGACATTGTGTTGTTTTGTAGGTACGTATCAAGGCCAGTGGATAGGTGGGATGCGTCACGGTTACGGCGTGAGACAGAGCGTCCCGTATGGCATTGCCATGACCATTCGCTCCCCTCTGCGAACTTCTATGTCATCCCTAAGAAGCATGCAGAGCAACGGCGCTGTGCTGTTGCAGGATGAGGCGGCTAACCTGCCAGCCAACGCAAGAGGTGGCTTCGTCTTAAATGTTCATGGCGTGAAGAAGAAACACCACTTGGTCCGGCGTGGGTCGTTGTTCGGGAGCCTTCGCCAGTTGCGGAAGTCCGAATCGAAAAGTTCGATTTCGAGCAAGCCCAGCTCGACGCGTAGTTCCGCCATGAGCCGAATCAGTTCAAGCGACGCCGAGGACGAGGAAAAGACCGACACCGAAGACAATGTAGACACAGAAGACAAAATGGATGCCACAGTCACAGAGTCCTATGCAGGCGAGTGGAAAAACGACAAGCGAAGCGGCTTTGGAGTGAGCGAACGCTCGGATGGCACCAAATACGAAGGGGAGTGGTTGAACAACAAACGGCACGGATATGGCTGCACTATTTTACCTGACGGAACCCGGGAAGAAGGGAAGTACAAAAATAACATATTGGTCCGAGGGATAAAGAAGCAGCTAATTCCACTCAAAAATCCCAAAACCAAAGAGAAAGTGGACAGAGCAGTGGAGGGAGCGAAGAGAGCGGCCAACATCGCCAGAACCAAAGTGGAAATTGCAGTGTCAAGGTGGGTGGCCTCATGAGGGTACCATAAAACTGCAGATGACTGCAGTAGTAATATTCTTTAATTGAATAAACTATACTGATTGCTAAGGCTTCTGTCTTGGGGAATGAAAGGTTGTGAGTTCAAATCTAGCAACTATCAAGAAACTTTGGAGTTTTTCAGAAGATTGTGAGTTCAAATCCCAACAATGCCGCAGTCAACTGTGACTGGAGGTCACAGAAACCATTAATGTCTACATGGGAAGACCTCCCTACTTCTAATCAGTCATATTTAAGCTAGACAATAACAAACCCCACTGCTGTACTACCACCTGCTGCATCCTGGCAGGCTTTATTTTTCTCTGTAATGTCGCCATACACATTTAGAGACATTGAATGCAAACAGTAAATATATTGGTGGCAGGTGGAACTAAAATGGAGAAGCATTGGACCACACACAGCTTTGTACAGATTCAAACATCACTTGACACAACTGTGCACAAACATAGAAAATGATTGATTGCTTGTTGCTTACTGGTTGGTTTGGTGGATCAGATTCACATTGGATCTGTCCTGATAAGATCCCTGATGTACGATAATACAGAATAAGTACTTTTCTCTGAACAAATTCAGATGTTGTATAGTTGTCACAGCGGATCAGTCATCTTCACGTTTGACTCCGCCCTCCCAGACTGGTAGCTGTTGTGTATCAGAGGACATTAAGGTCGTGACTAAAACTTGGCTATAACTTCATAACAAATGCAGGGTTGCCAGAGAACCGTGGTGAAGCAAAACCAAACACCAATTCAATGATTTTTATAAGTAGTGGTTTTGTTATTTATATATTAACCACACAATGTCAGTTTGACCTTTGGATAAAGGCCTCGGTCAAACGAATAGACATAAAAGCACAAGTTTTCCATGTTATATTACCAATGCTTTGATTACTTTGGTCTCATTATTAAGCCGCAGAAAAATGTGGGAGTTCTCCTTGTTGGATGCACGTTCGTTGAAAATTGTTTCGCATCAATAACCAGTGACTTCATTAGTAGCGTTTTCTATTCAAAGCCTAAAATGACCTTTTGATCAAAGCAGAATTAGTGAAAACATGTAAGAAAACTTACACATGCAGCGACATTATACAAGCAAAAAGCCAATGGATATTTCTGACTCATTTTATAGACAATGTGTCTTTTATTATTCTGTCATTATGGGCTGCAGAGCCTATGTGCTGCCCGATTAATGGTTTAACTAGACCAAGCTGTGACTTTTTATGCTTTATGTGGCACCTTTATTTATTTCTGAATTATTTATCGTTTAAAATAAAATGAAAAAATCGACTTTCAAATAAATAATCATCTAATTATTATTTGTATGTTAGAAAGGCAGAATTTCTTATCCACCCATTTACTTATCACTAAATAACCAATTATTTGAAAGGGATTTTGGGATTTCAGGGAGAGATATAATTTATATATCATACTTTAAACACTCAGCAAAGGCTAGCATGCGGTACACACTTGTTTTTGTACACCACTCGATCTCTTTATGTATCAGTTTCTTATGCACTGCGCTCTGTAAATAGATTCGGTCGATTCTCCAAAGGTAAAACAGAAATGCTTTACAGCTTTATTTAAATTGCTGAGTCAGCTCGGGATGTTTACAAGTCATAATACACGATGACCAAGTAAATAGGTACGTTTATAGGAGCACTATGCTATTGTCTACACAATACTGATTATAATGTGTAGTGTTACTGTAATGTAATATGCCATTTCTGCTTTATATTCCATTTTGCCATATTGCCATATTCCAATACTATACAATAATATAGCAGTAAAAGAAATACAGCAAAAGAGATAGATAGATAGATAGATAGATAGATAGATAGATAGATAGATAGATAGATAGATAGATAGATAGACAGACAGACAGACAGACAGACAGACAGACAGACAGACAGACAGACAGACAGACATTTGCTATGCATAATATTAATCGCTGCTAATTTTTACCATGCTTTCTGTAAACGTAATTGACCAAGTATCCCCACCTTTACTATAATGTGTCTTTACAATGTAATAAGTAGTAAATTGCAAGTGGAACTGCTTCCTTGCACATGTTTTAAACTAGTAGTACTAAGTATAACATTACAATATTAGTATAGTACTATTACTTACTGCCCTATGCATTTAATGTATTTAAATAAATCACCCTAGAATATACACATATATATATACATAACTAAGTACAACATCAACCTGAATATACTTTGAGTGATGTATGATAAACGGTATATTGTTAGAACTACAGTAGTGTATTATACTAGTATATTAGTAGTGAATATTTTATTTATATGACATTTTTTGTCATAATTACTCTTTTCACTTCCCTACTTCTTTTTTGTTCAGATGCAATTCAGCTTGTAGATAGATAGATAGATAGATAGATAGATAGATAGATAGATAGATAGATAGATAGATAGATAGATAGATAGATAGATAGATAGATAGATAGATAGATAGATAGATAGATGTTTTAAAGCAAATGCACCCATTTTAGAATTGATTCTGAGTGTAAATGGTTACTGTAAATGGTGCGGGCTGTTATTCAGTTATGTTGCAATCCATTTATTTGTTTTTCCCCGTTCCCTTTCCTCACATCCCAGATAGGCCAAGAATAAAACACTCTTGCAATCTTGTTTGCATATCCCCCTTTTTTATGCCTAGGGGAGGAAAGTTGCTAAAGCTAAAAAATTGTTATAGACACAGTCCAGTATTTTACAACTACACTTTATTAAGTTGAACCAGCGCCCACCCTGAACTAAGCCTCTAAATAACTTGATACTGGTTTGCAGTCAGTGTGACTAATATTGGCGTTATAAGCAGGTCATGAAGCCCTTTAAGCTTTGAAGTGTAGTGTCTTCAGTATAAAACTGTTCCTAAGAATTACGTCTATATGTTTTGCATAGATTGCCTGGGCTACTTTAGTGACATAAAACTGCGATATCAAATTTAAACTAGATTTTTATTGCGTTTCTAATATGGCATAATCACATCAGTTTGGACTTAAATTAAATGTTAAATAGTCATTAAGGTTGTAAACGGTGTCAAATTTTAGTTTCCTATTAGAATTTGAATTGCAAGTCTGAAACATGCAACATATAAAAACAAGCCTACACTGATAAATATCAGTATATAAACATGAATACAAGAAATGAAGCAAACAATTAAAGCTGACTGTTTAGTGATTTATTAGAGGAAAGTAATGAACATTGATTGAAGGAAGCTGAAATTTGCTGAAGTTCTCAGCCAGTAAATGTCCTAGCTATTGAGTTATTGACTTCATTAACATGTGTAGGAGTGAGTTTGTGCGTGGCGTGTGTTTGAGGTGGTAGGGAAGGTGAGTGTAAGATCATCCAATCAATATGATTATGCCATCCTGATTAGCACACACACACACACACACACACACACACACACACACACACACACACACACACACACACTTCAGAAAAATGCTTGCAGTTTCATGTAGTGTATTGTATAATACATTAAATTATGCATTGCATGAATAACATGTGGGCTTATAGAACAGTATGTGCAAACACACTGTACCAGCTGTGTGTGTGTGTGTGTGTGTGTGTGTGTGTGTGTGTGTGTGTGTGTGTGTGTGTGTGTGTGTGTGTATATGAGTATGTGACCTGAGATAGGTTAACCGCACACAGCTTGAAATTCAGTGCTCTTAGGAGTGTGGTTAGGGTTAGGGTTACTCCCTACCACACACACACACACACATACACACACACACACACACACACACACACACACACACACACACACACGGGTCATTAGATTTATATTACAGTGTCATTAAAATGCTCATTTACAGCAAGACTCGTGTTCATGTCAGGTCTCGGTGGGGTGTATCATCCACAATACATGCACTATAAGTATTATCCACTATAAACTATTCATCTAATAGAATACAACAAAAGCTTATTAAAGAAATATTTTCCACACACATAATACTATTACAGGATAATAAATCAACTAAATGGATAAATAAATAAAAAGAAGGGAAAAAAGAATGAAGAAATACACTAGTTTAATAATGCAGCTTTCTGTAAACAGATATAATAAAAAAGACTCGATGACATTCTAAATGGTCATTTGAGACATCAAAACCAACTGCTTTCTGTTCACGACATTCTCGACAATGGGAACACCTTATGTAAACAATGTTGACTAGTCAGACACATTCATTTTATTAGGTGTACCAATATAGTAACTAATAAACCAGCCAGTTGGTTATAAGATAATTCATTAGTTTGTCCTGTTATTGAAAGTGAGAAAAGAATGCAAAGAAAGTGAAAGGCCAAAAAGTAAAAAAGGGAAGAAAGTGAAATGAAATGCTCTGTACAAAAAGACAGTGTGGAAAAAGATTAATAGAAATAAAAAATAATCAAGAAAGGGTTGAACTGCCGCTTAAACGTCAGACGTCATGACATCAGTGGGTAACGAGACTTTGAATATTTTTGGAAGGAAGTTTTAGGAAACCCAAAATCAGCATTTGAACTTTTGAATAGAACAGAAGGCTCAGTGATTAAGGATTTGGATTACTGATCGGAAGGTCGGCGGTTTAAGCCTTAACATCGCCACGCTGTCGCTCTAGGGCCCTTGAGCAAGGCCCTTAACCCTCTGTACTCCAGGGGTGCTGTATCATGGCTGACCCTGTGCTTTGACCCCAATTTTCCACATCACTGGGAAATGCAAAAAATATATTTTGATAATTGATTAATCACATGATTATTTATTTATTTATTACATATTTATCTGGTTAAAAAAACAATTTTGTATAAAATTGTACTTTAAAACATGCAAAAGCCACATATTGAGTTTAACTATCTTTAATTTAGACATTTTGAAGTTTATAGTTGCTGCTTGTTGAAAAGTGAGTTGAGAGAGGGTTGTTTCTTTCTGTAAAAAAAAAAAACAACAACAAAAAAAACATTTGATTATGCGAGGTCAAGAAATTTGTGTAAATCAACATTTGTATTGTTTTTGATTAGAATTACAAGTAGCAAGTTGGCAATCATGCTTACAAAATTAATATGAATATAATACAACATAGTTTTGACAATTTTTGTTTAAACAATACACAGACATTTTGTTCAGTTGTGAAGATATAATCATTAAGAATATATAGTTAATAACATTTTGTATAATAAATAAATGATATATGCATAAATGAAATATTCAAACATTAAAAACAAGCGTTTGAACGCAGTAAAGCCGCAGTAAATCACGTTTAAAAGCAGATAAGTTACTGATGTAGTAGACAAACGTTTTTTTTTTACAAATTATACAAGACAAACGCACCGTTTTAATTGAATCCATCACTATGTCGCTCGCGAACGGATTGCGCAACCTGCCGCTAGCGAGTCACGACAGAACAAATCCAGTGCGACAGTTCTGAAGTTGCAAACAAACAGTTTAATAAATAGCAATTTATTAAATTGTACTATTTTCACATGATGAGGATTTTACAGTTTCTGCTTACAGTGCTAAGGTTTGCCTTCATTTTTGACACCAGCGTGTTTTTCTTTTCTGTTCTTTGTTGCATTTAATATTAAATGCTCCCATGCTTTGGATGACTTTGGATGCACACTTTTTTTTTCCCCTGTTGCTGGTTGACGCTGTACTTTCCGCCATTTCGCAAGCGGCTGTGTTATCTTGCCGTCAACCTATCGATAAGGGAAACAGATTTCAGCAGATTTGATCTATTAGTTGTTGCAGCCCTACTGTAAAGTACATGTGACAAGTATGAAGCACCTTTTACCTTTACCCCATTTTCACCTTTCTAGAAGTTTTCAGACAAATTGTTGAACCTCATCAAGATATTGTGGTGTGTCATTACACACTTGCAGCAAAGGCTATAGTGTTAGAAGGCTTATGGATGTAGAAGAATTTGATTTACACTCGTTCCTTACACTAGTACAACAGTTCCTTAAAATAAAACCGAACTATGCATTACATATATATTACATATTGCTTTGAGACAATGTTCATTGTTAAAAGCGCTATACAAAAAAATTAAATAAAAATGTATATAGTATGTAATATGTAGTTTGTATCTGGCTGATAACTCAGCATGTTCTACTGCACTCATGAGATTGGGAAAAAAAAACTGTTTTACTACTTCACTGAATGTGCATTCAGAATATCTATCTATATAATATCTATAACTAAGAGATATTAGTTTTGTAGTCGAATATTCAAACAACCAAAAACAAAGCACCAATTATTACACTGTTTTATTAAGTCAAGAAGGATAATGGTATGTAAAGGTATTTTTGCGGCGAAAATGTTATTATGAGTTTGCCGAGGACACACTGTGCGATTTTTAGTAGTCTTTTGCAAATGTTCTTTATCAGACTTCATGATCCCTATGTCACACTGTAGGATCTAAATTGTCCTAATGCCTGACTGTATGACAGTCAAAAACTGCCGTCCACAAGAATAAGACTTTTTACGTCATCAATCCGTGACACGTTCAGACTCACGTTCTCTCACTAAGGGTAGCTAGCAAACAAACAAAAACAATCAGTAGCGTTAATTTTGTTCAGGACATTATACAAACACTCCTTTTTCCTTCATAACTCAGTGGTTTCTCTTCTGGCTGTACTGTCCAACTGACTAGTTTGGACATTTTTCCTGAGGTGGTTTGAAGTTGTCACGCTAATTGCATCATCAGGTCTGGCGATCCTATTGGTTCTTGGCTTTGACGGTCAGCGTAGGAAGTCACACTGCAGGAAAGAGTGAGGAAGAGACTGATTTTTATCGGAAGAAAAAAATTTGCTAGGATTATAGGAATCTTTTAAGATTTTCTAAATTAGTTTTAGATCACTGAATCGTGGGACAGACATTATAAAACATTACACTCTAACTGGTTCATTTTTTTTTTTTACCTCCATTATGTCTGGTTATAGGGAAGAAAATTATTATTATTGTTGCTGTCATTTTTTGTTCTTATTAATAATAATATTTTAACAGATTTAAGACCATTACGGTTAGAACACAATCAATTTTGGTTTTTTCTTTCTACAAAGGGATTTAATGTAGCATTCAGTTTCTGATCTCTGACTGGCAATTGGAGTTCAAACTGACCAACATAAACCTCAGCGCAGTTACATTTCAGGCAGAAAATGTAATACTTATATTAGAATTATTACTTTTTTTCATGCAAAAAAAAATCGCAGTGAGAATAGGGGAAAAAATGAGTACCTGCTTTGCAATCAATGTAATGATGTCAGGTCTGCAGATCTCACACAGCTCAGTGACAATTTTTAGAACGGATAAACTGGGGATATGTTGTGTAGAGAAATACAAGGTCACAGATTTGAGTCCTCGAAAGCCAAAATGATTTACGCTAATCCTAGCACTCAAAACGAGCACTCAAAAAGAGAATTAAGAGGGACAAATCACAATGATGGTAATGGGGGGAAAAAACTACTTTTTCAATGACACTTACTTTGAATAAACAAATTTGTAGTACTGCTAAAATGGACAGTACGGCCAGATTATTGTCCTTATTATAACTTATAGTTATAGTTATATTACCAAAGTATTCACATGAAAGGTTAGCGAATGTGTGTAAGGCTACGAAGGACGTGCAGATCTGCTTTCCATGTAACACTATCACTCTGTTACACACACAGCTTTAGTGTAGATAGCCAGACAACTCTAGTCCTCTTTAATACAATGTGAAAATTAACTCTTACCTACCTGACTGTGCATTCATTCATCTTACAGCTAGAAACTGTTGTATCAATAACTAAATCGCAAATAAAAATAGAGATATATATATATATTTTTGTCTAATGTGTATATGTTTAAAATAAAGCTTTTTTAATGATTTTTTCATTATTCATTCCGTGGAATATGTGGTAAGCGTAAGAATAAAAAAGAGGATCATATTGACACTAATAAAGCCCTATTCAATCCCAAGAGCTTCTCAGTTCCCTCGTACCGTCTCGCATGTCCTCTTCTGATAAGAGCCATACTTAATCTTTTCTAGTTTCAACCGTCGCTGCTCTCTGGTGTTACCTACTTTCTGCTATTTCCATATTTCTACAAGCACCTCATTTCCTGTGTTTGCTTGCTTTCTAGTTTCCACTGGATTTTTTTACTCCTGTTTTTCTTTTGCTCTGCAACATTATGTATATATTACGCATACTAGGTATGTTATGTAGCCCATAGCTGTGTGTTTCAGACACTCCACGACCGTATGCTTGGCCGGCTCTGTTTTTATGACATCATCTTGTCACTTCTGTTCAGGATATTGTACAGAACAGTGGCCGATCGAAACATAACACCATTCATTGTTTTCAAGTAAGAAGTGTTTGGATGGAAATATAAATCTAAAAAAAGAGGACATGTGGCGTGCAAAGTGTTTGTTCAATAAGCCCTCAGCCTTCTCTCCGGTGTTTGTGCAGTGCAAGTGTGTGTTTGTGTGTGTGTGTGTGTGTGTGTGTGTGTGTGTGTGTGTGTGTGTGTGTGTGTGTGTGTGTGCGCGTGTGTTTTTAAAATGCAGTGGTGTGTCAGCACACTCCTCACTCCCCGGCTGACTAAATAAGGCAAGGCAGCTTATCACCACTGGACAGAAATACACAACCAAGTGCACACTAAAACACTACTTCATCACTACTGATTGAGGCTGTGTGTGTGTGTCTGTTAATCAAATATATATGTATAAATTTAATTCAGTTTAAACAGTGTGTCAGTTAATGGACACTGCCCCAAAGCAGCTTTACAGAACTAAATACATTACAAATATAACTTTTACATTTATACATAAGTTCCTATTAGTTTGTCGCTTATAGGTTTGTCCCTAATTAGCAGGCCAGTGGCGATAGTGGCAAAGAAAAACGAGGTGGTGTGAGGAAAAAAACTGACTCGGAAGGGAACCTATTCTTATCTAGGGTGGCACTAAATGTCCATTTATTACAGTTCCATCATTTTTAAGGTTATTAACTGTTCACTGTTGGACACTTGTATGCAAAAACTGTTATATACGACAGATAAATATACTGTAGATTTGTCATAAACGTTGTATATATTTATATTGTACAACCATGACATCTATATGATTATTTATTCCGTAAAATATAGAAACAGTTATAGACCTAAATGTTTATTCTTTAAAGTAAAATTAAAAAATTATTAGAAACATTAGAATGGGATCAATGACATCATAATGATGCTTGTTATTTTTGATTTTGCTTTTTAAAATCATCAGTGGTGATTAGAAAAACACAATTCAATGTCTTTATGAGCTTCTTTAAATGCACTTTAGTGTTATATATTAATATTTTACTGTGTATATAATATGTACATGTATTATAGCAGATGTTCTAAAAGTTCTTGCTGCAAGACAAATCACATTTAAATCATAACGTATTTGTTCTAATACTGTACATTATGGTTTCTATAGCAGCTCATTTTACAGGGACTTGGATGGTGTCAGTTAAATTATATATATATATATATATATATATATATATATATATATATATATATATATATATATATATATATAGAGAGAGAGAGAGAGAGAGAGAGAGAGAGAGAGAGAGAGAGATTATACTAATCTAATACTAATAAAGTATTATACTAATTAGTCCCGTAGAGTAATCGGATAAGAAGTACTTTTCCTTTATTTAAAGAGCAATATACAATATATATAAGAAATATACAAGAGAAAATAAGATGGGTCTCTTAAAGTGAACAAGTAATTTTTTTTCTTTTTTAGAAAAATTTAAATTTTTATTGCTGAAAAAGAAAATATCATAAATAAAAAATATAAAAATAAATATGAATAAAAATAAAATAACTTTAAAAAAGGGTAAAAGCAATGTATGGAGTTTTCCTTATGTTTTAGTCTGAAACGATCGCAAACTTTGGAAACTTTCTGAAAAAGGGAATTGGGGACATAGATAGCACGCACAACCTTTGTGTGAAGAGTAGCATACGCACAGAAAGGAACTGGAAACGTGCGTACGCTACTCTTCACACAAAGGTTGTGCGTGTATAAATTATTCGCCTTGATGCTTTTTTGTATTCGAACCAATTGGTATTAACATTATATCATTACAGTGAAGCATGGTGGTGGCAGCATCATGCTGTGGGGATGTTTTTCAGCGGCAGGGAGATATTCAGGATCGAGGGAAAGATGAATGCAGCAATATACAGAGACATCCTTGATAAACACATGCTCCAGAGAGCTCTGGACCTCAGACTGGGGTGACGGTTCATCTTTTAACAGGACTTCAACCCTGAGCAC
The DNA here is from genome assembly GCF_946808225.1 of Silurus aristotelis. Classification (NCBI taxonomy): domain Eukaryota; kingdom Metazoa; phylum Chordata; class Actinopteri; order Siluriformes; family Siluridae; genus Silurus; species Silurus aristotelis. Next base: position 5,695,726 of record NC_139598.1, on the reverse strand, counting down.
ACAGCCAAGATAACAAAGGAGTGGCTACTGGACAAATGTCTTCGAGTGGCCCAGCCAGAGCACAGACTTGAACCCTATTGAACATGTCTGGAGAGATCTGATAATGCCTGTGCATCGACGCTCCCCATCCAACCTGATGGAGCTTGAGAGGTTCTGCAAAGAAGAATGAGAGAAACTGGGTGTGCCAAGCTTTTTAGCATCACACTCAAAAAGACTTTAAAAGACTTAAGAACAACATTTTTTTTTTTTTTTTGGTGTTGATAAATTTGCAAAGATTTCCGAAAACATCATTCACATTGTCATTATGGGGTATTGTTTGTAGAATTTCGAGGGAAATATTGATTTGAATCCAATTTAAGAATAAGGCTGTAACATAACAAAATGTAAAAAAAAGTGAAGCACCGTTAATACTTTCCTGATTCACTGTAATCAAAGTCTTCTCAGGAACACAAGGAACACAGTTGTTTGAAAATAGAATTAGTATGAATAGCATAATGTGTTTTGCAGACCGCTAGGCATGCTACTTCAGCAGTTAGAGAAATAAACAATGCTAAGTACTATAAAGAATGGGCCCGATAGCTGAATATAGTTATTGAAAGAGTCATATTAAAAGTGAAAATAACCAAAAAATCCAATCCAAATTTGCTAGCCGTGTGTGTGTGTGTGTGTGTGTGTGTGTGTGTGTGTGTGTGTGTGTGCCTGTCACAGTGAGAGTGTTAGTTAGTTAGTTAACAGGCTCGTTTTGTCCTGGACAGTGATACTGTGCTGAGTGTGCATTACTGTACAAAAATATTTCTCAGCAGCAAACCCTTTAAAGATTTTAGCTCTCTATGAATAGCGCGAAGCCTGTGACATCTACGCCATCATTTAGTAATTACACAAACTCTGAGACCAACTACATTTTTGGTGTCTTAGTTGATAGCAGATCGAAACGCAGGCAGTATAAGGACATGATTTTGGTTTGTTTGGCAGTTATGTATGTGTTTTCAAATCTGCCATAGCTACCACTGAGGTAGCTGAAGTTTAGATCTCAGTAACTGTTTGTTCCCACCACAGTGCGAGTGTGTGTGTGTGTATAAGTGTGTGTGTGTGTGTGTGTGTGTGTGTGTGTGTGTGTGCGTGTGTCTGGCTGGCTATATGGGTTTGTTTATTTTGTGATTGAGATCAATCAGCTGGAAAACCAAGTACCATTCTGTGCTATTCTTTTGACGGGGGAGTAAAATGGAAGTGGGCAAGAATTGATTGAGCAATTAGACACACACACACAATGTTGCCAGGCAATGTGACCCTTTCTTCACCAGGTTTAATCTGTGAATACAGGGTGTTGAATTCAGTTCAGTACACCGGTAGGTGTGTGTGTGTGTGTGTGTGTGTGTGTGTGTGTGTGTGTGTGTGTGTGTGTGTGTGTGTGTGTGTGTGTGAGAGAATGATGAGAGGGTCAGTGTTTGTGCATGGACGCTAAAGTGTTGCCATAGTGATTCTTCTGCTCTTCTTGTTACACACTTGTATTTTTTTTTTTTTTACAGAAACTGTGGGTGTAAAAAAAGGAGAGAGAGAGGGAGAGAGAGAGAGAGAGAGAGAGAGAGAGAGAGAGAGAGAGAGAGAAAAAAATATCTTTTTTTTTAGCTTTTCTATTCAAATTGCTAGCTTTTTTTAGAAGAATTGTATGAATCCCAAATAATGGTTAATGGAATGCGGTAGCATTTTAATTTATGTTAACGATAAATAAGGACCATCAAATTAAATTCTAAAAGGATTTACAAGTACTGTACGAATGAGGAAAACAACAGAAGAGTTCAATTATCAAAACACAAGTCGCTAAGAACAAGATCGCTAACAAATGTTACATTATTATCCGAACGCACAAATATGAATTAAGTGCAGTTCATTGTAAGAGGCAACATCGGAGCTGGGCTCTGAATACAAGTAACATTCCACACAAAAATATTTTAGATTTACTAACCTTTACCACCCTAAACTTTGGTATGGGATGTTCAAAAGACACATATGAGAGTGGCAGCCACTTGCTAAGGTGCCTAACCTGCATATAAATTTTTGTTTTGTGGTATGAATGAATGAATCTGTAAGCATACAGTGGCCCAGATTAATGCTGCTCCAGGCAGCAGATTTTGCTAAATGTAATTTATGTGCATTAAAATTTTGATTGTATCTGACATATTCTGTTACTGCCACCTTAAATTATAAGTCTGAAGTGATGATAGATAGATAGATAGATAGATAGATAGATAGATAGATAGATAGATAGATAGATAGATAGATAGATAGATCGATCGATCGATCGATCGATCGATCGATCGATCTGTTAGTGGTTGGGATAAATAAGGCCACCAAACATTTTGTCCTCAAAGTTGATGTGTTAGAAGCAGGAAAAATGGGCAAGCTTAAACATTTGAGTTTGACAAGGACCATATTGTGACGTCTAGACAACTGGGTCAGAGCATCTCCAAAACTGCAGCTCTGATGGGATGTTCTGGTCTGCAGTGGTCAGTATCTATTAAAAGTGCCCCAAGGAAGGAACAGTGGTGAACCGGTGACAGGGTCACGGGCGGCCGACGCTCATTAATGCACGTGGGGAGCGAAGGTTGGTCTGTTGGATCGGACCACATGGGACAGTAGCTCAAATTGCTGAAGAAGTTAATGCTGTTAATGCTCAACTTGGCAGGACTGTTTTGGCAAAAGGGGACCAACACATCAGGCAGGTGGTAATAAAGTTATGTGTAATCGGTGTATGTTAAAACGCTTCTATCTAAGTATTCATAATGAATTTAATGAACAAATTAATTACAACTACAGATAGATGTTTTAAACTAATTGGGTGCTATTATAATTCAGGTCATGTCAGTCCTTCAATTGTAGATCATCTAACGAGCTTAAAGCTATCAACGACTACTGCTTTCTTTTGGCTTCTCCCGTTAGGGGTCGCCACATCGGACCATCCGCATGTTTGATTTGGCACATGTTTTTACGCTGGATGCCCTTCCTAACGCAACCCTCCCCATTTATCCGGGCTTGGGACCGGCAATAAGGCTTGTGCAACCCTAATGGCTGGGGTTGGTTCCCTGACCGGGGCTCGAACCCGGGCCGCAGCGGTGAAAGCGCCGCATCCTAACCACTAGACCATTAGCAGGTCAATTTTCTTGACTTGACATTTTTTAGATGATTTCACATATTTTCAGAAAATTAACACTTTCCCATTGTCTGTAAATAACAGCGTAGCGAGAGGAAATGAATCTCTTTGTTCATATCTACACATAACAAAGCAACAAAATTGGCTATTGAAATCAAATCAATAGCAGACTGTTTTATCCCCGGAGCTACATCCTGCCGATCCTCCAGCATGCCTATAAACATGAATATTTTTCTCCAAATGGTCTGTTTAGGGTATGGATTTAGGTCAAACTTCAGCTTCATAATTCCATCACTCTTTTAAATAATAGCTTTTTGTGTTGGGTTGAAAATCGAACAGAAGGTCTTGTGTGTGTGAAAATTCGAAACTGGTTGTACTTCTTCATTGAATAAGATCTTTTTTAGAACTACAATCCAGGCTTTAATGCATTTAAATAGATTCAAGGGAATTCTTATTTAATGAACACAGAGTCCTACTTAGTCTATAAATATGTTAAACATTTGTCCTGATCATCAGAGAAAAAAAAAATTTGACTAGTGATATTGGGCTGGCTTTTGAGCACAGGCTCAATGAACCTGGCTAATCAGCCTCAGATTTCTGTTCCTTGGCTGAAATGTCTGTGCATGAAAACCCCAGGAGATCAACCAGTTCTGGAATACTTAAACCAGCCTGTCTGGCACCAGAAATCATGCCATGGTCAAAGTTAATGAGATCTTTTTTGAGATCTTTTTTTTTTTACTCTGCTGTTTGATGTGAACATTACCTGCAGTTTTAGATCCTGCGTATCCAGTGCACTGCTACCACATGACTGCATAAGTGAGCAGGTGTAAAGGAGGTCAAAATAAATTGACACAAGGTCACACAACTTTCTGTTTTGCATTAATATAGTATTTTGAATAGTCAAAACACCGTCTGAGAACGAACAGCACGTGCGCAACCCTAATTTGTGTTCTTCCTCCCGCTACTTTGCTTGTGTAGATCATATGTAAGTCATATGATTTTTATGTAAATTAATTTTAACATGGTCCATTTCTGCATGCGGATTTCTCAAGCAAAATCAGTGCATGTTTTTTTTGGAACACTAGTAAATCTCAAATAAAGTCTCCTTGTTGATAACGGATTCTTAAATAATTAGAACAGACTGAATAAAATGTTGGATTGGTGTTTGATAAGAGATGAAGCCAAATCAGCACAGGCCAGGTGTATTAAATTGTAATACTTGGCTGTTTCGTTTGTATGTATGAAGGGTAGGGATAATAGATGAAATGTAGGTGAAATGAAAATGAGCGGATTTAAGATAGCATGTAAGCGTCGTATGCCACGCCTGAAAGTAGATTGTGGCTGAATGCTAAACTAAAAACCCACTCAGTTTATAGGGACAACTGACCTTTCCTGTGATAGGTTGTTCTTTTCCTGCCATAAGTTGGAGCCATACAGTTGTATACTGCGTTTGGATGATGTAGTATTTAACATTTCTTTCATTTAAACTTCAAATCTATTCCAGCATGACAATGCCCCTTGCACAAAGCCAGTTCCCTAAAGATATGCTTTGAATGGGTCGGTGTTGAAGATCTTAAGTGGCCTATTTTCAACTCTGACCTCAACCCTATTGAACACTTTTGAGATAAATTTGAACGCCAACTGCACCTAAGGCCTCCTCATCTCTCCTACCTCAATACCTGACTCTACTAACGCCTTTTTGCCTGAATGAGCACAAATCTCCACAAACACACTCCAAAATCTAGCGGATCATCTTCCCAGAAGAGTGGAGGTTATTATAATAGCAAATGGGGACTAAATGTGGAATGGGATGTTCAAAAAACACATACATACCTTAAGGTCAGGTGTCGATTAAGTAAAATTGTATTTTTATATAAAAATTTTATTTGTACTGGACTAGACAGTCCAGTACACTGTGTATAGAACAGTTTCTGTTAGAGATTTCACTAACGGCTGTGCTGATGTATTAAATGAACCAGTGCATGTCAGTGTACACAAACAAGCAGTGTTAATGTTCACATGTGAATGTACTGTATAGTATGATTGGACTGACACTGATACTTTAAGCTATGACCTTAATGTAGTTTGCTGGTTTAAGCAGATTAAATGTGCGTAGGCATTTGCTTTTGCATTTGTGTGCATGCGTGTACTCAGATTGCCTATTTGTTTTGCTGTCTTGGTCATGGTTACAGGCTTCTTGCCACACACACACATACACAATTTTATACACATTAAAGACAGCTGGCCTTTTTGTGTTGAAGATTGAAAAAGGTACAAGTGACTGTTTTTCTGATTCTTCTGTCTTCAACTGTCCCATTTTGGTGTGTTTGGGCAACCTGTAGCTTCGGATTCCTGTTTTAGGCTAACAAGAGTGGACCCCAGTCTGTAAGGTTTAATGTGTTTTCTAAGATGCTTTTCTGCTCGCCACAAGAGTTACAGTAGACTTTCTGTCACCACAAACCAGGATAGCCGTTTTCCTCTGACCTGCTTTCTGAAATGCTTCTCGCTGGATGTTCCTGGATAGGAAATTAGAGGTGCCCAAATTTAGAAGAAAATGGCAGGAAATAAAATCTAAAAAAAGTTTGTTATGATGTTTTTTTATATTGTTAACATAAACTATACAGTAGGTCTTGACTAGTATCTATGTGCTTTTACTCATTCTGCTGCTTCCATGTGATTGGCGTAATTAAATCATTATTTAATGAATTCATTAATTAGCAGGTGCACAAATTAGGCCACGGTACCCTGATTAAGTTTTTCTCCACTCATGAATAAAAAGGGAACGACTGATTTTGCAAAATGTAGTAAAAAGTAGGATATATAACTTTGAAATATAGTGAAGTTACAGTAAAAGTCGCCCCAAATAGAAAAGTACAGATACATTAAAAGAAAGCTACTTAAGCACAGTTACGAATTACATTTAGTTTGTTATTACCACTGTTTATCAAGAACGAAATATCAGGACCCAAAAACGTTTAATGTTTCTTAAAACAGAAGAAATTAGAGATAAACCTATAATTCCTGCATTGTGAACAGAGCCATTCATTATATTAGTCAGATGACGGTGTGGGTGGGACTTCACCATTCACAGCACACCCACACTGATGTCTATTCTGAGCAACAGTTCAAATGCATATACTTCAAATATAAACTCGATTTTTGTTGCCCTGTAATGACTGCAGAATTCTGATGATAGAATTGTGTGGCTAGCATCTCTCGCTCTTTGGATTTGTGTGTAAATTGTGGTATGTGTGTGTGTGTGTGTGTGTGTTTGCATTATGCTTATAGACTCATTATGCCTATAGACTATCAGTCCTTTTACAGAGCTGAAAGGAAGGAATAGTATGACGATGAATTGGCTTTATGTCACTGGCAATAGAATCATTAGCTGCCTGTCGTTCTAATATGTATATGTCTGCTGCTTGCTAATGAATAATGTGGGTTTGTGTTTGTCTGTGTGCTACAGGACAACCCACGCCAGAGCAAAGAGTGAATCAGCAGACCAGGCTGCAGTTGCTGCTGACCAGGAGTCAGATCTTGCAAGGTCTATTGCAAGCGAATTAGCTCCTGACTTCCAACAACCAGGTACACACACACACACACACACACACACACAAAACATTGAACCTATTATTTGCTCTGAGCAGCAGGCAACTGAACTCTACAAAATGAAATACTTATATGATGTACAATCTTGCCTGGGCAATATTTTAAATCCTAACTCAGCTGCTGCTGGCACAGTAATAAAAGCTTTACACTTTGACTTTATAATGATTGAGTCACCGCCAGAGCGATTTTGAAAAGTGTTGCATCATGACTGCAGCTTGCTGAGCAAAATGTGCTTCAGCTCAATAATCTGGAGATCTGAAGTTGCCAAACAAGAGAGCAGCTGTCCTGCTGCTTGGATGGAAAGCTCTAGAGGAGTGCATCAGTACTGGCATCATTCAGGATTCGATAAAAAAAAATAAAAGTTACAGCAATAAGCAGTTTTTTTATTTCCAGTTTAATGAATTTGCAGTTCCTTCTTTATGTTGAATGGCAACACACTGATTGGCAACTTTCACTCTGTGTGTCATGTTATCGACTGATGTCGAGCATTCATTTTATGTCTAAGGTTTAGGGGTGACCCCGAATAGTCAAAGATTCAATGCTTCATTAGGAGGAGAAGGATTCGACTACCAATCTCACAGTCAAATCTTCACAGAGATGTGATGAAACAAGAATCGTGCCATTTTGTTTATATGGGGGTGCTTAATATCTGATTTCACACAGAAATACTGTTTTTATCCCAATAAGTTAATATACAGCTTGATATGATAATGTTGTAAATGTGAAAAGGAATAAGCTTTTCATAAATATTTTCAACCTGCGTAAAGAAAATACGGCCACTCCCTTGACCGGAGTAAATTAAATTCATTGTAAATTAATATTTGCTTGTTTATCAATCATCCATGTTGCGCTGTACTTAGAGCATGCACACGCTCGCCCCTATCCCCCCGACCGACACGCGCACACACACACACACACACACACAAACGATTCCACTATCAGTCGACTATAGGCAAGACTTGACAAATCTCATTCGATAATGTAAACGCTTAGTAAAGAACACCCCTAGTAACGTAGGATTTTCACAAAATATTAATACATATGGGAACATATGAAACTTAAGACCAGGCTCAATCTCCTTCCTTCCTGCAAAATGGACTTGCAAGTCACACGTGGTACTGCGACGCAGCTATTCTTCAAATTGTTTTCGTTTGAATTTCTACGAAAAAAATAAAGAGAGTCTTTTTTTTTTTTTTTTGGGGAAAAAAACAAAACGATTATTGCCAGAGTCCATAACCATGACTACGGTGATTTGTAAGCTTGATTGTTTGCAGAGCAGAGACATTTCATGAGCCTGGTATGTGTGAAAAGCAGAAAGATATTAAGCAAAAAAGGCAACAGTTGCAGTGTGGCATTGTCTCACACCTATTTCTCATCCACCCATCCGTTTATTCATATTCTGTTTCAAATGTGAGCGTAAATGTTATATCATGGAAAATGGCACAAATAAGCAATCATCACAGGCAGGTGCAAACAAAAACAAAATAGCATTAAAAACCATTCTAGTTATTGCTGGAAGATTTTGACGTCAGCGCTTAACAAGGACACATTCAAGTAGTCAAGGGAGTGCATGATAGGAATAGCATACTTTCTAGAACTTTCCTCTCAAGCAGCAGATTTGTTTTTTTGCTTTTGTATTTAAGATGCAGTTGACTGGCATCATGCGTTTTGAAGGAAGCACGTGTCGGCATTGGACACATGGATGGGCAGCATTTCTGATACGTGTATTTCAAATAAAAAATAGGATTTTGTCGTTTGTATTTGATAGGGTTGATGAAAATGGCTTCATCTTTTGCATCAAAATAGTTTAGTGTTTTGTATTTTTGGAGTTTAAAAATACTGTAAAATACTTTGTAAGAAGTCTTAATGATGACATCATAAAAAATGCGGCCTCTGATCGGTGCCTACTTGCCAGATTTGTTGAGATCAGAACAGAACATTTCTCCATATGGAAGAAGGTCGTGAAGGTAAGAAACGTGCAGGTTGCCAGCTTTCTAATAGGTGTCCAAGGATTGATAAATAAATATTTGGTTGCTGAATATTGCACACTAATTGAAGCAGCTGTTTAGTAGGATCATGATTTTGCGTTCCACTGCATGAATGACAATTCAGGTGTCATCAGTTAAATTCTTATAATTCACTTGTTTGTCATTGAGTCATTGTTGTTGTAAAGTAGCCCTTCATTAAAAAACACAGAGTAACTAAATTTGGAAATAATTATGAGTCATTTGCAAACTGTTAAACATTAAACTGTTAGTTACTTTAAAATGAACCTTCATCTGGGAGATCACAGGGATTATGTATGTAAATATTGAATGTGTTAACATATGTCAGATTTATTGCGTGACTCCACCAGAGAAAAGCGATCAATCATTGTTTACTTCATCAACTGAGTCGGTGTGATGGTGAAGGAACAGATCAAACAGGCCAATTGATGGAAAGTTTGTGAAAAAATGTAATGCTCCCTTGTAAAAGTATTTTTTAGTATTTTAAAAATACAAAAATACAGTAGTTTCTTTGGATACAATTAAAGTTAAGGTATTTGGTATTTATTTTAGAATACATTCTGATGTATTTCTGGCCGACCCTGTTAGGTTGTGTGACGGGAGAGCATGACTAGTGGATCAGAGCCGAATCAATTGGATGAAAAACTAAATTGAGAGTCTTTGTGTGACAATAGGAGCTTTTATTCTTTGGCATTACTTTAAAGTCTGTCGAGTTTTTCATGCCACAGTGCTTAAAGGATTTTTCTCTCACACTGCTTTCACACACTCAGGTTCTGCCGAGCAGCTGAAACTGGTTTTACGGGCAGATGTAATGTAAGACCGCAGCTATTGAAAGCTGTTTCTATGACTACAATGAAGCACTGTGTTTGACTTGAGCGTACACAAAGCTTTCGGAAGGACTTTTAAGCAGTGCAGCATTCGCTTTTTACCATAACAGCACAACCATTCACAATGAGCACTGAAGTATTCATTTTTTTTCCAGTTTCAGTTAATAATTCCCAGTCAATTCTGACTGTAACTGTATTAGAGTCTAATTTGTGAGTGAACATTGGTTCAACTTTTAGGAATGTGCTGAGAATTTAATTGGATTCCACAATCTTCATGTTAGATAGACGACAGACAGAGAGGGGCCTAGTAATAGCAGACACCCTCATCTAAAGCAGCATACAAAAGTGCTTTGAGTCTCTATTAATGAATAAATGTACACTGGTACATTTTTATAAGATAAATCAGACTACAACTCTGTTGAGAGTTGTTTTTTTGGGGGGGTTTTTTAACAAAACTTGGAAAGTGCTAGTTTAATTTTTCAGGAAGAGGTGGGTCTTCACCTGTCGCTTCAAGATAGCCGAGGTAGTTAGCATTATTACCAGTAGGTAGGTAGGTAGGTAAGTAGGTAGGTAGGTAGGTAGGTAGGTAGGTAGGTCTATCATGCAGTCATGCTAATTATCTGGTCAATAACTAGTCAAGTGATTCTTTACTGTAACTGTATCCTGTAGCTGCACTGCCTTATACAAAGTTTGCATCTACATGCGTCCACAGTTTGTACACTGTATTTCTGATTGATAGATAATAATTTGAGTAAATGAAGTCTTGAGATTTAAAAAAAAAAAAAAAAAAAAAAAAAAAAAAGCCAGCTTTTTTTTTTATTTTATTTTAACAATACATTTGGATCATCAAATACAATTCTAAAAGTTTTTTAAACTAAAAAAATTGCCTGACCTGCATATTGATTGCGGTTTTGTGGGATAAATGGGTGAATGAATAAATGAATCAGTAAGCATACAGTGGCTTCTCCAGACAGCAGATTTTGACATGTCATTTATTTGCACTCATTTTCTGAATCTATCTCACATAAATTCTGTTATTGCCACCTTAAAATATAAGTCTGAACTAATATATGGTTAAATTTGCTCTGGAATATTTCCTATTTTAGTCCTCAGTTAGTAATGGATGGATGGATGGATGGATGGATGGATTAGATGGATGGATGAATGGATGGATGGATGGATGGATGGATGGATGGATGGATGGATAAATGGATGGATGGATGGATGGATGGATGGATGGATGGATAAATGGATGGATGGAAAATGTATTGCATTTTAACACTTTTCAAAGTTCATGTTTAATGAGCTCTGCCCTGCAAATTCGTATCACAAGAAGATCTAGAAAAAGAACATCATGGCATGACCTCTCCGGAAATTAAAATACAAGATTGTGGAATTGCAGATTATAGTGGTGTGTCACTAGTCCCATTTTACGCAACCAAGCCTTAAGATAAAATAAAATCAACATTAAAAAAGAAGTTGCCCGGTTTGCAGTGTCGCTATGTACAGGAACAGATGGTACATTTAAGCGTTGGCGTGTGCCGCAAATTTTCCGGCAGGTCTCCAAAGAAATTTCTCATGCTGAAAGTGTAGCGTGACTGCCCCTTACATGAAAGAACTAGTCTGTCGGTCATTTTGAAGCGGTCAATAATTGATATTGGCTTTTTGTGTGTATTGAGTGTGTAAAAATGACAGATCTTTTCCCATGGCCACTGTACCAGAGGGTTATCAGAGTCTTGATTGTGTTGCTTTTCCTAGTAGTTTCAGTGACTCATTGCAATTACACTCACATTTGAGACATCTCGATAATAACTTGTTAATCATCTTCAAATATTTAAAACACTTTGGACAGCTCCTAAGGTGTGAAGCTGTGCCAATATCATGGCTTCAACTGCTTTTTTTGGATCGTCACGGAAAAACTAAATCCCACTCTGCATTTCTTATAATCAACAGGCCTTTCAGTGGTGTCCAATATAAATTTTTTGATGCATTAGATTTAACTTTTTCATTGACGTGCTGTTTTTTTAAGTTTTTCTACATTACTTGCAATCCAGTTCAACTACCTGCTGATAGTGGTGCTTCACTTAATTTGTCCATCTGTTGTGCTCGTTGTCTCGTTGGTCATTAACTAGTCCAGTGATTCTTTGCTGTATCCTATAGCTTATGAATTGCAATCTGAAAATTCAAGACCAACGTTTGCATCTGAGTCTCCACTGTTTCTACACGGAATTTCTCATCCATTCGACATCATTGGTAAATGGTTTTTGAGAAAAGAAGCAATCGCTCTTTGGTTTTTTTTTTTTATTTCAGACAGCAAAATGTCTCCCGATTGAGTTCAATGCATCTTGTTTTATATTAAACACTATTGAAACTGCACTAACAATATCTCTTTGTGATATCAGCATGGCACAACACACTAATTTCTCACAGTAATAAAAAAAAAAAAAAAAAAACATGCAGCACCAATGACAATTTCGCTCCAGAATCTGTAGTTGCCTCACGAATATTTGTGGATATTGGTGTAATATTATACATATTACAAATATTGCGTAATAACGAACATAAAAAATGTGTTACAAAGTGGTTTCTTTAAAAAGATAACGACGAGGAAGGAGAATAGAATTGTTTGCTGTCAGCTGTATGCTTCTCATCAACCTGGGAAGAATTACTACCTGTTCCTGGATGGTTCTGTCTTGTATACTGTAATCCCGTCCATAAATTCGACTATAAACATCATAAGAAGAATGAATGCCTACACGTGTGACTGACATTTATGTTAGATTAGCACAAAAGTGTGTGACAGCAATGACCTTTCAGTGCAGCAGAACCCTGCTCTGTGCACCTCTAAAATCGCCATGTTGGAATGGGGGCAAGTGCAGCAACGACGAACGAGTCCCTGACTCGCAGCAGCTGTCCATTCCTTCACTCAGACCGGTGAACATGTGACCTCAGTCCAGCTTCTTCTGTCTTTCCTGTCTCACTCTGTACTAGGCACTTGTGCAAGGTGCATAGCTGATAGTAAATAATCACCCCTAACCTCTCTGTGCACTATTCATGTCAGCATGTCACTTAAATACGCATAGTGGCACTGGAAGGGGGTAACCTTTCTAAATTATTATCAGTGTAGACAAATGCGTGCAGGAGCAATGTTCGCATACAATGCTCTTGTCAATAAACCTGAAGGATGCAGAGATTTTATTTATACAAGTTTGTTTTCCCTAAACGCTTCTGGGAAGGCATGGGTGTTGGGGTTACTGCCTATAATTGAGATTAGGTATAGATGTTAGGTGAAGAGGCCTAAGGTTCCATTGGTGTCCCAATTCATCCCAATTGTGTTAAGTGGGGTTGAGGTTGGGGCTCTGTGCAGGACACTCCAACCTCGGAAGCTGTGTGTTCATGGCCGTTTTTGTGCACAGGAGCATTTTTATGCTGGAACAGGTTTAACGCATACAAAGACAATTTAAGAAAAGTGAGCTCAATCATTTAACCACATAGTTTTCTAATGTGAATTATATTTAATATGCTTTTATTGGAAAACAAAAGCTCATGACTATTTAATGTGAAGTAATTTGTGGGTGTATTATGTATGTGCATGGTAATTATTGCTCTCTCTCTCTCTCTCTCTCTCTCTCTATATATATATATATATATATATATATATATATATATATATATATATATATATATATATATATATATATATATATATATATATATATATACAGTGAGGAAAATAAGTATTTGAACACCCTGCTACTTTGCAAGTTCTCCCACTTAGAAATCATGGAGGGGTCTGAAATTGTCATCTTAGGTGCATGTCCACTGTGAGAAAATCCAGAAATCACAATGTATGATTTTTTTAACTATTTCTTTGTATGATACAGCTGCAAATAAGTATTTTAACACCTGAGAAAGTCAATGTTAATATTTGGTACAGTAGCCTTTGTTTGCAATTACAGAGGTCAAACGTTTCCTGTAGTTTTTTACCAGGTTTGCATACACTGCAGGAGGGATTTTGGCCCACTCCTCCACACAGATCTTCTCTAGATCAGTCAGGTTTCTGGCCTGTCGCTGAGAAACACGGAGTTTGAGCTCCCTCCAAAGATTCTCTATTGGGTTTAGGTCTGGAGACTGGCTAGGCCACGCCAGAACCTTGATGCTTCTTACAGAGCCACTCCTTGGTTATCCTGGCTGTGTGCTTCGGGTCATTGTCATGTTGGAAGACCCAGCCTCGACCTATCTTCAATGCTCTAACTGAGGGAAGGAGGTTGTTCGCCAAAATCTCGCAATACATGGCCCCGGACATCCTCTTCTTAATACAGTGCAGTCGCCCTGTCCCATGTGCAGAAAAACACCCCCAAAGCATGATGCTACCACCCCCATGCTTCACAGTAGGGATGGTGTTCTTGGGATGGTACTCATCATTCTTCTTCCTCCAAACACGTTTAGTGGAATTATGACCCAAAAGTTCTATTTTGGTCTCATCTGACCACATGACTTTCTCCCATGACTCCTCTGGAGCATCCAAATGGTCATTGGCAAACTTAAGACGTGCCTGGACATGTGCTGGTTTAAGCAGGGGAACCTTCCGTGCCATTCATGATTTCAAACCGTGATGTCTTAGTGTATTACCAACAGTAACCTTGGAAACGGTGGTCCCAGCTCTTTTCAGGTCATTGACCAGCTCCTCCCGTGTAGTTCTGGGCTGATTTCTCACCTTCCTTAGGATCATTGAGACCCCACGAGGTGAGATCTTGCATGGAGCCACAGTCCGAGGGAGATTGACAGTCATGTTTAGCTTCTTCCATTTTCTAATGATTGCTCCAACAGTGGACCTTTTTTCACCAAGCTGCTTGGCAATTTCCCCGTAGCTCTTTTCAGCCTTGTGGAGGTGTACAATTTTGTCTCCAGTGTCTTTGGACAGCTCTTTGGTCTTGGCCATGTTAGTAGTTGGATTCTTACTAATTGTATGGGGTGGACAGGTGTCTTTATGCAGCTAACGACCTCAAACAGGTGCATCTAATTTAGGATAATAAATGAAGTGGAGGTGGACATTTTAAAGGCAGACTAACAGGTCTTTGAGGGTCATAATTTTAGCTGATAGACAGGTGTTTAAATACTTATTTGCAGCTGTATCATACAAATAAATAGTTTAAAAATCATATATTGTGATTTCTGGATTTTTCTTTTTAGATTATGTCTCTCACAGTGGACATGCACCTACGATGACAATTTCAGACCCCTCCATGATTTCTAAGTGGGAGAACTTGCAAAATAGCAGGGTGTTCAAATACTTATTTTCCTCACTGTATGTATATATATATATATATATATATATATATATATATATATATATATATATATATATATATATATATATATATATATATATATATATATATATAGCAATGAGTATGTTTGACTTCTCTTAATAGAATGGTAGCAATGCCTCATCATGAGGAAAAGTGATTCTCTTTGTGCTTATTTATAATCTGTTTAAAAGTCCTGGTGTTGGTTTCTGCAGTTCCAAGAGCAGGCTAAGCATTTTATTGAGTTATTATGCAATTAATATGCATTTGATTGCAGATTGGAGCATATAGTTACAGATGTCATACAGTTAATGTTATACAGTGTTTTCACTGGCTGAGGATTGAGTCATGAATCTGTTTCTTTAGTGAAAAAGATACTTTAATTCTCCAAACCATGTGTGGAATTTACATGGATAGCATTATGCAGACTGATTATTAATGAATTTATTTCATGAGTAATTACATGAGTTATTTCATGAAATGATGGTCAATAAAGAAATAATCTCACTAACCTATTATTGTTTTCTAGTTTTGCACACCTCGGTTGTTTGGTGATGTCAGTTTTCTCGGAAACACCATTATGCAACTACAGGATTCTGTTTTTACTGTATTTCTTGGTTTTATAGCGTATTTAAGTAATTTAAATTTCCAACAAGCTCCAATGCTAGTTACCAGTGCTTTCTAATGTCTGTGCATAGAATGTGCATTGTACTGTATGTGAACAGGATTGCAGTCTTTCATGAGAGAGTTGTGTTTCAGAAAAACGAGATTTAAGAACCATTTTTACAGTTCATAGCATAAGTTTAAAAATCCATTACGCAACTTCAGGGTTCTGTTGTTACTGTTTTTAAATTGGTTTCATAGTGAATTTGAGTAAATGTAATTTCCAACAAGGTCTGATGCCGGTACTGAATCTGTCTAAACATTTCTTGTTCTCACTTCTTTCCACCTGAGGTATTTATGTCTATTCCATTCACAAGCGTAATTTAAAATGTCAGCACATATACAAAATGAATAAAAAGCTCTTAAATGTATGTACATATCATCCAGCCTTTTTAACTGTGAAACACCCAATACAATTCTTTCATATCATCAGGTATCACTCTGTGTCTGTGTATGTCTTTCCCCCCTGCTCGATCTTCTTTTCCTGCTCTCACAGGCCTTGAGTACATAAAGCAAAACTTCACTGAGCATGTGGAGGAGATTAAAGAGGCTCCACCACAGGAGGAGAAGAAGGAGGAGAAAGAGAAGTCTTCATCAGGCAGTCCTTTTTATCGCCGCGGCACGACTCCATCACACTCGCCCGCCCACAGCCCATCACCCTCACCTAAATCATCATCAACGAAAAAACAACAAGCAAGTGCTGGCCCGACAAGAAAAATAAGCAAAGAAAGCGCTAGCGCAAGCCGTAAAATTAGCAGAGACAACAGCGCTCTATCCCATAAGATTAGCAAAGATGAAAGAGCCACCATCGTAGCCGAAATTAGCAAAGCTCCAGCCGTCAAAGATACTGCACCACCCCCAAAGCCACCCAAACTTAATAAACCATCAGTGAACGGCCAGTTGCACACTGCCTATCATAGCTATTACGTGAAAACCCAAAAGTACATCCCTCCACCTGAAGAACCGGAGGAGGAAGATCGTGAAATGACTCAGTCCAGTTTAGCTCGGCTGCCACCACCTACTAAGTTAGTGCCATCACCCACGCCAAAACCAGAGACAAAGCTCAGGAAACAAGAAAGTATAAAACCAAAGAGTCTCGCTGAAACCAAGAAAGCCAGTGTGGAGATCCCAAACGAGGTGTTAGAAGACGGTACGGTAAGTGGTGTCATCTTTGTTGTCTCTACTATGTGCAAAAAATAATATAAAATAAAATAAAATAAATCGGTTTCTTTAATCATAAGTGTGTGTCTATTTTACTTTTCAGGGTCCGAATTCTATTTTAGTTGCCATGGTGATGCTCTTGAATATTGGATTGGCCATCATTTTTGTACACTTCTTGACATGATCGTGCTGTGTTTTAGGTAAGCCATGATCTTGTTGATCTTTGAATTTTTACTTGAACATCACTTGGAAATGTCGTCACGTTTTTCTTTATAAACAAATGAATTTATTATTTTATTTTGTTTAATTTTTTTGGTGTGTGATCGCTATTGGACCATGAATGTATTTCTAGGGAATTACATATGCAGAGGTTCCAGCATCTTCGCTTTATCACAATCCACTCATAAAAACATAGCTTTTATTACAGCCATAATAAATCATACTAAATGTAGTATATTGGATACTTAAGTACATTTGAAGGCAAATACATTTGTACTTTTATTCAAGTGAAAGTTGAGCACTTTTACTGGTATTATATTTTACCTACCGTATCTTTACTTGAACTCAAGTACATGGTTTGTGTACACCACTGTGTATACCAAAATGTGAAATGTTTTTATGTTTGAATTTTTTTCTTATGTGTTTTATTTATCGACAGACAGGTCATTCTATAGTTAAGAGTAGGATGTCCTAGGCATTACTGCTATTTTTTTGGGTTAAACTATAATAATTTCCTCATAATTCCCACCCACATGCTAGCGTAGCCCTTATTTGGCACCTACCAGCCAGGGAGCATGAAGGCTAACAAGTAAAGCCAGCAAACCCAATGATTTTGGAGTGCTGTAACCGATCCATGGCAAAGCAGCAGAACACTGTGGAGAAAGCGCTAACTACCATCTTCCTCATTACAGATGACCACAGTAGGCTAGTGTTTCTGTGACTGACAGGTGAGAGAGTAACACTGTACTGCCCATCCAGAGATCATGAGCAAATACGCTCTCTTGGACTGCGCCACGGATAGCTGGGGCATCTTTGGTGTTTAAACTTGCAATCTCTTGAGAGTTGAGCGAATGCTGTTGCGCCAATTGGGAGCGCAATAATTTGATTCATTTAAAGACATAAAATAAAGATGTTTCACCGCAGTTCCAGAGCATATATTATTACACAGATATGGAACAGACAGTAGAGCACAGATTCTGTGGTAAAATTTAATTTCGTTTTACCCTCTGCTACGATTTGTTAGCTATGTTCGCACTTCTGCATATGCAAATATAAAGGAAGGAATTGCACCATATATTAAACAAATGCTGTCCTAATAAGGGGCTGAAGTTTGAGCAGAAACATGGATCATGACCTTAATAATGAAGATATTGTTCTTAAAACCTTTTTGGTGTACAGCAAGAGATTCTAGCTCAATTCCTTTAAGCTAAGTGTAGTGTTAATGGTACTTTGCTCTTCTGAACCCAGGACGGTTGTTGGCTGGATATTTTTGGTTGGTGGACTTTGACACTGAGGTGTTTAAAGGTTACTGGTTCCCTTGTCACTGCTGTAAGAATAATCCACCATCTAAATAATATCTGGTCAGCAGTAGCAGATATTTACATTGATGGATGGGGTTAAACAGGGCTAATAAATTATGTAGCGCAACAGATGGGCTACAGACATCTCCAAAAGCAAATTATAGATGTAGTTATAGCAATAGGTGGCTCTACACTGCCAGGCAAACAACGGTTTTTGAACGTTTTATATTTTTACATTTTTTTACATTTTTAAAAAAATGCTAATCTTATGAGAAAACTATTTAATCAGATACACAGGGTTGTTTTTTTTTTTACACATTCTAAAATAGTAATTAAACTGTAATAAAGCACACAACACTTATGCTGTTCAAAAACTGGCATGAATACTGCAATGACACTTTAGCAAGGATTATAATGAGGATTTATTACGTATTCTAAATTCCAATTGTGTTTTTTGTATCTTGTATGTAAAATGTATTTTCCCCCGTTTTCCTCGTCATTAGACAAGTGAGAATAGACCGATATAATATTTCTTCCTTTGGAATTTTCTTGCAAGCAGTAATCAAGCCTTCTAATCATTTTGATTCCTCAGTTATGGAAATAACACAGTGTTACATGAATCTGGCGCTGGTCCTTGGCCGTGGGAGCAACAGAGGAAGTTTTGGAAAATAAGAACGCCTTTGGAGGACGACGTAACTTTTCACGGCTCGTTTCGCCGTGTGAAAGACTGACTGTTATGGGGAGGGAAAAAATAGAGCAAAGCAATGAGGAAAAAAAAACGAGAGAGGTGTGTGAGAGAGAGTTTAGGGTGTGCTGATCCGAGCTGGACGCACTGTGTGGAAACGTTCGGTACACTTTTACATGACAGGCACAAACAGCTGCCTTGTTTCTTTCCCGTCTGACGTGTTGGGTTCGGAGATTTATGCTCAGTGCCAGAGGAATGTGTTCAGTGGTCTTTCCACGCTACTTAGAGAAAACTGAATACACACACACACACACACACACACACACACACACACTCCACGGCCTCCATCGTCAGTCCTATAACATTACACACTATAGCGTCACTGTTACTGTGGGTAGGCATGTGCTAAAATCAATACACTGTTTAATCATATTTAAAATATATCGCTTTTTATGCATTATTTTTTCAATTGAGTCCATTTAAAATTAAGGTAATCAGTTCATATTTTCAATTATGCAAAGCATTACACAACATTGTGTTTAATATTGGGATTAAAAATATCATCAGCACATGTCTATCTGCAGGAACACGCCCTGTTTTACGGTAGCATTCGATTAATTTTTCTCTGTTGTCCTCATGCACTCAGTCGCAGACGTACTTCAGTTCTACTTTTATTTTTTGCTTTATGAAAATGTTCAAAAAAAAGTTATTGTAGAAAATGTGCAATATGTTTTTTTTTTTTTTTTATGATAAATATCACACAATCTATGGGCTTTTATCCGACAGCTCACTTCCTTCAATAATTGATTACAAAAGAATAAAAGGAAATGCAAACCGATTTGACGATGAGATGACGATAAAGACGGAAAGGACTGGTTACTGTAATAAGAATCGCCATGCGTACAGACACATGGGTGAATATTGTTTACTAAAATGTAAAGGAGGTGAAAATGTTTATGCTGTATGTATTTGTGACTTGAGCTTTGCTCACCGTGCATGCAGTTTCTTCGATTTGCTGCGTTGACATTCACGCGGACGACTAGGCGCATGCCGATAATCGTCCCAAGTTTTATATCTCAGTGTACATAATAATGAAATAAAACGATACCTGCTATTGTTTAAACTATTGTTAAAAACTTAAAAGGGTATAAAATAAATAAGAAATAAAATGAACAAGAATTTCGACACTAAATGCAGCACGTCACAGTTTCAGTGAGAAGCGCAACAAGTAAAACCCGATTATCGGCACGTGCCTACGAGTGAGCGGTGAGGAATAGATTAAAAAAAACTACTTGTTTTAGGTTTGAAAAAAAGTCTGAGCTTTGTTTGCATGTTAGAAAACAGACTATTTGAAATTCTCTGTTCGGTGATGAATTAACCCCTTCAGACCTGTTTTATGTGTGAAATCAAAGAATCAGCAATTTTTTATTTTGGTGCCATCAAATATAATCATCAGCAATCAAAAGATGTACATAAATAATGGGGTTCCCTTCAGAATTATGCATATTTTTTTTGTTTGTTTGACACATGAAGCCAGCTCACCCACATGTTTTTGCACTGCTGTGCATGGTATGACACAGAGCAGCGTAATGCACTCAGAGGATAAGAGCTGTCTGCCCTCTTCCGCATACTTGAACCCATAGACATTCGGAATTGGGAGATACATTTCTTTAGGCCCAAAATTCTTCACTTCTTGATTAGAAACTATTAAATCGAAACATCGTTTTGAGATTCAGCACTAAATCGTTGCCTTATCACTCGAAAATATGTTTGTAAACCTGACATTTTATACAATGATTCCACCAGGTTTTATCCATTTATACATTTTAGACTAAAATTCCTGTATCATGATATAGACACAGGGTGTGGAGGGGTTAATTCAGGTATGTGATACATTGAATGACAGATGTGTTGCAAATTCAAGAGTCTTTAACTACTGTTTACCTCAGAGGAATGCAAAAGATGCAAAAAAAGAAAAAGAAAAAAAGAAAGAAACATGCCTTGTCTTAATTCTTTAGTAAGAGAACACTTCATTGTGCCACTGTTTTGTTTCATTATTGCTGGCACATAGTGGTGATTTTATTTTGGATTTCAGATTTCATTACCAAGTCTGTGTGCATTTCAAAGAAAGCTTATTTATTCTGTAATGAGTAGTGCATCGTTATTATTTCGATATTATTTTAAAAGACATGCGTGCACAAAGGGCTTGCATAGGCTATGCTGTATTTGTTTTTCTTACTGCTTCGCTTAAATTACTTTAAATCCACTACGTTACCACCATTAAGGCCAATATTTGAGTAAGGCGGTCTCTACATGCACTACAGTCCAAACAAATGTGCTGTTTTACTCATTTGAGACTGGAAGGTAAAAATTTCTTCTAGCTTTATCGAGTTTCGTTTCTTCAACCATGCTGTATATGCAACATTTGTTTACTCGCAGTCGCTCGCTGGCATGCAATGCAGGGATATTGAATATAACTGTGCCTACTGAATGTAATTATGTACCACTGATGATTAGGAGGAACCTTCAATATATATAAGCTCCAGAAGTTTTAGGGCTGTTAAACAGAAATATAATGAAGTGATATTGTAAAATATACATTCTATAGGTTTCCGAGAGAAATATCAGAACGATGGGTATGCTACAATTATTTTTTTTTTTCTCGAATCAAATATGTACAGAAAATAACAGCTATTTTTATGATGTTTGAAATATCTAAAAAAAACTATTAAGCATAATATGGTACCTGTTTTGCCATTTTCCTTTTTTTTTTTTTTTTTTTTTTTATTACAATTTTTGTGAATATGTGTTATGCATTGTAAATGGCCTGTGTTTATGTTTTCCCAGTCGATTCATTATTTCACGAACTATTCAAAGGGCAGAATTATTTTTCTAAAAACGAACAGCTATTGCACAAAGAAAACATTTATAAATAGCCGTTGGACTCTGTTTTTTTTACAAAGCTTAGTCCGTTACCCACGTTGGTATTTTTCTAACGTTTTGCACATTTATTTAATGGGTGATTGACGTAATAATCAATTGTGTCACACATTTTTGACAAAAAAAAAAGAAAAAAACATTTGGTTTAACTGATGAATAATACAAGCTGCAAAGAGCCTTTATTGTAGATATATTTTACCACTGGAAGAGAAGAATGGTATGACTTTTGTCATTTGAAGCACATTAAGCCCCAGTGACATTTGTACTCTGGAGATTGTAACAAAAATGGTCTGTGTATAACAATAAAAAAAATGTTATGCCTCACAATTTATACAGAAAAAACTGTGTCCTGTTTTTGCTCGTGTCTCTAAATCTCACTGATGATTAACATCAATATTCCTGATAGAATAAAATCCCACAAATCCTTCCTATGTTCATAACTCCTCAGGACAAAATAATGTAGGAATTGCAGTGCTACCACCAGCACGTTTCTGCTTTACATTTCAAAACACTTGGCATTAATAAAGAACACTTATTACGTTCTGCGTCTAGTCGTTTAAAGGTGCATTTCAGCACTGTAAGCAGTGCGATAAATATCCAGGCCGAGCTCAAATCCTGTCAGCGATTTCCTTTTACATGCCTAAAAGTGGACATGGGGCGTATATAGAGTTGTGATTATACAGATTTGCTTTCGTGCGTGTAATCTTACACTTGTTCCGAGGCCACGGTGAGCCTGTAGCATGCTGCTAAATTTAGATAATGGCTTGTAAGCAGTGAACAGATCCCCACTGACTTTATTAAAAAAAGCATTGCCAAGACATCAATAACCTGCAGGTCATCTTTCCATACTTATCATAACTCCGTCCGGCAGACATCACCACTGAGACATTTAATTAGATTATAATGATGATTGTCAATCAACTTTATTACAGTTATGTGAAAAAAATTCAGGACAAAGTACATTGATGTTTATGGAAGTGATGTAATCGATTATGGCTAATATTTGACAGATTTATAGTTGATGCAATAGTTAAAAAAATGTTTTTATTTATTATTGATTGACATACTTGGCACACAGATACACATTTATGGGTCACTGTAATATGAACACCTGTACTCCAATCAGCCAATCATGTGGCAGTCGCACAATGCATAAAATCATGGAGGTAAAGAGGACAAAGGGGGATGGAGACGAATGATCCGCTGTGACGAACCCTAATTGGAGAAGCCGAAAGAAGAAGAACGGTCAATAGTAAATGTTCACATCAAACATAATGAAACCGACACATACTCTATGTGACATGGTTGTTTCAGAAAGGCTGGTTTGAGTGTTTCAGGAACTGCTGATCTTTTGGGATTTTCACCCACGACAGTTTTAGAGTTCACACAGACCATTGAATAAAGATTTTTCAAAGATGATCTGCATTGCATTTTCTGCTGCGATGTGATTGGCTGGTTCAATAATAGCATGGATGTGAACTTGTGGAGTTGTTCAATCACTATACAAACGATATAACTCATAAATATTGATTGAATTAGGACAATAATTCATCAACACTAGCTGACCAATCAGATTAGAGAATTCAATAGTGCTGTTATATAAAAAGTTCCAAAATTCCAAAACAATTTAGATTCGTCTGCACATGCAACTTTTCTATTATGCGATATGATATAATGCCCAAAAACAAAACATATAACACTCACATTACACACAATGTAGCACCAAAAGTATTTGGACACCTGACCATCGCATCCGTGTGGTCCTTCCTTAAACTGTTGCACACACTTGAAAGCACAGAATTGTACTGTTTCATTTTCTTTCACCAACGAAAAAAATGTACACCATGACAGTGCCGCTGCGCACGAAGCAAGCTGCATGACAACATGGTTTACCAAGGTTAGGGTTGAAAAAACTTGGGTTGCACAGAGCCCTGACCTCAGCCCCATTAAACACCTTTGGGATAAACTGGAATACCAACAACATACCAAGTGTACTAACTAGGTGTAGTATAAATACTATAACAATGTAACAAGAAGTGCTACAGTGACATATTCTTGCCTGACAAAATACTGTATACATTCTTTTTCTCGTAAACCATCTATTATTTATTTATAATAATCTGGAAATCAAATAAAAGTCAATTAGAGTAATGATTGTGTTTCTACTTTGGACAAGGTGCCATGTTAACACTGTTTGGGGAGTAGCTAGGTGCAACTAGCTTAACTACATGTTAGTAGTGTAGCAGAAGCTACATACATAGTTCTTCAGTGTAGCACTTTATGTACCTGAAACCCGCTAAGCTTGTTTTAGCTAACAAAGTGGCTGTACAAAGTGAGCCAATTTAAGCTTTAGTGTAGTTAGCTACTTTTCATTGTTAACTGGGGTTTAGCCAGGCACATCAAAGCAGTTATTTAGACGGAGCTTAGCTAGTTATCATGACTAGCTATTCACCTTGATAGCTAATCTATAGGCACATCAAAGCAGTTATTTAGACGGAGCTTAGCTAGTTATCATGACTAGCTATTCTCCTTGATAGCTATAGATTAGCTATCAAGGTGAATAGCTAGTCATGATAACTAGCTAAGCTCCGTCTAAATAACTGCTTTGATGTGCCTTAGCTCACTTTGTACAGCTACTTTGCTCTATATAAACCTGACCAGGATAAATATGTTAGCAGAAATGATAAATACATGAGTAATATCAACTGAAATTAGATGATATGTTAAATGAAAATATTTACAATATGACCAATTTAAATCTTTCTCCAGAATCGTCAACACACAAATACACATTTTGTAATTATATACAGGATGGATAGATATTTTCTACATATATTTTATTTGTAAAGAATAAATCTGTAGTAACATTTTATTTCTCTCTTTCTTTCTTTCTTTCTTTCTTTCTTTCTTTCTTTCTTTCTTTCTTTCTTTCTTTCTTTCTTTCTTTCTTTCTTTCAAGAGTCCTTGTCTGCAAAATTATCCTGCAACAGCTAAATGTCCTTCCTGAAGAGTCAAAATTTTCATGCAAAGAAATATCAGATATGAATAACGGAGATGAATAACGGAGAAGAATAACGGTTGTAGAGAAACACTGAGCGAGGAGGAGATATTAGGTCTTGAGTTGATCTCTTTTAATGACCAAGATTCTCAACACTCATCCTGTACATCCATCTAACATACTGCATATGTGTGTGTGTGTGTGTGTGTGTGTGTGTGTGTGTGTGTGTGTGTGTGTGTGTGTGTGTGTGTGTGTGTGTGTGTGTGTGTGTAAAGGGAATCCAAACCCAAAATAGTGTAAAGCAGCTGTCCAAAGTCAAAGCAAAGAAACTTCAAAGCAGCGACAGGAACGCAGGAGCTGAGTTTGGAAAGGTCACTGAGTGTTCAGAGAGAGAGAAAGAGAGAGAGAGAGAGAGAGAGAGAGAGAGAGAGAGAGAGAGAGAGAGAGAAAGAGAGACCAGCAGAGGGAGATACATGGAGATACTGACATTGAGTTAGACATAAAGATCCATGGAGAAATCAAAGAGACAGATATTTGTAAAGATAGCAACATATACAGATACATAAAGAGTGAGACAGTCAGACAGACAGAGACACATGGAGAAAGAGAGATACATTGTATGTGAGAGAAATAGACAAATACGCAGACAAATCCTTGGAACAATAGAAACCGACAGATGAAGAGAGAGAGAGAAAGAGGTTTCTTTTTCATCTCTAGACAAAGAAAAGCATCGTACATTTTCATTACTAAAATTTCAGGCCCAAACTCAATTTTATCTGGCTTCTTATGACTGTTTACAATGTTTTAAGTACTGAATGAGTATGTGGCAGTGTGTTTGTTATGTTGACATGTATTTTTGTGTGTGTGTGTGTGTGTGTGTGTGTGTGTGTGTGTGTGTGTGTGTGTGTGTGTGTGTGTGTGTGTGTGTGTGTGTACATCATTTCATCTCATTCCATCTTCCAGCTGCTTCTGGTAAGGTCTGCAGTGATGCTCACTAGACTCTGGTGTTCCTGTTTGCTTTTCTTTAGGTTTATTAATCAAATGTATTACATATTTTATTATTTATATATTTCAGTATAGTTTTGTATAGTTGGTGTTGAAAAAAAGGTCCATCCAAGTTCTTCAGAAGTGAGCGTGAACACTTTACACAGTGTCAGTGCCACCTGCTGGTGGAGAAGTGAAATGATGACAGTGTGTAAGAACAGCACTGCCTTTTTCTCATCACGGACAAAGCAAAAAATAAATAAATCACCAGTGAATGATATGTTTGCAGAATTTGCTTTGCCAAATTCAGTTGAAACAATTTGAGAAACACACAAGTTGTGAAAAATGAACGACAAGGAAAATAAGGAACCCATCAAGCAACAAGCGGTAATCAATTTCCGACAATGACACTAAAAAAAAAATCTGATGGGAAATATCTCAATCATATAAACTAAGGTGTTGACCTTGCAAGGTCCACGTCCTGTGGTAAACATTTCTCACCATCGTCTGATGTGTCTAATGTCTAATCCGCACGTAATTCGTACAAGTTGCCTGGCAATATTAGGGTCCACTGGGGCTGCACCAAATATTGTTATGACAGGCTCAGAAGCTCTTTGGTCACTCCTAGTACAAAACTAATTTTGCACTACAATTACAAAGCTATATAAATAAGTAAAGTGACAGGTTATAATCACTAGTTTGTATTTGCTAGATTTTTAATTGGATTTTCATTTGACCTTTTTATATTAAATTTCATTTTCTGAAATTTACAGCTGCTTAAATAAAAGTGACAATGTATAGACAAGAGAAGACACCTGACCATCATACCTACACCCATCAGGCATACCATTACAGCATGAACTTCTTCAGCAGTTTGAGCTGCAGGAGCTCGTCTGTTAGATCGGACCACACGGACCAGCCTTCACTCCCCACGTTCACCAATGAGCCTCAGCCGCCCATGACCCTGTCACCGGTTCACCACTGTTCCTTCCTTGGAGCACTTTTGATAGATACTGATCACTGCAGACCAGAACATCCCAAAAGAGCTGCAATTTTGGAGATGCTCTGACCCAGTCGTCTAGACGTCACAATTTGTCAAACTTGCTCAAATCCTTACACGTGCCCATTTTTCCTGCTTATAACACATCAACATCAGCCTGATACACCCCACCCACTGACAGGTGCCATGATGAAGAGATAATCAGTGTTATTCACTTTATCGCTTATAATGTAATAATGTCATAATGTTATGCCTGAACTGTGTTTATGTACTTTCTTTAGATTCGGTCCACCTTTCTTTCTTTCTTTCTTTCTTTCTTTCTTTCTTTCTTTCTTATAATAGGCGTCACTCTTCTGGGAAGGTTGAAGTCTGCGGAGGTTTGTTAAAAGTCTGTAGAGGTCTGCTGAATTTTTAATTTTGCTAAAGTCACAAAATGAATACCAGATTGCTGTCATTTTATTTTACTACAAAGACACTGATTGAAAGTTAAACTTAATTAAATGGAAAAAAAAAAATGTATATATATTTTTTTTGCATTTAATCTAATTAGAAAAACAGCCTAACACCAGATCCTCTTTCTAGCTTAGTGATAGTAAATATAAAAAATCTCCACAAGCCTATTAAAATATGATCATAATACTCTTATGATGAAATACACTATATAGACAAAAGTATTGGGACACCTGAATTTTCTGTTTCCGCAAACTTGGAGACACAGCATCATATCTTTGGATGCGGTACCATTAAATTTACCTTTTATTTAAACTAGGAGACCCAAACCTGTTCCAACATGACTATGCCCCTGTGTACAAAGCCAACTCCATGAAGATATGGTTTACATGGGTTGGAGTAGAAGATTTTGAGCAGCCCTACTGAACACCTTTGGGATGAATTGGAATGCTGAGTGCACCCCCAGACCTCCTCACCTCACCTACATCAGTACCTGACTTTACTAACACACTTGTGTCTGAATAAACACACTCATACATCTAGTGGAACATCTTTCCAAAAGAGTGGAGGGAATTATAGTTATATGTATAAATTATTGCGATGCTTAAAAAGCACACACTATACTAATGACCAGGTGTCCCCAAACTTTTGGAAATATAGTGTATTAATAATTATGGTAAAACCAATTGGAAATACAGTGAGGAAAATAAGTATTTGAACACCCTGCTATTTTGCAAGTTCTCCCACTTAGAAATCATGGAGGGTCTGAAATTGTCATCGTAGGTGCATGTCCACTGTGAGAGACATAATCTAAAAAAAAAATCCAGAAATAACAATGTATGATTTTTAAACTATTTATTTATATGATACAGCTGCAAATAAGTATTTGAACACCTGTCTATCAGCTAGAATTCTGACCCTCAGCTTGGTGAAAAAAGGTCCACTGTTGGAGCAATCATTAGAAAATGGAAGAAGCTAAACATGACTGTCAATCTCCCTCGTACTGGGGCTCCATGCAAGATCTCACCTCGTGGGGTTTCAATGATCCTAAGGAAGGTGAGAAATCAGCCCAGAACTACACGGGAGGAGCTGGTCAATGACCTGAAAAGAGCTGGGACCACCGTTTCCAAGGTTACTGTTGGTAATACACTAAGACGTCATGATTTGAAATCATGCATGGCACGGAAGGTTCCCCTGCTTAAACCAGCACATGTCCAGGCACGTCTTAAGTTTGCTAATGACCATTTGGATGATCCAGAGGAGTCATGGGAGAAAGTCATGTGGTCAGATGAAACCAAAATAGAACTTTTGGGTCATAATCTCACTAAACGTGTTTGGAGGTAGAAGAATGATGAGTACCATCCCTAGAACACCATCCCTACTGTGAAGCATGGGGGTGGTAGCATCATGCTTTGGGGGTGTTTTTCTGCACATGATACAGGGCGACTGCACTGTATTAAGGAGAGGATGACCGGGGCCATGTATTGCGAGATTTTGGGGAACAACCTCCTTCCCTCAGTTAGAGCATTGAAGATAGGTCGAGGCTGGGTCTTCCAACATGACAATGACCCGAAGCACACAGCCAGGATAACCAAGGAGTGGCTCTGTAAGAAGCATATCAAGGTTCTGGCATGGCCTAGCCAGTCTCCAGACCTAAACCCAATAGAGAATCTTTGGAGCGAGCTCAAACTCTGTGTTTCTCAGCGACAGGTCAGAAACCTGACTGATCTAGAGAAGATCTGTGTGGAGGAGTGGGCCAAAATCCATCCTGCAGTGTGTGCAAACCTGGTAAAAAACTACAGGAAATGTTTGACCTCTGTAATTGCAAACAAAGGCTCCTGTACCAAATATTAACATTGACTTTCTCAGGTGTTCAAATACTTATTTGCAGCTGTATCATACAAATAAATAGTTTAAAAATCATAAATAGTGTTTTCTGGATTTTTTTTTTTTTTAGATTATGTCTCTCACAGTGGACATGAACCTACGATGACAATTTCAGACCCCTCCTTGATTTCTAAGTGGGAGAACTTGCAAAATAGCAGGTGTTCAAATACTTATTTTCCTCACTGTATATGTGCTTGTGTTAAGTGAGTGATCAAAAGGTAACAATGAGGTTATGAACAGCACTGTGTGTGTGTGTGTGTGTGTGTGTGTGTGTGTGTGTGTGTGTGTGTGTGTGTGTGTGTGTGCGTGTGTGTCGGGTCAATACAAATCAACCAAGGTGTCTACAAATGTATGACAAAACATTTATGTGCATGAATTTTGTAATGTGATCAACATTTTCAATTTGCTATTAGACAAAACAATAATGATCCTTGTAGTTTAATTATCTATAAATGTCCTTATTGAGTCACAATAAAAAAAATAGACAAAACATCAACAACTTTGTATTACTTGTTTATTAATATTAAAAAAAAAAAAAAAAAAAAAAAAAACGTATTATAAGGGTGTATAGCACAAGCGCTACCGTAAAGCGTGGTGTATCTGCGCACCTCATTTCCGCAGACATGTTGGGAAGGAAGTGCATTTGGCATGATTTAATCAGATACGTCCTGTATTAACACCAGAACTCCATATTTAATATATGTATTTTAGTTTTTAATACTTTAAATATATATATTCTTTAATAACAAAGCTATAATTTAGAGGCGCTTATACTCGTTGTTACGACATAAACACAGCGCTCAGTGACGAGATAAAAGCGTGCATGCTTAATACTTGAGCGCGTTACAAACAGCTCCGTCCTCCCTTACAGAAGTGCCCTAAGTAGTGTGCGAACTTAAACGATTACGCGTCCTAAGTAGTTCACGTTATATCTATTGGGAATGTCATGGGAATACACGTCATACCGGAAGTGTAGTTCTATTGTTTACACGGAAACACCTGGGGGGTAAAAAGAGGGCATTTAAAAGTTACACGTTATAAAAGTTACAATGTCAAGTACAAACTAATATAGGAAAAAGTAATAAAAAACATAACGCACGGTTAAAGCACGAATTTGTTAAGTAACCTGGTTGCTAAGTAGCTCACTAATGGAGGGAGGGGGGGATCAAGAATTAAACACGTGACAGGAAAGCGTTATTGCGTCAAAAGAATATAAGAGCCAATCAGGATGCGATATGCAAATACGAGCCATTCTAAGGGAGTACAGAAAAACCTGTTCTGAAAACACCATAGAAAAGCAGAAGTCCACAAAATGACTGACTGCATGTGCCGGGGATGTTATTCGGGCTCCGGGGCCTCGCTTCATTACATCCCGAAGGATCCGGAGACACGGCAGAAGTGGATCGATTTCATTTACAGACACCGCACGGCGCCGACACTGAAGAACCTGGACCGGATCAGGATCTGCAGCGCGCATTTCACCGAGGAATGCTTCACGAATTACCGGCAGAAAATGATGGGATTCGGGAAAAGGCTCATCCTGAGGCCGAACGCTGTCCCGACCATAGCGGTTCGAGTGGAGCTCATGACACCGAGCAGGACACGACAGGTAAACCTTCATCTCATTCACCGTTATCCAAACACACCGGGGGTGCCTGCCTTCTGATGCTCTCCTAGATCTCTGATGATCTGACAGCTCTTCCTACATCTCTGATGATCTGACAGCTCTTCCTACATCTCTGATGCGCACCCAGATCTGTGATGCTCTGTTAGATCCTTGGTGATCTCTTAGATCTCTGATGCTCTCTTAGAGCTCCTCCTAGATCTCTGGTGATCTCTTAGATCTCTGATGCTCTCGTACAGCTCTTCCTAGATCTCCAATGCGCGCCCAGATCTGTGATGCTCTCTTAGATCCCTGATGATCTCTTAGAGCTCCTCCTGGATCTATGGTGCGCTTCTAGATCTCTGATGCTTTTTTACAACTCTTCTTAAATCTCCGATGCTCTCTTAAAACTCTTCCGAGATCTCCGATGCGCTCCTAGATCTCTGATGCGCTCATAACCCTCTCGCTTCCGGTCCGGGACGTGCCAAAGTAAAAGCCGCACGCGCAGGTTTTCCAGACGTATTTCCCTTTAACAGTTCTAGACTCTATAATAAATTCGAAAGCACGCGGCCTCCGTCTCTGATTATTTGTAGATGACCGTCAAGAAAGACGCGTTTTGCTTGCGTCATCAGTCTGCGCCAGGAGGGCGCGCGCACATGAGAGGAAACTTCAACATTCAATTCAATGTGACTTTTATTTTATTTGTATTTTTATAATCAGAATGTTTGGTTTTTTTTGTGTCCGTTTCTCTTGTAAATAATACCAATATGAATTTAAGTTCAATGGCTTTTAGTTTAAATATGCCTTAAAGTTACCTTTTAGACATTTGTTGGGGTCTGTAGATGTTTTCTAAGGTCTGCTGGGGTTTGGTAAAATCTGTAGAGGTCTGTTGAGGTTTGCTTAACTCTGTAGAGGTCCGATTAGGTTTGTAGAGATCTAATGACGTCTGTAAAGGTTTGCTGAAGTCTGTAGAGGTCAAGTCAGGTCAAGTCAAGTCAAGTCGGCTTTTATTGTCCAACCAAATCCAGTGCAGTACAGTGAAAAGAAAAACGAAGGAACACTATACAAAACCTAACTATATAAAGTGCAAACATTTAGTGCAAAAGAAAAAGTACAAAGAGACAGTAAACACAGTGATTGTCAACATAGTAAACACAGTGACACTGTAACACCAGCCAGTACGGTACAGTAGTTTTGTGCAAAAGATTAATTTGGATAAAAATAAATGCTGTACATGTAAATACAATATTCTAGCAATATCTCTGTATATGCTCCCATCAAGTCTTTTTTTTTTTTTTTTTGGTAAACTTAGATTCTGATACACCTACTTCCTGCAGTGTTCTACACTTCGGTGAATGTTGTGAAGGTTTATTTTTTATAGAAATGCCACACCAAGAATCAATTCCAGATCTTTTATCTGCTCAATTGATGATGGATTAATAAGGGAACAGACCATAAAATAGCTTTTGAATAAATTGTCTGATTACTTTTGGTCCCTTGTGAAAAGAGTCGGCTACAGATTAAGGAGCTGTAATTCCTAAACCATTCTCCCAATGTTTATGTGAATACACTCAAATTACAGCAGACGGTCTGCACTTTAAGGCCATCTTCATTTTATAATTGTATTTTAAATATGTTTTGGTAAAACAAAACTTGTCAGTGTCCAAATATTTCTAGGCCTAACTTTACCTGAATGCTGGATTATGCGGAAGTCCTAAGAGGCCATGCATTATAATTTTATTGTTTGTTTTTGTCGTGATCACGATTTATTATTCTCCACATGGCCCACCAGCAAGTTATTACCCATGACACTACCTCTAATACGTGCTCTTATGCCCAGTACACAGGTTAAGTACTGATCACAAGGAGACAATGTTTATTTGTTGAACACGAGACAATTAAGTCGTGATCACAAGAAAACTAGAAACAGTTATAATGCATTATTAGGTAGGATCATAAGCCTGCATTAATAAATAAACCTAATTGTTGATCACAAGCCTATTTAAAAATTATCCCTATAGTTTTATGATGAAATATCAATAAATTTGGCAAAACCAATGGAACAAAATATGTTTTTGTGTTTAGTGAGTGATTAACAATGAATTTTTGAAACCCACAGATCACCATGTCGGAGCAAACGCGTCACCGTAAAGCGTGGTGTACGTGCGCACTAATATTCCAGCAGACCCTTTGTGAAGGAACTGTAGTTGACGTGGTTTTATCAGACACTTCCTGTATCAACACCGAAATCGCATGTGTAATACATTTAAATTTGTGAAAAATCTTTAAAACGTTCATGTAAACACGAATTTATATAAGATATAATTTAGAGGTGCTCATACTCGTGTTCTTACGACACCAACGCAGCTGTGAAGGCATTGCACGCCAAATGCGTGAGCGCGTTTCAAACAGCTCCGTCCTTCATACAGAAGTGCCCTAAGTAGTGTACAAAATAGGGAAAATTGAGCATCCTATGTAGCACTCGTTATATCTATTTAGTACGTATCCACGGTTTGTCTTGATCCTTCGTGTGCGCGAGATCCCGGAAGTGTAGCTTTCTGTCGTTTGCACGGCAACACCAGACAGTGAAGGGAGAATTTAAAAGTTATAAATCTCACAATATTAAGTCCACTCTGATAAAAAAAAAAAAAAAAAAAAAAAAATCCTCCCGGGTCCGTATAACTTTCGGAAAGTCTTTTTCCGAATATGGCCCCTCATGACGTCACGAAGGGCGGAATTCCTTGTATGGGCCCTTCTACCGGAAGAGCGCGCGCACACAGCAACGAGAGCGAGAGCACCACCGTTCACGTGCTTCATAGGCTAAGGAATTCGTCGGCAGCGGACTGCATAGGACTTGCTCGAAAAGAATGTCTCCAAAAAAGTGTATTTTTGGTTGTGAGGGAAAGACAACTCTGTTCAGCTTCCCAAAGAACCCAGAGTTACGAGAACAGTGGGTGCAGTTTGTTTTTTCAGGGCGGCAACAGCGTTTCGCAAATGTGTTCATTTGTTCCCGTCATTTCAGCGACAATTGCTTTAGAAACAAGGCTCAGTTCGACGCCGGATTTGCACAGCGTTTGATACTGAAAAATGGAGCGGCCCCAGCGATAAAAAATCCCAGTCATAAATCAGAACCACAGGGGGTAAGTCAAACTTACCAATGGACTCTAAGCAAATGTACAATACGACACGTTGCTTTTTAGTCATTGTTGATCGATGTTTAATTTCAGCCCCGGGATCCGATTCTGGATCGAATACGTACTTCCAGATCTGATTGATAGCCATAGCTCGTTTAAGTCCATAAAGTTTTTGTTTCTGTTTTATTTATAGCAATATCACAGATTGCACACGATATCTACACTCAGGGTTCATACTCATTTCTATGGACTGGATTAGTATGGTGGAAAAAGGAAGAACACTGAGTATAAAAAAATATTTGTGTTTCCATCCTATTGCCCTATTCGGTTTTCTAACATATAAAATAAAAATGTTTCCAAAAAAAATATAAAACAAGATGCACAGTCCGAGGCGCTGTGCTGCCATGGCAGCTGCTGCCTCACAGTGCAACAACCAATCACATCTTACACTCATCCATTTGAAAACAGCGTTTTCGTCACTTCCCAAAAGTTGCTCATCCACACTGAATCGTTTTTCAAAAGAGACATGCAAACGTCATTTTCAAATGTATTCGCTTTGAAGGGCGTTTTCAAAAAAGCTACATTTTAGTTTACTGAAAATGCAGAAACGGAGAAAAAAATATAGTTTTAAACGAAAACGTATTAGTGTGGACATGGCCATAAGGTGTTTTTGTTTTTTTTGTGGATTTAGGAGCAGACGCCAAAAAGATCGGTGCTAGACGTGATTGGTTGTTGCTATTGTGAGGCAGCAGCTGCCATGGCAGCACAGCGTCTCTGACTGTGCAACTAAACACATAGAAAATATCAGAGATTCTGATTCTGACATACATCTGAGATCGTAGCGTAACGCACTTCAGACGTTAAATATGGTCTTAATAATCTTTAGGTAAGTGCATATTTAAGTCTGAACATTTTTTTAAATTTTTTAATAAAAAAATGTGTAGGAACCCTGTACACTGCTCGTGATTAAATAATAGATAAATGCTGTTAAACCACTGGAACCCTTGAAATTCACCACGAATCAAACAGCAATTCACGCTTCATACTCGATTCATAGAAAATAGCGTTGCGCTAAGCAGTAGCTGGACCTCAGGCAATTAAGGTAAATACTGAAGTCTGCTGATGTCTGTAAATGTCCCCTAAATCTGGAAAGATTTACTGACACCTTCGGTGGTCTGCTTAGTTTGCTGTAGAGGTTTGCTGTAGATGTTTGCCGTAGATGTTTGCCGAGGTCAACGGAAGTCTTTGAAGATCTGTTGAGGTCTGTCAAGGATTTCTAAGGTCTGTAGAGGCTTGCTGAGGATATATATATATATATATATATATCCATTCAAAATTTTTAATCATCTCTCTCCCGCCAATACGGCTCAAACATTCCGTACTTCAGATTCTCCCCAGGCATTCTGTCCAATTCGAATGCTCTCAGAATCTGAAGTGTCCCATCCTCACTCTTTAATGAAGTCAGTAATCATCAGATCAGAGATTATTAATGTCTTTAGTTGACAAGAGACTGCTGTTCCTACTCTTTCAGTAGCTCTGTAGTTTATGGCACAATTATTAAAAGACATTGAAACAACAAAAATTTATTTTCTAAAACAACATTACTTAAAACTTAGTACTTCGCGTCAACAGGCTGTGAGGTAATGTTACTGGCTATTTAAAAAAAGGGGCGGGGCCACCTGATGCCTTGCCCTGACTTCCTGTTATGGACATTTGTGGAGTGTTTTAGGGCCTTGAACGGAGACTCATTGATTAATATTGTATATGTATTTGTTCTGCAAAGGGTTTTTTTTTTATCCACCCAATAGCATACACAAACATCTAGATATCAGTCGTCAGATGGTTTTGTCAGCCAATGAGAATGTTTTAAAGCTATGTTTTAAAATGATACGTACTAAAGCTACGTTCATGTACACAGCAATTTACAGTGAGCGATCAACTTGAAACTATGCAAAGCATTGGATCATTTATGATGAGGCCACACCCCCTAAATATACTGTACATTCCCTCATTACATAGGATGGATAATTTCCTAAATCCTGCACGCACAATAATGTCAGAAAATGTCCATCTTGGCGAGTATTCACGTAAATTATATAAATATTACATAGATTTATGTTTAAAACGTATTTTTTTTCTATGTGTAAGAATTAAATCAAATGTCATTTGCATCATTTTGCATGCATGTCAGCTTATGACCAAACAACGTGCAAATATTTATATTTGTATATAATAAAGTTGATATAATTTTCCCCAAATTTCTAATGAATTCCCATAAATTCCTGGTATGTTTCTGACCTGGAATATTTCCAAAATTCCCCAGATGATTTTCCCATACAAAGTTTCCAGACATGTCCCGCCCCCCCCTTTGCAACCCTAATGGCTTTGTGACACTTCATATGCAATGTGCTTCGAGCGTATTGTAACAACAGTTTGGGGAAGAACCACACATGGGAATGAGTAATAATTTGACTGGATGTATTTTTTTGTTTATTTGTTTGTTTGTCTGTCTCTTCGACTTTAGGAGAAAGTGGAAGAAACCACAGCCGAAACACGCCTGTGCCCATTGTGTCAAAGATGCCAAAAGGACAGCGAGTCTCTTGCTTGTCACCTGACTAAAAAACACAGCGTGCATCCAGCTTGTCTTGAAAACCTACTCGTTTCAGTGAGTATTTTAATATTACTAGCTATAACTAAAATGACATTTTAAATAGGTCTTTATGGAGTATTGCCGATTATACTGTATTTTAACATTAGACAGTTTTAGTCCACATTATAATACTGTATACCCCCCCCCCCCAAATTTTTTTTTTTAATAATTAAATACTTGTTTGCCAAAGTAAAACATATCTTTGGCCATTCAGTTACATTTGAGTTACATGGAGTACCTCATAATGTTCCTTCAAATTTTTTCCTTTCTCGACCTCGTCTTTAAGGCACCTTATGCGATCCGTTCCAGTGATGGAGTCACAGAATCCAGTCCAGAAAATATCAGTAAGTTTAAGCTGAATTTTGCATTATTGAATGTTCACACACACACACACACACCGATCAGGCATAACTTTATGGTCATCAATCAGGCTTAACATTATGACTACCTGCCTAATAATGTATTGGTCCCCTTTTGCTGCTGCAAACAGTTCTGACCCATCGAGCATTAACGGCATGAACATCTTCAGC
Source organism: Silurus aristotelis (assembly GCF_946808225.1). Taxonomy (NCBI): domain Eukaryota; kingdom Metazoa; phylum Chordata; class Actinopteri; order Siluriformes; family Siluridae; genus Silurus; species Silurus aristotelis. Next base: position 5,658,622 of record NC_139598.1, on the reverse strand, counting down.
AATTTGAGCTGTTCATCTGTTATATCGAACCACACGGATCAGCCTTCGCTCCCCACGTGCATCAATGAGCCTCGGGTGCCCGTGACCCTGTCAGCGGTTCCCCACTTTTCCTTCAATGGAGCACTTTTGATAGATACTGATCACTGCAGACCAGAACATCCCACAAGAGCTGCAGTTTTGGAGATGCTCCGACCCAGTCGTCTAGACGTCACAATTTGGCTCTTTTCAAACTCCAATTTTTACGCTTGCCCATTTTTCCTGCTTCTAACACGTCAACTTTGAGGACAAAATGTTCACTTGATGCCTAATAATATCTCACCCACTAACAGGTGCCACGATGAAGAGATAATCAGTGTTTTTTACTTCACCGCTCATAATGTTCTAATGTCATAATGTTATTCCTGATCGGTTTAAATATCAATTCCATTTACATTTATGTAAATCACTTATCAATTAACATTTTACATTTCCTTTCCTTGAAAGACGGCACATCGCAGCAGAAGTCCTTCACCGAATCCGCTTTAATTCCAGTTCAACAAGATGCTTCGTCCCAGGAACATGATACTAGTGATAAATCAGGAGTAGCGAACAAAGGAAGTGGCGACAGTGATTTAGGAGCCTCAGTCGAAAACGATCCAAACGCTGCTGCTGCTAAAGGCAGTGTTAGCCACCCTTTCAAGTGTTACACATGTCTGAAATTCTTTACTCACAAATCTGCATTGAACGTACACTATAATTCAGCCACTCATATCCAAAAGACGAGAACAGAAGCAAGGAATAACGGTGATTTCACATCCCCTATCCTTGCTTACCCTTATGCCTCTAGCAAGCCGTACCAGTGTGACGTGTGCCACGTCTCTTACTTTTACCCCTTCGGCTTGGAGAACCATCTAAAGTCTGTGTTGCACCAGAGTCGTACCAGGAAGGCTGGAATCACTGCAGCGATTTCCAAAACGAATATAGGGACCGGGATCACCGTGGCGAACCTGGGAGGCAGCACAGTGCCTAGTGCCAAGAATCATAACTGTGTGCCACAAGCAGAGAAGGTTCGGATTCAACCTGCTTCCTCGTCGCTTCCTAATCCAGTGGTGACGGCTCAGGCAGTGCCTGCTGTTCTCCCTCTCCTAACATTAGCTCCAAACTCTGTTTCCCACACCCTTGTTCCCTCTGTCTTTCCTGCACCTGGGACTTCAACGACTCAGCTAATACCCCAGCCCCAAATGCTAATGCCTCTTATCGTGAACGGGCTCCAAACCCATGGTCCAACCCCAGACAGCCCTCGGCATCTGTTGCAGCAAGCTGTGAATGTTCTTGGTCTCAGTTCATCACAGCATGTTCAAGAACTTTGCTCAAGTGAAACACAAAGTCATTTGGCAACTACTGTAGTCTCCAGCGCATCTCAGACAACTTTAGAGACAATTAAATCTGCTGACGTGGCAGGAGTGAAAATTGAAATCAAAGAGGAGCCCTGTGATCGAGAGGTATCACCGATGGACCCCTGTACAGCGGACGCCATAAGTCAGGGTTTGAAACAAGAGTGGGATGGAATCGAGAACAGTAGAACTACTAACACCTCTATTTGCAGAATAGAGGGTGGGGACAAGCAGCAGAGCAAAGTGGTAAGTATGGGGGAAAATTCAAAAAGACACCCTCCTGATGCAAATAAAGCTTCAAGAACCGAAGACCTTCAGAGTTCACATGTTACCAGAACCAACCATTTAAAATGCAACCCCTCAAACGCTAAACGTGGCTTAACGTCTTCAAGTACCATGACTTGTTCAAGCTTGCCCTCTGGACCTCCAGTATTAACCGAGTTTCAGTCTGAGGTCCTGTGGGCTTTTCTCGAGTCGCAGAACGAGGCAGATTCGGTCATTCCACCAAGAGAAGATTGTGAAACCCTTGGCAGGGTCGTAGGACTAACTGAGGATGAGGTACGAAAATGGCTAGCGAACACCCATCGTACCAAAGAAAGGCATTGTGCAGATGTAAAATCATGCTATGAGAGACGAGAAAGCACCGAGGATGACGAAGATGATCTAATGATTGATGAAAGCGGGGGGATAGTCATTCGCTCGACTACGGATTTCCTTTCAGACGAAGACGGCGGAGATAAACAGACCACAGTGAATAAGAAGAGAAAAAGGGACATGGAAATGGAAGATTCCGACGAGGACTCATGAGAGGAAATGTGCAGATTTCGTTCAATTTACAACCAGATGATCCTCCAGTTGACCCTCATGGTTTTTAAACCACTCATACCTTTGCGTCCACCAATTACTTAGTCTAAGGTTCAAAAATCATTTCCAAGACATAGTTATATATATTGAATGTTGTCGTGGTTTCATTTCATTCATTACTCTGTTGGTTCCGTTCGGTTTTTGGGGAGCTGATCGGTAAAAAGCAACACTACAGTTTTTCACTTTTTATTATCTTACCATGTAAATTTTGGTTTCTTTCTGATTAATGGGTATATAATATATAACAGTGTCTATGTTCAGCCATGTACAAACATGTTTATTATAAAAAGAAAGCTTTATATGGTGCGAATATTAAACATTTTCTCTATTTGTTTTACACACGCTCGGCTTTTGCTCGGTCTTCTTCAACCATTCACGTTTCACTGCACTATAAATTAAGGTTTGCGTATGAACAAATCATACTGGTTCTGCTGGGATGCACCCATTCTTTGCATTGTTCCACATAGGTTTATTTACCATGCACACCAAGAAATTGTAACAAAAGATTTGATCATACTTGTGTTTTCACAGAGTTACAATAACACACTTATATTTCACTATTAAACAACACTTCCTTCTGGTCCACTAATCTGATTGGCTGAGCACCGTTAAGAGGGTGCTTTTATTTAGTATAAACACACCATGATGTCTTACTGCTCGTCTGTATTCACCACATACATTTCCACTTTTAGCAATAGTCCTAAATATAAAGCCTGAAAACCCATCAGAGGAAGATGTGGCGGAAGAAGGAACACCAGTTTAATTCCCAGATGTACCTGTAACAGAGATTATTCAGAGCTAGATGACAGACTATAAAGTGTTTTGCTTATTTGGAATTTATTCTCATTAGCAGAGGGAAAAAAGAACAACACTTGGACCCTATTGTGACCCAGAATGTCACTTAGTTAGTAGGAAGTATAACTATGTAATCCTTACTGTAATATTGCATAAACCGAACCCAATTTAATTATTAGAGGTATATCTACACCAATCAGGAATAACATTAGTACATTATGAGCAATGAAGTAAAAAACACTATCTCTTCATCATGGCACCTGTTAACGGGTGGGATATTATTAGGCAGCAAATGGACATTTTCTCCTCAAAGTTGATGTGTTAAAAGCAGGAAAAATGGGCAAGCGTAAGGATTTGAGTTTAGTGCCAAATTGTGACGTCTAGACGTCTGGGTCAGAGCATCTCCAAAACTGCCTCTCTCGTGGGATGTTCTGGTCTGCACTGGTCCAAGGAAGGAACAGTGGTAAACAGGGTCATGGGCGGCCGAGGCTCATTGATGCACGTGCGGAGAGAAGGCTGGCATGAATGGTCCGATCTAACAGACGAGCTCCTGTAGCTCAAACTGCTGGAGAAGTTCATGTTGTTTCTAATAGAAAGGTGTCAGAATACACAGTGCATTACAGTTTGTTGCGTACGTGGCTTGGCCACAGATTAGTCGATATTGAGCAGGTGGTCATAACCAGGACTTTAAGGACCAACTGTGCGAATCTTGAATGTCACAAATGAAGGCGAGTGTACGGCATCAAGATGAACTACTGATCAACTAGTTATCTAAAATTGGTCAACTATGAATCTTGTGAACCTTCATTTGGTGAGCAAATACAGACGGAGCAAAACAATTACAATTCATGAAAATGGACGAACAACCAGGAAACGAACAAACACTAGTACAGTACAGTAAAAGTGTGAATCCTCTTCAATCAGTATAAATTAGAGTTTTTCTCAGTTGCTTTGGAGCGTTTCTCAGATCAGAAATGAAATTCTCAAAACTCCTTGTTAACCTCCACATCATGTAGTCATTTGTGCTCATCATAAGAACATTTCTTGTTGCTTTGATCAAATCGCGAATGCTTTTGTACATTCATTAAATCGATTGTGTACAATTTTCTGATGTTTCCTATGCTTTCAGTTGCTTATGTTGTTGATCAAAATATATTATACTGGTCGTACCTGAATCAGTTCATTGTATAAGTCAGTGAATGCAAAATGGTTAAACCAGTTGTCATCATCTGTCATCTAAAATTAACTATTAACTTTTTTTTTTTGTAAATGTGACTTGAATTGATGAATTGTGCAGATGAATCTTGAATGTCACTAATGAAGGCGAGTGAACGGAATCAGATCAACCGATGATCTACTAGTTCTCTAAAACAGGTCAAAGGTGATTCTTGTGAGCTTTCAATTGGAGACAAAGCAAAACACAGAATTATACATTCTGAATTTGTTGTTCAACTAAGAAACACTTTTACAGTGCAGCCTGAGTCTCTTGTAATCAATATAAATCAAATACGCAATCAAATAAATGAATTTGTGCTGCTGAAATTCATAGATGACAAACAGAAGGAAGTCAAATCTTGTGCGATTTCAATCACTGTGATCCAAACTGTAGTTTTCCATCAAGAAATCCTGAAACTGTGCAGCGTCATACTGAGAACATGCCTAAACATGTTAATGATTTGGTTTGTGAACAATGACAAAGGGACTTTTCACTCTGATGGGAATGAGATGTTCAACACAAAAACTTACTTTTGATTGGTGAACTAAGGATTTTGAGAAAAGTACAGGCTTATGCAAGAAATCCGATGTGCTGTAAATTGCACTTATTTACTTGCAAATATTAAGGATGATTCGAGAAATGGTCCAAAGCAACAACTGTTTTTGTGATGTTTAATAAAATACGATAAACTAGAAGTTTGATATTCTGAATCAAATGAAATTCATGGAATAATGAAGACCCTTCCCCCCCGAACTCCCTCGGCTCTACGGTATATACCGTCTCGATACAGATATTGATTTACTGATGATCAAATAATGTTAATGAACAAAATGCATGTTCGTTACAATTATTTCACATTACATGAGCCTTAAGGAGTTCTTTGTAGTGATCTGGGCGAAAGCGCTGAAGATAGACCTCCATTTTTCCCCGAGTCTTCTGCTCACCGCCGATCCCTAACGAGTGAAAAAGAGGTAAATGGTCATGACGACACATCAATACATCATAAAACTGCATGTTGGTATCTATTTCTCTAGATGTGGCTATCGATCTGTCTAATTTATTCCTCATTTAAATGAACACATTACTCTGGCTAGTGTTAAATACACTATATTGCAGTATTGGGTCTCCTGGTCATAAGTCTGGTATGTGATTTTTGAGCATTGTATTCCACATTTAGTCCCAATAATTCCCTCCACTCTTCTGGGAAGATTTTCTACACATCATTTTGGAGTGTGCTTAGCATGGCATGGCAATGCCCCTGTGCATAAAGCCAGTTCCTTAAAGATCTGGTGTACATGCTTTGGAGAGGAAGATCTTAAATGGCCAGCTATAGAGCTCTGATCTCATTCCTTCCTGAACATGATGGGATGAATTGGAAGGCTCCATCACTACTTGCCTTTCACCCTTGTGGGATGAATTGGACACCTTTGGGATAAATTGGAAGGCTCCATCACTACTTGCCTTTCACCCTTGTGGGATGAATTGGACACCTTTGGGATGAATTGGAAGGCTCCATCACTACTTGCCTTTCACCCTTGTGGCTGATGAACATAAACATCCATAAGCACACTCCAAAATCTAGTGGAACATCTTCCCAGCAGAGTGGTGGGATTTATAAGAGCAAATTTGGAATGAATGTGGAATACAATGTTTAAAAATCAAATACCAGACTTATGACCAGGTGACCCAATACTTTTGGAAATACAGTGAATGTCAGCCATGTCTTTTCATAACTTCTCCTTTAAAAAAGGGGGGTGGGAGAGGGGGATTAGAAGACAGCAGTCATTAAAATGTCTTCCTAATAGTACACTGCAACTGAATCTATCTGCCTAAATCTGAATGCAATCTAATAGGAGTGACTATTATTCAAAGGTGATTTCAAATCAATGCTTCATTACAATATTTTATATATAATTATAAACACAGGTCTACTCCTCTCCAGTCACCTAATATTTCAGCCGTCTTCTCGATACTCTGCATCGCAGACTTCATCTCGTTCCCTTCTGCAACAAGAACTTCGATCTCTCCCACGCAGTAGCCGAAATCGGCCCGATCCAGATCGACCCGGACTTTTCCGTCGCCCTCGTCGTACTCTAGCGCATAAGAACACCGCTGCGTGGTGAACTCTGCGAAACACTCCAGCTTCATTTCCTGCAGCCATTTCTCAAACTCGTGAACGTCTTTACCTCGTTCTGTCTGGAAGAAGTCCGATGTGGGGTCTACGTAAACGTCCATGAGTTCAGCTCTGATCTGAAGCATATCTGTAATCTCTCTGTATTTAGTGCACCCACCCTGCGCTCTTTTCTCAGCGTTCGAATGCGATGACGTTGACCGTTTTAGCTCCCAGGATCCTTCTCGCTTTCTCAGCCAGAAATCTTTTAAGGTTAACGTGAAGTCTGCCGAGTCGAAGTACTGATCTTTAAACTCATACTGACCCAAACAAACAGCTAGGAAGAGAAGAAACAAGGGGAAATGTCAGCTCCTGGGCTTGCACATGGTCAGGTGATTGTTGGAAGGGTTTTATATCATCAAGAAGTAAAAAAACAACAACATTCCATCTATTCATTAATTGCAGATTAATAAAATCAATCACTATTTTAACATCTCAGTGAAGCACATTTCATTTGTTCTGTAATCCTGTAAATTTTCTATTCACCAGATGTGTCTCCTGGTTCAGGATCATACTCCACATCATCCTCAGACACCAAAGATATGGTCAGTAACCTCACATACACTGAATCTATGAGCTGTCTATAAGGTTATTGACCATATCTTTGGTATCGGAGGATGATGTGGAGTATGATCCTGAACCAGGGGGACAACTTTTATATACCTGGCGAGTCAATTTTTATTTTTTTTATTTTTACTTTCAGAATTGATTAAAAATGTTGAGTTTCTTTTTGTTGTGTTAAAATAACTGTTTGAGGATATCATGAAGACTTGTTCCAACGAAAATAAAGTAAATAATGTTTTTTTTATATGTAAATTGTACATTTGACCTTAACACAATATAAAGGTTAAACAAAACAATCAACACTGGCATCTTAACATATGTAAGAAAAAGTAATGGATTATATAAGATCATAATCAATCTCTCTCTCTCACTCTCTCTCACTCACTCTCACTCACTCTCACTCTCACTCTCTCACACACTCACACACACACACACACACACACACACACACACACACACACACACACACACACACACACACACACACACACACACACACACACACACACACAGCATTTCCTCAAATCTTAATGAAACACACCTCCAATCTCTTTCAGTTTCTCTAGGATGTGTGTGTCACACACAAACTTCCGCTCCACCTCTACGGGCATAACTCTAGAATAAATCAGACCAAAGAAAGAAAGATAGAAAGCAAGAAAGAAAGAGAGAAAGTGTGAGTCAAACCTCACAACAAGAATGAATTCACTCAAAGCTTCCGGCAATTCCCTTTACTTCCGGGCTGCTCAACTACAATTTCAAAATAAAGGTTCAGCACGTTTTCATTAAACGCATCGTGAAAAAGAGAGTTTGAATTGGTGCATTGGTAATTTCTTAAAATCGCTTTAAAGCTCAAATATATAATAAATAATGATCTAAATGAATTCATAGACAAATAAACAAACAACTAGATAATTTATTAATAAAAATACTGATACATAAATTATTAAATGATACATAAAAGTGCAAGTTCTAATGTGTTGGTGCCTTTTAAACATTTGAGTTGTGTTTTCTATTTATGTTTGTTTGTTTATGAATGGTATGAAATCATAAATCTGTGGAAACCTTCATTTAATACAGTTTGTTATTTTTACCCATTTTGAGTTACAATTCAGCATCCGCAAGACACAGTGCCTGTTAGCAGCTATGCTCTTTCTTGTCCTTTTTATATTCTGTTATGTAAATAAAAAAATATTCGTTGTTCAGATGAAATAAATAGACAATTTATGTTTTCATCCTTTTTATTCGTTGTTTTAAACAGGAATTTACCACTTCAATTCATACACATGAGCAAAAAACTCTAATATTTATCAGTTTGTTCAACATGTCATATGTGCCACATTCTGACCAATCAGAATGGAGGAGCTGAGCAGAGCTGCAGTGAAAGCATTCATGAAACTCTGGTGTGTGTGTGTGTGTGTGTGTGTGTGTGTGTGTGTGTGTGTGTGTGAGAGAGAGAGAGAGAGAGAGAGAGAGAGAGAGAGAGAGAGAGAGAGAGAGAGAGAGCTTTTGTGTGCTTTTGTTTGATTGTTTGAGAGAGAGATCTCAGCATCTTCAGCTCTGCCACCTTCAGCTCCACCTCCTGTATTTTTGACAATGCCACTGTCTCTAAACCATACAACATCGCAGGTTTTACCAAGGTCTAATAAACTTTCACTCTTGCAGATACACTTCTATCACAAATCACTCCTGTCACTCTTCTCCACCCACTCCACCCTGCCTGCACTCTTTTCTCCACTTCTCTAACACACTCTCCATTACTTTGCACTGTTGACCCCAGGTACCTGAACTCCTCCACCTTCTCCACCTCTTCTCCCTGCAACCGCACCACTCCACTGCCCTCCCTCATATTCACACACATGTACTCTGTCTTACTCCTACTGACTTTCATTCCCCTTCTCTCCAGCGCGTACCTCCACCTCTCCAGGCTCTTCTCAACCTGCTCCCTACTCTCACCACAAATCACAAATATCATCCGCAAACATCATAGTCCACGAAGACTCCTGTCTGACCTCGTCCGTCAACCTGTCCTTTTGCGGCATGAAACCATACTGCTGCTTAAAGATGGTCACCTCTTCTCTCAGCCTGGCTTCAACTACTCTTTCCCATAACTTCATGGTGTGACTGATCAACTTTATTCCCCTGTAGTTACTGCAGATCTACACATCTTCCTTGTTCTTAAAGATCGGTACCAGCACACCTCAGGCATCCTCTCACCCTCCAGAATCTTGTTAAACAATCTGGGTTAACACTCCACTGCCATCTCCACTGCCATCTCTCCTCAACATGTACACACACATGTCCTAGCTGTCTACTTTATCATGTCTGCAGTAGTTGCCCAATCATCCAGCACCTCTTCACCACCACCAAACCCCTTCAGTTTCCACCATCTTATTCTTCTTTCAGCCCTCACTCTTCTCCTTTTTTTCTTTACCTTTAAAGCCACAGACCACCATCCAATGCTGTCTACCTACAGTGTCCCCTGCCAACACAAGTCTCAAATCTCTTTCAGGTTGCATCTCCTTCATAGAACATAATCCACCTGTGTGCACCTTCCTCCACTCTTATACGTCACCCTATGCTCCTCCTCCTTTTTAAAATAAGTGTTCACCACTGCTATTTACATGTTTTTCACAAAATTTACCACCATCTACCCTTCCACATTACTCTCCTAAAAGCCTGCCCCAATCACCATTCTTTTATACAAAGGTACACTCTCCACCACTTTGTCTAATGAACACACAACATATCTACCTTTATTCCTCTCCATCATATCAGCCACCTCTCTCCCTTTACCAGTCAGAGTACCAACATTTAAAGTACCCACCGTATTATCCACTCTCCTCCACTTCTCCTTTCCCTGCCGTCTCTGTAGATGTCTTCACCTGCTCCTTCTCCTCCTTCGGCCAACAGTAGCCCAATTTCCACCAGTACCCTGTTGGCTAACGATACCTGTGGCGGTCGTTGGTAACTTGGGCCTCGACCGGTCCGGTATGAAATTTAGGTTTGTGATCTGCATATTTGATTAGGCACATTTTAAGCTGGATGCCTTTCCTAACGCAACCCTTCCCATTTATCCAGTCTTGGGACCAGCACTAAGAGTGCACTGACTTGTGCAACCCTAATGGCTGGGTTAGAAAGATATAATACAAAGATATTATTCAGATATAATACAGTTATAAGAAATATGATATAAGATATAATTCAATTCAACACAGAGAACTGAACTGAAACTCACACGCACACACTCAACTGTGTACTGAGCGGCTACAAATCTGAACTCACACACACACTCATACTCATTTCACACATCCATGTCTTCAGTACCACCCATATCATATTATTTTATTTTCATAACTGTTTACATGCAGTTTTTTTGCAAATCAATTTGACTGCTGCTATTGCTGTTTTGCACAACCTTTTGTGTTTACATTTTTGTTTATTTATATATATATATATATATATATATATATATATATATATATATATATATATATATATATATATATATAACAACAATAATAATAATATTTATATAAATATATAATATTATTATTATATAAATAAAATGGGACATAAAATTAAAAATAATATAAATATAGACAGACAGCTGTCTGTCTGTCTAGCTGTCTGTCTCTCTGTCCATCTAACTGTCTGTCTGTCTATATTTATTTAATTTTTTATGTCCCATTTTATTTATATAATAATAATAATAATATAAAATAAAATAATAATAATAATAATAATAATAATAATAATAATAATAATAATAATCTGTCTGACAGACAGACAGACAGACAGACAGACAGATAGATAGATAGATAGATAGATAGATAGATAGATAGATAGATAGATAGATAGATAGATAGATAGATAGATAGATAGATAGATATCAGTGTGCAGGGTGTAATGGGTTTATCAGTCAGGGGAATCAGTGTGGCTGTGGTTGAAAATGCGTCTTGGTTAACGTGTACGAGCTTTGGGGGGAGCTGTTGTGTGTTTACTACAGCGAAGCGAGAGGGAGAGGGAGAGGGAGGGGGAGAGAGAGAGAGAGAGAGAGAGAGAGAGAGAGAGAGGAAGAAAAACTTTTCAGTGTTGTAGAGCGACAGGAAGCGCTGCAGTGAGTCGTCAGCATGCAGGTAAACGCTTTCGCTAATTGCTTTCGTGTTAATTAATCCACATTATGACTGAATTAAACGCAAATCCACCGTCCTGTCGCCTCGATTTGCCCCGAAGGAGGAGAAAAAGAAGCGAAAAAAAACCCCCATCAGATCGCCCATTATTATTCCTGTAACGTGTTTGAATTCTTTCACTGGATATTTGTAGTTGGATTACGGCGCCTTCTGAATGGCAAACTTTTTTTCTGTTTTTTTTTTGTTTTTTTTCCGGGGCGTTTATTATTCAGTGTTTACATTTTAATAATAGTTGAGTTTGTGGCTGATTGTGCTGGACGAAGTTAGGTATCTAAGGGATTTGTTAAGCAGTGATGGTGTAAGGCATTGTTTTTATGTTTAAAATATATAGTATACACATCTGCTTGGAAGCTAAAGTCATTAATTAACCAGCTTTGCTCGTTGTAGGCCTCAGGTTCCAGCGGGCGGTTGTTCGCTGCGTCCCCCGAAAACAGGCTGCAATCTGCGGATAAGAACACTAATCAAGGCCGGGGCTTTAAATGAATACGGGAGGGGAAAAAAAACACCTATCTACGAAAACTCAATTAGTGTTTTTGGGGGCTTTGAGTCTACTTTCTAGGTTGAACTGTTACCCATATATGGGTTTGTTGTCTAATTCGTGTAAGTTGTGGCTTTAATTTGAAGTTAAACGGCTCCCAGTTTGATAAGCAATGCATAATTAGTTAGCTAGCCAATTTTGTTTGAGTTTTCCCGACACGGCTAGGTTGAAGTGGCAGGCGGGGTGTTTCTTGGTTATTTTATTAGCTTTAGTGCCCCGATCTGAGTCTTGTTCAAAGTTAAAACGAAGTATTGTTTAAAACGGAGTGAAATGAGTGATATTTACACGGTAGGTTTCGTGATAATCGGGCTAATTGGAGTCTTGGCTAGTCAGGTTTTGCTAACCCTGCCAATTGGTTCTGCTAATGAGGCTGTGGCTTAATTAACAAAAAAAATGCTCCCGAGTTCATGGAGGACTTCATGGACTGTAAAAGAAACCTGGGCTGCACGAATTGTTTCGTACGCGTCGTTTTCGGATGCTTTTGCACGTCTTTCGGTGAGTTCGGAGCACTTTTATTTTAGGCGTGCAGGACAGAACTGTGTAGCACGAAAGCTAATTGGCGTAGCGGGGAGACCAGAGCAAATGGACACTGTTGGCATTTTCCGACTTGCATCATGATTCAACGATATTTCTCATTCATGTGGCAGGAAAATGAAGCCAAAACTAAGCCTAATTAATGTCTGGGGTCGTCTTGCTGGATTATTTAAATGTTTGGAGGGCGAGTGTGTGTGTGTGTGTGTTTTTAGTGTTATTTATTTATTTTAAAGCGGCATTACACTGCAGCAAAATCATCACGATGAGTGTTTCTGATCTGATTTGCAACCTGCCATCAATGAGGACATGTGCTTTTATATAATGCTCAATATTAACACTTTCAAGTCATTCCCCATTTTTTTTTTTTATTTGACTGTTATTAAGCTATCAGGAAAGATTGGGTCCAATTGACAAGTTCTTTTCGCTGCGTTGTCAATAGAAATTGACCAGTTATTTATTTATATAGGCGTTTAGTTTCTTCTGCAGGCATGTGGAGCATCTAGTTGGAATCGTCTCCTGATCTTCACCTTGTTCCTTTAAAATTGGTTTAATTTCAATTCAGAGATTTCTAAGAGACAGGCATTCGAACGTTTTCGCTATTATATTCATGCATAATGTATTATTAAGGGTTCTTAATAATTTGTAGCCTGATTACGACCCAGGATCCGACGCAAGATCTTTTTAGATGGTCGTTTGAAACCCGTGTAACAATCCTACATCTAATGTCTAAAAGGTGTAAACCGTTGCAATGCTCGTACCAAAATTATAGCACAGTAATAAACCCCCACTCTTATAGTTTGTCGCTGTTTGTACCACAGTGGTGTCATGTTCTCGAAAACCCGTTGGTTAGAAGGTATTGTTCAGAAGTTATTTCCTTTCAAAGCGACTGATTTGAATGGATGGTGGACACGTGAAAAGAACGACAGTCAACAGATTGGATAAATCTGTTGTTAATAACGAATAACTCGTATTAGAGGTTTCGGATTTTTGGAAGGAGTCGCCACTTTTAGGGCTTTGAAACAGGTCAGGACAGGATTTTGATTATTTTTTTTGGTTTCTAGAACCAAGAATAGAAAGAAGACCGCGTCGTGATGGGCGATTGCTCGTAGGTGTTATTGCAGGAACCCCTATAAAATGAAATGTAACTAACCTAATGGTGTGACTGACAATTATTTTGACTAAGCTCACAATTTATTTCCCTTATTTATAGATTTTTGATTAATTAAAACAGATATATATATATATATATATATATATATATATATATATATATATATATATATATATATGTGTGTATGTATGTATGTATGTATATGTATGTATGTATGTATATGTATGTATGTATGTCAGTATCAACTGCAAGTCTTATGCAAGCCCTGATTTCAGTTCAGACCAGCCAAAATCAAAAGAGGTGCAAAATAAATATGATATTGCAGACTATCTCACAAACTTGTAACATTCTGATGCCAGATTAATTTAGCTCGCGAGTTGTGAACTGAATATGCTCAGTCGACTATAATTCCTGAAATTAAAGGGCTGAACTTTAAAGTGAGGCTAAAACAGGATGCTGACTTGATGACTCAGGATATACATTGGAACCTCGATACTCACGACCTCGACTCTCGACCTCGATAGTTTGCGATTTTTCATTTAAAATCTCGAAAAATCAGATTTTGGTTTGAAAGTAACATTTCAAAAACAGAGTGTGTACTAATAAATGACATAATATTTGAAAAACTAATTCATTATTGCATCATTCATTTAAAGTAGTAAATAAAACATATATGAGAAGTAAATCCACAATCTGTGTTGTTTACATTACAGTATATGTACAATTCCAATTGAATTCAAAAGGAGAGTCAAAACCTCGCCATTTATTGAACGTAAACCTGCGAGTTTCGAGGTTAATATAATATATAATGAACGAACAGGCAAGATGGATAAATATGACCAAAACTTTGCAATGCAACTGGAAAATTGAAATAAGACTGTGGATGTTCAGTGTGGACTAAACATTGTACAGCCAACATGCAGTCCTGTTTCTTACCTTCACTAATTTGTATGGAAGTACTTGAGACCAAAAGCATAGTGTAAGGTGAAGTATTGAAATTCTTTAGCGCATTTCGTACTGTTTCATGTCGAATTGTTGTACTATAAGAGGTATAGAATCCTTTAGGACAAGCTATTAGGGGAAACCTGGGTGTGGACAGTAGTTCCTTTGCATATCAGGCTGTCACTTAATTAGTTTGAGTCTCCTTCAAAAGTATTGGAACAGCAAAGGCAGTCCTATTGTTTCAGCTGAACGTTAAAAGCATCCGAGAGAAATACAGTGAAATAAAATGAATTGGACAAAATTTGACCGAATTCCAGCGTTTATTTCCAGATACTAAAATCTAGCTGTTAAACAACATGGCAGTTTGGGGGCCAGGCCACCAAAGTTTGTGGTTTGCCAAAAGTATTGGATCAGATAGCCTTACCAAAAAGATTGCATATGCCTTGCTTTGAAAAAATTGCATCAAGTTAGCAACCCACTGACATCACCATATGGGTGCATTCTTCATTTTATGTTGCTTTTTCAGGCTTGTACCACATCTCCTTTCAGTTGCTGTTTGTTTTTTTGTGGGGGGTGGCTTAGCGGGTAGATGGTTTCTCGATTCTGTCCTTTTCAGGTCATGATATGCAATTGGATTATGGTTTGGTGATTGACCTGGCCAGTCTGAAACCTTCCACTTTTTCTCCCTGATGACGTCCTGGGTTGTGATTGCATTGTTTTTTTGTTTTAGTTTTTTTGGTCTTACCAATGTGTCCCAATTTATTTACATTTTTTATTTAAATTTTTTGGGAAATTTGCACTGTCTCTGTAGACTTGCTTTCATTCTGCTACTATAATGAGCTTGAATAATCAATACAGAGTAGTAATCCTTTGCCACCATGCAAGTGCAAACAATGACACTACCTCCACCATGCTTTACTAATGACTTGGTATGTTTTGGATCATGCAAGGATCCAAAACCATACTTTGGCTTTGCCACCATTTATGTAAAGTTTCTTTGCACGTTTCAATTTGACTTTCTAATATTTTTCTGCTAATGTGTAGTTTCCGTCTTGTGATATGGCTTATATATTTTTGTTCTCAGGGCTTGGTGGGACAATGGATAAGGCTCTGGTTTATTGTTAAGAATATTGGATGTTCTTTTCAACAGTAAAGTCAGTACCGGCAAACTGCCACTGTTGGCTGGAGGCCTCTAACCCTTTTCTTCGAGGGTTCCATATCGTGATTGACCCTGTGCCCTGACCCCAGCTTCTTAAAAATCACATACCAAAGCAGAATAATGTAATGTGTATGTGACAAATGCAGATGATGATTATTTTTTTTCCCCCTGAATAGTAGATTGGTGTATATATTTGATCCGAGTTTGATCAACAATCTGTGCCTAATCACTTTTTGTTTTTGTTTGTTTTTTAGATTTCACAATGTTTTGTCAACGATCTTCAATGTGTTTTATTGGCTGCCTTTTTTTTTTTTTTTTTTTTTTTTTTTTTTTTTTTTTTAAATCTTTTTATCTTTTTGTTAGTGCATTAGTGGTTTCCTTCCTTAAAAAAAAAAAGCAGCGTAGCATTATTATGCCACTTCTAATACATGCATCAGACACACGTTCCAATATTTTTGATCACTTTGGGGGGGAAAAAAATATGTGAAAGTCGTCAAACAAACTGGCATGTTCTTAGTATCTGGATGCAAGTTTCAGGAAATTAAAGCTGCACATCTGATCTGTCTCGTCATTCATGTTTTTCGATTTTTCAATCCATCTAGCTTTTGTGGTGGTTTAAACTCGTTCCATTATTTTTGAAAGGGACTCGAACTATTAGTCCACACAGCCTTTTAACCCACACAGTCTCTGGGAGTTAAATCATGGGATTGGTGAATACAATGGAGCTTTTACATGCCTGAGGACCTGGCATCTAATGGTCCACCAATAAATAACTTCTTTGCTAAAACGTTTCCAAATTGCTATTCTTGTTGAAGTTATTTTGATTTAGCTACAATTCCATGGGTCCCTGGTGCCATTTGCAAAGACTTGAGATCAGATTAAAGTTTTAACAGTGGCAGGACATTTGAGTCAAATCTCCAGTTAAAAATGATTGTGCTATGGAAGCATAACTGTGAATTTGTAAATATTAGGTCTGGCATGCCTAATTTGTGTTTAAGTACACATGCGTTCGTTGGTATTTATTTTTTTCCCTCGGTTAGTGTTTGCAAGCTTTGTCTTTGCCTTCTTGCTTCCTAGATAAGTACACATGTCAAACTCAAGGTCTGGGTGAAATTTCATAATATTATTCTAAAATGTCCTGAGGTAAATTCTACACGACACACTATAAAATTAGTGCTCAAGTGTGAACTACAGAGTTGGTTCGGGGATTGGCCTTTTTTTCAATTCGTACGGTTGTATTAAGGTGTGCGATGTGTTTAAACATTGAAAATATACTCAATCTTGACATTTAATTGTGCTTATTGAACCCATGTTGATAACCTATAACTCTAAGGAATTTAACTTTTTGCTTTCTTAATATAAAAGAATAGCAACAATGACCTTTGTCAGAATCGGTTCTGCTCCATAAGCAATGCTTTTTGACTCGTACTGAATATAATCAGCTATGCCTCATGTTAATCCCAATGAATAGATATTTGGAATCGCATTATGTTTTAGGGGGTAACTTTTGAAATCTTTTGCTGGTTATAACTCATGTGTTGGCTTTTAGTGCGGTTCAATTAAGGATTCAAGTCAAGAATAAAGGCATATTTGTTTTTAGTATAGATATTTCTGATTGCAAGGTGCCCTTAAAACTCATTTTGAAAGTAGCCTTTATTTTTTTATTATTTTTTTTATTGTTATTAAATAAAAGGAAAAACGATCATCTAGTTGTTAATATAGGTTTTAATAGCCGCTTTTTTTTTTTTTTTTTTTGTTTTGTTAAAACCATAAAGAATGTCCTAATTACTTTCGATGAACCTTCAAAGGTTTACAAAAATGCTGATGACTCAGACAAATTATGATGCAATTTATGTAGGCAGGAAAGTAATGGATTCTTTGCACTAATATTGTGAGCTCTTTAGTATTTACCTAAATTTTTAACTTCAGGAACTGGCATGTGACCTGAGAGAAACTATTGATCAGAGACATTAGTCAGTAGATGCATATCCCTGAAACATATGCAATCTAAAAAATATTTAGTTTGTGTGTGTATATAAAAATATATAAGTTAGGAGTGTTCACGGTTCGGTACGATTTCGGTACGGTTACGGGGAGAAATGCAAAAACATAAAATTGCCTGTCGTTTTTTCAGTAACAGTTTATTACTTACATTTGTAAACACATTTTTAAAGCAATTGTAAATAAAATGCCTGCTTGGTTTAATCATTTATAAAATAAAATTTTATAAAAAATGGAATGCCAAATGATTGAATTGAGTAATCGATTAAATTGGCACAAATTAATTTGTTTGAATGAAATATATGGAAAATTAATGGATTAGTTTACATTTGTTAAATCCCATGTTGTTAATACAGATTTGTATGTAAAATTGTTTGTGTTTTAAATTAAATATTTAATTTTCTAAAGATATAATCTACTTAACTGTTCTGCTTATTTCAGCATACTTTAACCAATGTCTTCACTCCTTCCATCCTTTATTCTTTTACTCCATCAATATGTGGAATTATCAGGATTTTCTCATTTTAAGAGAAATTCGTGAAGCGGGACATAAAACCCGAAAGAATTCCTGGTTAGCGCTATATGGATTCTTTAGCATTTTCATGCACGTGCAAAACGGGTCTTATTTTTCAGTACGGCGTGAGTAGCCACAGTGACACTGCGCTTACTTTAGTAATTTATTTATTATAATTAATTAATTAATTAATTAAAGTATTATAGATTTGTTTATTTACCCTGGCATTGTTTGTATGTTTTGGCAGGTTTAATATTAATAAATAATCACTAAACAAACTTGCCGAACGCCAGTAAATACGTTCCATAATACGTTATTATAACTATCTTCTGCACGTAAAAGGGATTGCATACTGTACACGTACCGTTACACATCTATGTATACGCCCCGTGTGTGTGTGTGTGTGTGTGTGTGTGTGTGTATATATAAAATTTTATTTATGCTTTAATACTTTTTAAAATGTATTTCTATCTGCATGTTTGACAGTCATAAAAAGCATTTCACATGTACTCTGTATAAATATGTGACGAATAAAATTTTTATTTGATTTAATAGAAAAATATACATTTTTGATCACCTCAGTTACGCACAAGCTGCACACTTTTTTTTTTTTTTTTTTTTTTTTTATTATGTCATTATTTATTTTAAACCCCACATTATTTTGTCATTGTTGCAAAGCTTGACAATGATTGGAGGATTTCACTGCTAGGTTAAATTTCAGTGCAGGTGCTAGTTAATGTGGAATAAGCTAGTAATAGTCATGGCAAATTTTTCAACATACTGATATTTTGCATGTTATTTGAGTCTCTATGCCTGTAAATTGCAATGTATATTTAAGACGGACTTCTTGTTCTATGCTGAGGCTGCTTTGGTTTTAGTGGCCATCAATACCATGCCATATGTGCAGTGGCTAATGATGTCCCTTTTATTGCAGGAGGAGCTAGGAGAGACCATGGGTGGGGACAGCGATAAGGGGTCAATGTGGCTGTGTCCTTTGTGTCAACAAGGTCAATTGGACCGTGATGGACTTGCTTTGCACCTGTCCGAAAAACACAGTGTGCTTCCTGCATGCCTCGCTAAGCTGTTGGACATTGTGAGTAATAATAATTGTCACAGTCATCTTGCGGAAGGTTATGGCAAGGATAGTTTAGTCGCATTTACTTCTAGTGAACTCGAAAGCTGCTAGCGTTAATATTTCCCCCGAACCTTACATATTTGCAATATTCATATTTTACATACCAGTAAGGTTGTGTAAATCTAGGTAAGGGCTATAAATATGAAAAAGTAAGTCATTGCAATTTGTTGGGAATTCTCTATTGTATGCCTTTTTACTTTTCCTCTGTTAAGGCGGCTCCCAAGGACTGTTCCAACAACGAAGACGGAGGGTCCGGTGAGCCAAATGATATCAGTAAGTTTCAGCGTCAGCTTCAATTGCAGACCGTTCAATGCTAGTTAAATATTATTAGTTTCCATACCAATTGAAATGAATATCTTACAAATCAAATATCGTTTTACTGCATCTTTTTTTTCCCAAGATGGCACATCGCAGCATCCGAGTTCAGAAAACTCGCCGGTAACGGAGGCTCTGAATGAAGCTCTGACCAGTGACCACGATGGTTCCTTCCAGGAAAAAGAGGTGTGTGAAGAGTTAGGTGGAGAGGGAAATAAGAACGACTGTAGTAATACGGAATCGAGTCAGGATAACGTTACCCAGCCTGAAAGATCCGAAGCCTCGGCCAACGATGAAAAATCCAACGATAAAAGCAATACTTCTGCTGACGGCGATGTTAACCACGCTTTCAAGTGTCACGCATGTTTGGAATTCTTTCCCACTAGATCGGCATTGAGTGTACATTATAATTCAGCCACTCACATCCAAAGGATGAGGACGGGAACAGGGACCGACAGCGATTCCTCGACCCCAGTTCTTGCTCGTCCTTATGTCTCGAATAAACCCTACCAGTGTGCAGTGTGTCGCGTCTCTTATAACCATGCCATCACCCTGGAAAGTCATTTGAAGTCTGTATTGCATCAGAGCCGTAGCAGGAACGCCGGAAACGCCGCAGCGATTTCCTCAACGAATGCAGGAACTGGAAATGTAGCAGCGAATGTGGCAGTGACTACAGTGGCTAATTCTAGCCAGTTAGCTTACGTTACAACCAGTAATTGTGTCACGCAAGCAAGCCTGACTGCATCCCAAGCGATGACCAAAGATGATGAACAGGTTAAGCCTCAGCCTGCACCCTCATTGCTTTCGTCCCCAGTGGCCTCAGCTCAGGCAGTATCAGCTTTTCTTACTCTTTTAACCTCAAGTCCAAACTCTGCTCCACACTCCATTCTTCCCTCTCTTTTTGCTAGTGGAACAGGTTCTGCACCAGGCACAGCAACTCCGCAGCTAATAACCCAGCCTCAGATGCTTATGCCCCTTATCTTGAATGGACTGCAAACACAGAGTCCAACCTCGGAATCCCCCAAACAACTTTTGCCGCAAGCTGTGCCAGTCCTTGGCCTTAACGCCGCACAGCAGGCGCTTTTGACCCAAGGACTAAGTGGCTTGCAAAGTCAGTGGCCTGCTTTTAGACTGTCCAATGCAGCTCAGATGCCTTCAGAAGAGAACGACAATAGCGGTGAAAAGGGAGCAGGCACCAAAGTGAAAAAGGAGGAGCCTCAACAGGAGTCTTGTGACCAACAAGTGCCACAGACATCAGATGAAGCCTGGGCCACAGATGATGGTTCTGTGAAAAGCGGTGTTAAGGTAGAGTTTAAACAAGAGTCCGGCCGCTTAAAATATGAGAAGAAAGGTTTCGAAGATGGCACGCTATGTAATGCCAAGCAAGAGAACGATGAAATGGATATTGAAAGCACAGTTGATAAGGAGGGTTTGGGCGAAAATGCAAAAAGAAATTCTGATGCAAATAAAGACTCTGGAAGTGAGGATTATCCGTGTAGTTGCTCATCGTCTTGTCATGCTGAATCCTGTCAGTCTTCTACACACAGCGATCATAATATTGTCAACCATTCAGAAGTCAAACCCAGTCCTGCAAAATGTAACCCCTCAAACACTACCCTTGCCTTAATGTCCTCGCAACATAAGAGTGCCAAGGTTCATGCAATCTGGTCCTCAGGACCTCCAGGACTAAGTGAGTTTCAGTCTCAGGTTCTGTGGGCTTTTTTCGAGTCTCAAAATGAGGCTGATTCAGCAATTCCATCAAGAGAAGACTGTGAAGCCCTTGGCAGGGAAGTAGGATTAACGGAAGACGAGGTACGAAAGTGGCTGGTTGATGCACGCCGTGCCAAAGAGAGACATAGTGCAGAAAGAATGGAGCACGATGAAATAGAAGGAAGCATTGAAGATGACGAAGGTGCTCTAATGATAGATGAAAGCGAATATGGACAGAGTCCATCAGCTGCCAGTAGTCATGCAATGGATCTCTCGAACAGTTCTGAGGTGCGCAAAGATAAAGCATACAGCCAAAGCCAAGGGGATCTGTGCTTAACCTCTGACTCAGAAAACGAAGAATTCTACACTTCTGTAATTGTGACTGATGAGGAGAGTCAAAGTAGCTCATTGAGAGAAGAGCCGAGTAGTCCGGTTAAACAATCTTCACAAATAGAAACATCAGGCGAACGGTCAAGCGGTGGCGGAAAAGTTCTTCGCTCCACTACAGTCTTCCTTTCAGATGCAGAGGATGAAGATGAAGATCAGGGTGCAAAAAATAAAAAGAGAAAGAGAGAGAGAGATAAGGACGAATCAGAATGCAAAAAAGAGAGGCATGATGCTGATCTTGATCTGCAGTTAGAAGCACAAGCTGATCCTCCTACTCCTCTCTCGGTTACAGTCGACCATCAGGGTCTTTCCGCTGGAATTTTGCATCCCTTGCCTCTTTCCCTTTCTTTGGCCCCATTTTCTACTCAGTTATTCAGCCCCTATGTCCTCTCGGTTCCATCATCCGTTGTCGGAGTTGGTGTTTCAGAAGCAGACCGAGCCAAAGTAGCGACCTTCACAAGTCCCCCAACGACTGCTCGCACTCACGCTCCATTTTCTGACTCACTTCAAGGAGCTGCCATTGGTTCTCTAGCACAGTCGACCCAATTCAATGGTAGTGAATGTGAATCTGCCTTAGATCTCAGCATAGGAAAAAATCAAAGTTCAACTTTTGGCGGTGTCTCAGCAAACAACAAGGTATCTATACAAAAGACTGCTTTACTCGATGGTCTCGGATTAAGGCCTACAACTGTTGGGGTCCCTGCAGATGGAAGTCTTATTGTTGTTCAGGTAAAGCCTGATACTGCCATTACAATTCCAAACTCCAACACTACCATTGGTAACCACAATAGCTTGACTAAGACTAGCACAGTGTTTATGAGGGCTGCGGAGAAAGTAAATGCCTCCTTGAAGGAAAGTGAACATGAAAAATCACGAGACCAAAAAAGAACTAATGTAAGAAGGTTTAGGGACATGAGAAGGTCCAGGACTATTATTCAAGCTGATCAACTGGATGTCCTTTATGGATGTTATTTTAAAGACCCAAACCCAGGAAAGCATGAATTTGAGCAAATATCAGAATGGGTGCATCTGCCAAAGAAGGTGGTACAGATTTGGTTTCAGAACATGAGGGCCAGGGAACGGAAAGGGGAAGTTCGCTTTATAAGTGATGGCACATTAGCAGCTGTAGGTAAACCACTTATAAAGTTTACTTGGCCACTGAATAAGCCCATTTTTTCAAGCACCCCCAAATCAAACTCTAGTCCAACAACTCCTGGCTGGGTCCCGCCTAAGCCTCAAACTGGCAGTGATGCCCACAAGGCAGAAAAGCTAATGGCGATCAAAGCAGAACCACAGAAAATCCATATCCAAGCTAGTCTGAGCAGGGGAAAGGAAATGGCATCAACCACCACTGCTAGCAGCACATCAGTACTCAAGATAAAAGGTGAAGCAGTGAATTCATTTACAATGGTTAAAATTGCCCCCAAAGCTTTGGCCCCGTTAGTTACTGTTCCAATAGTGACCAGTAGCTCTGCCATTCCCCAAAACCATCAGAAGACTAAGCTGGAGGCACAGAGTAAAGCAGAAAGGACAGAAGAGAAAGATGGAAAAGATCAAGAAAAGCACATCCCTGGGACAACCAACCGCATGGTTCCAAAAGTATCCACTACACCAATTAACAAATCTCTGACTGTGGCAACTCAGAAACACAATGGCATTAATTATTATTCTTCACAGAAGGGACAAATTAAGATTAATACTCTGTCCAGGGAAGAGCTAGGTCTGTCTTCCCAACGCCCAATCCTCAGTTCAGCTTCAGTCGTAACTCCATCCATGACCGTCACTTCACCGCCATCCAGTCAAAACCAAAAAGAAACAAATTACATTCAACAGCACTCCACGCCAAGAAGACCACGAACACACTTGAACTGTTTGCAGCTTTCCATTCTCCAGTCTTGCTACGAGACCTGTGCCCATCCAAATGCATTAGAGTGTGAAGCAGTGGGGACAGAGCTTGGTCTTCCTCTGAAAGTGGTGCAGATCTGGTTCCAAAACACACGTGCCAAGGAGAAGCGTTGGAGGCTACAGCAAGAGAAACTGGTAAGGTCATATTTATACGTTAAATAAGCATGTTTCCTGTTAATTACAGACGGGCTGACCAGGACAAGCCACTTAATACCAGTGTGTACATTAAAGTACACTTTAAGGATGTTATTTATCCAGTGTAGCAGTTATTCATTTTTTCTACATGTCCAGAAACAGGTCAAGAGCTTCTGTTCATATCAAACATCAGAATGGACTTCCTGTCAGCTAAATCCTGGGTCGTCTTTGTTGTATTTTGCACCCAGTTCAGCTCCCGGATTCCTCTATAATAAAGTCATGTTGTAATTAATGCAGTATGTGATTTAGTACTGAAAAATACTTTATCTGTATTAAAGTATTTAACACGTATATACGTTTCAGCATTGATGGTGCCTTTCCAGATGTGCAAGTTGACAATTCCATGGGCCAGGGTTTTTTTTGGCAAATACATTTTTATTTATTTATTCTTTTTAAGGAGCCGTTGAAAATAATTATATTACCACTATAAAAAAAAAAATGCAGGTTTTCAATAACAAAACCTTAATTTCTCCATTTACAACTCAAAAATGAACAAATATGAAACATCACATGTCGAGCAAGTGCATGAATGAATTATTTTTTTTTAGCAAAAAAAAAGCTATTTAAAATAAACATTTTACAATTAAAAAAATAACATTTAAATAATTTTTCTTACTTACTAACTTATTTACTTTTTAAATGACTCAAAGTATGCAGCAACACATGTTGAGTAAGTGCATAAGTGAAGAACAAAACACTGCTTTAATTTTGGTGAATACATGTTTTAAAGAGCAATTTGGAAAATAGTATTTTACCATTATTAAGAGAACATTTCAATAACATTATTTAGACCCAAAAACAACGCAAAATAAATAAAATATGAAGCAACACAAGTGTTTGTGTGTGAAGATCAAAGAACGCTGCTTTAACTGGGGCCTCCAAAAATATATATTTCCATTGCTTTAAAACTACTTACAGGCTTTCATCAAACCTTCATAATATAAAACTTCATTACACATCCGCCACGGAAAAACGCATCTCCCTATATTCAGGATAGTCGCAATTAGTGC
This sequence comes from Silurus aristotelis, assembly GCF_946808225.1. Lineage (NCBI taxonomy): Eukaryota > Metazoa > Chordata > Actinopteri > Siluriformes > Siluridae > Silurus > Silurus aristotelis. The sequence continues at coordinate 5,633,994 of NC_139598.1, read as the reverse complement.
GATTCTGCCTTTGCGACTTCTGCCTAATAGCTTTGGAGTCTGGTTCATAAGTGTTCAGGTTCAATTTCATGCAAGTGTTAAACTCTCATCTGTCAACCTTGTGCGCTGGTTGGACTTGATACTGTTCATATGTGAATTGTATTTTCTATAGGGAATTTGATGATTTCTAGTGACAGTTATATATATTTTTTTAACTATAAAATGTTAGTGAAGGGAGACTGCTGGAGAGCCACAGGTTCCAGACCACTGCTATAGGCACTAATGCTCTCCCATGTAATCAGAGATGCAGGCTTTTGAACTGAGCACTGATAACAAGCTGGATGATCCTTCTCCTCTTTAGTCTGGAGGATGTCATCCATGGTTTAAAGAAAAAGAAAAAAAAAATCTAATTTCAATTCGCCTGAACACAGAACGGTTTTCCACTTTGCTTTGGCTCAAAGAAGACTGGTGTTTCTGAATCATATTGACATATGGCTTCTTCTTTGCATGAGAGGGCTTTAACCTGCATTTGTGAATGGCACAGCAAACGGTGTTCTGAGCCCATGCAGTGATTTTTGTTATACATAAATTTTTTTTTTTATGCCGTGTTGCCTGAGGGCTCAAAGGTTCACAGCGTTCAATACAAGTTTTCACCCATGTCCCTATCTTTTCAAGATATTATGTACTGTAGATAATATATTGGAGTCTTCACAATTTTATGTTTTCAGAAATTGTTTCACAATTTGTAGACAGTTTTTTGCAGATTGGTGAACCTCTGGCCATTTTTACTTCAGAGACTGTGCCTTGCTAATATTTGTCTTTTTATACTCACTTATATTACTTGCTTCTTGCCAAATGGTCCTCAGCTGTTTTCTTCTTCTTTTTTTTTTTTTGCACCTTTTGTTGCCCCGTCCCAACTTTTTTGGAAACCTGTTGCAGCCATGAAATTCACAAATCTTGGGGTTTACTTAAATGGTACATTTCTTCAGTTTAAACATATGTTTTCTACGTTCTCTTGTGTATAAAATATGGGTTTGAGATTTTTTTTTTTTTATATAAAACACATTTGTCAATTTTTGGAATTGAAATTGTACACTTTTGTTCTTTCTATATTTATATATTAGGGTTGTCAATGGATTAAACTATTTAATCACGATTACTCGCACGATTGACATGTTAACTTGTGATTAATCGCAACCTAATCTTTTTTTAATCTGTTGTAAATGTATCTTAAATGAAAATAAGTTTTTTTTAAACTCTAATCAACTCTGACAAATATGGATGCTTTATGCAAGTGTATGTTTATTCTTAGTGAAACCATCAACTAAATTTTTATATATATTTTATATTTTACAATTAATTTTTCACCAGATGCTACTTTCATGTGGAGCATTCATTTTTGTGTTTTTGCTTCCCAGGAAAATACCTGCACATCAATTCGTTTATTCCTAAATTGGATCTACAGAACTACAGTTACGCTTAGTAACTGAACTGTTCATATCAAACCTCAGAATGATGAGCTTGAGGGGTTGGTTTTACTCCACCGCTGAACTTCTGGAGTTTTTACAAACATCAGTCTTTAGATTTTACACACACAAAACCAGTGTGTAAATGTGTGAGCAGAAATTCTGAAGGTGGAAGCAGCTGTCTTAGAGAATGACCAAACTGATTTAAGATGTCTGGTTGTCTACAAATACTAAAATAACCAATCTAATATTTTTTTTCATATTCTGTTTAAAGTATACTGGTGCTTGAAAAATCCAAAATCCGTCTCTACTTAAACCATGTTAAATTTTTAAACCTGCCCATTGAGATCACATTTTCTTCTACCGAGATATTTGATTCGGACGCTCTTATGAAGCTCCAAATTAGTTTGCCCTTTGTAACGTTTTGATTTGGCTGTTTTATTAAAAAATAATAATAATAATAATAACACACTTCCTTCTTGTTTCCCTTTTATTCAGTCGCCGAATTCCAGTGACCCTTCCAAGAAGTTGGACATCAGCTCGGGCACTTACCTACAGTACAACGCGCTCCGAGCGAACCGTCCAATCCTCCCCAAACCCGTACAACTGACACTTCTGGAAAATTCCCAGCCACCTGCCGCAGGTCAGGCAACAGCTCGTGAAACACTAAGAGGGAAATGCGACGTGTGTAACGTAGAATTCGAGTCCAGAGCCGCCGCCCGAGACCACGTTTTCTCTCCTCGGCATCTCGCAACACTGAGAACCACTAACTTTGGTCAATCCGCGACGCAAAATAACAACGGCTTGGCTGGTGTTGTGGGCCAGGCTTCTTCAAGATCACCAGCTAGCAGCACTAGCTAAGAAATAAACTTTAGCTGCTTCATTAAGTGGACCCATTAGGCTCTTATGCTTTTAATCGGCAAAGAAAAGGTGCTCATTTTTAAAGCTCTTTTATTTCTGCACCATTACCATGGGCCTGGAAAAAAAACAAACAAAAAAAAAAACCTCTCCACTTTTGATGTCAGCGAGATTTGATCCTGAACAGAACTTTTCAATGACTTGTTGCCACATCATTTCACTAATAATAATCAAATGAATTGGTTATACTGGACATGCAATTGCTTATGTTGTAACAGTCTTGTTTTATGTATTTTCACTGCTTTCTCTCTTTTTTTTTTTTTTTCCCTCTCCATCTGTTTCTTTTGTGCTTGTTTATTATCATTTCTAGCTAATTCTAGAACACTCTGGCTGTTTGGGGGAAAATCTAGCACCGGACCACCTGAAACTCACCTAAACATTATTCAGCGATTACGTACATGGTACTGCTTTTGCTTGAGCCTGAATGGTGTACTGCATTGGCGTTTTAATCCAGACTTCTTATATTTCGATCAAATTCTATTCGATTTTTATAATGTCTTTATTGGGAGGTGTTTTTTTTTTTTGTTTTGTTTTTTTCTGACTGACAATGAGTAAGATCATGGGTGAATCAAAAACGTGCAACTAGCTGATGGGAAGTTGAAGACAGCAGACACATGCTGATACAAAACTGTCATGAGTGCTTTTTTTTATATATATATATCAGATTTTACAATATCATAATATAGAGTCAGAAATATGCTTTTGGATGCATTTTTTTTTAGGCTGTTATGGATTTCTAATGAAAAGGATTATGGGATACATGCAATGCCGCTTCAGGTTTGCCCAGAATAAGGGCCCTCAAACGACAGCTGTCTTTATGTTGCTTTTAGTACGGGAACATTTATCTTGGGCGCAAAAGTGCTGCCTAAGTAGGGATCCTCGTTCCAAGTGAACGACAGTGGTGATGTATGAAAGTGTCCGTAATGCTATAGCGGTATATATTGTAAAAATGATAAGCGGCATCTACAAATAAAAAAATTATATATTGATTTTTAGAACCCGAAGGTGTTGTCGAGTGCCCTGAATCTAGACACTCTAGGAGGCTGTTAATGAAATGAATGCACCTCCATTTGCCATCATGACAATCGTACACCCCCCCCCCACACACACACCCCCCCCCACCCCCTAAAGCTTCACTGGTTAATATCGCAAAAAATATCATATGGTTGTCATGCAGCACTTTCTTCCTTAAGGTCTGAAATATTTTAAGGTTTCCATACTGCTTGGAATAAATGTTTGTATTATAGTGATTTACTGTATGTCAGATTTTACCGAAGTGTTGCCAGCTTTTGCTCTATTTTATTAACAAGTGGACAGGGAAAGGATCAGACCTAGCCGCTGTGCAAAAAGCCAAAGTTAATCCTATATGCTAGCGCAATTTTAAATGATTTTGATATCGGTTTCTTAAACGACAAAATGATATAAATTGTATATCCCCATTTTTATTTATTTTTTTTCCCCCGCTTTTCGGTTCGTCATAACCCTACCGTGTTACAAATAATCACTGCTTGCACCAGGTTTTTATGGGAGAGAAGTCATTTTATACACCCCCCCCCCACCCAAACACACACACACACACACACACACACACACACATTGTACTTTATGTGGGTGCAAGCTGAGGACTTGCGCTGGGTAGAAACTTACCACGAGGTACTTTTCTGTGGTTTTTAAACAAGTGTGTTGAATTTGTCGATGCGGAAACCTTGCGACAAAATGTGCGAGTTTGAAGGAAAGAAATACTAAAGAGAACTGTCATGTCATTTCATTTTTTTTTTTTTTTTTTTTTTTTTTTTTTTTTTTTTTTAAAGTTGTATATTGTAATTCTTATTACTGTTACTATTAATAGTTTTAACCAGATGCAAAACTAAATGGTAACTTTTTAAAAGGAACTCTATTATAAAAATGGTATTCCAAAGCTAATCATCTTTCTCTTGCTTTCTGTCCAAAAAAAAAAAGAAAAAAGAACAAAAAAAAAAACCCCACACACAACCAAAATGCATTTGGAGAGAGAGGGGGTGTTTTGTAATGGATTTCCCACACCTTGACACTTTGAGCAAGTCCAGGAAGGACTTTTGATACATTTTACGCTGAAAGTGTGCATATTTCAGCCAAAACAAAGTGGAGCACTTGGATGTGTGACGATCCAGAGGCGTGCGGCGTTTTTGTAACGCACCTCCGTTATTTTTTAAACACTCTGTGTTAAGCTGTAGCTCGTGTTCACTGAGCATGAACTGAACACAGTGCTGAACAATGGGATCACAGTGTTGCACTGTTCAGAGGTTGTGCAGAGACCTGCTTTTTGACTGATTTATTATTTTTTGTTTGTTTCCTTTAACACTTATCACTTGTTATACTATTTGCTATTGTTTTCATTACTCTTATCACAGTTTGATTATTATTAATTCATTACGGTTTTTAATAGCATCCTTATCTTCATCGAGATGGTCTTGGTATAATGCAAACTGATGGTGAAAGTGTTGTTATGAAATATTAGACTATCGTTTAAGCTTGTTTCCCCCCCTTCCCCTATAATTGTACCTTCATTTTGTGTTTGATCTCCTTTTGTTTTCTTATACAGAAAAATAAACCGAACTTCACTCAGTGGTGTTTTATTCGATGACCAATGTGAACTACCAATATAATTGTTTTTTTTTTTCTTTTTTATTAATGTGTACAGTTCAGTTTTATTCCCCCCTTTTTTTTTCTTTTTTTAATTAAAATTTATGCCACGGTTATCTTCAAGGTCTACTAGGTTGTCGAGCAGGGTTTTTGTGGTGGTTGTGGTTGTGGTAGCAGTGATCTTATCACTTTCGATCCGAAGGTCACGAGTTCAAATCCCAGCCACTCCTGGGCCCCTAAACAAGGCCCTTTACCCCCACAGCTGCTCTGTTGTGTAAATGTATGTCGCTTTGCACAAGGGCGTCTGCCAAATTCTGAAAATGTCTGTTTTTTTGTGGTAAATGTTGACCAAAGTGCGAGATTCACAAGCACGTTTCTCTACAGTGTAATATGTGTAACAGCAACTGTTTATTTATTTTTTTTAAACCAATCAAACGTTTTATCCGGGTCTTTCATATTCATATCTAAACCACCCCTGGGTTCACTTTTTAAAATAATTTTAAAACAATTATTAATTAGTCTAATTGATTGGTTAATTCATTCTTTTTTATAGTGACACCACAGACTTAACGTTCACACTGGAAATACTGGAATGATTATTTTAACAAAGATAATTACATGTGCACACAATTGAATCTAAAAACTACATCATAACCCGTTGCTTGTGATCGATTAGGGCGATTCACTTCCGCCATTCGACGAGGTTTGACTGACAACAAGTTCATCTAATCGCATATGACGTTGTAATGGTCCGTTTTGAGGAAAGGTGAAGACACACAGCCAATCGGAGCGTCGGATATAGGAAAGGGGCGTGTTCTAACCCCCGATGTCCTCCAATCATGTGTTGAGTTGGTGCCTGCAGTGACCTCACGCCTCGCTCACGGCTTCCATTTCTGTTCGGGATCCACACGGACGCAAAGCGAATAATACACTTTAAGGGGGGAGGATTTTATATTCGTGAATAATAATCGATGCGATTGATCGGTGATTATAGCGAGCGTGAGTCTTTCGTGGTGACAGCACGAAGCATCCGGTAGTTGAGCGAGTGATTCTCTTGTAAGGACGGGGAAAAGGGTTTGAGGCTTTTTGTACAGGACGCGGGCCTCGTGTTTTAAATTCCGCGTTGTAACTCTTTTAGCGGCGCTTTTTTTTTTCGCCGTGTGTTTTTTTTTTTTTTTTTTATCCCCCACACACACGCACACACACCTTCCTGGCCTCTTGCTCTCTCGCAGCGGCGTGAGTGGAAACACGAGGCGGAGCGGCGGCGGGAATCGGGCCGATGGCGGAGTTCGGTAACGGACTGGCGGAGGAATCTCTGCTTGACTCAGACCCCGGTCATCCGGAGCTGGAAGATCCGGGTGTTGGTGATGAAGAGCCGGGTTTGGATGAAGGAGAGGCCGCTATTGAAGACCCGGTGAGTTTGGGACGGTATTACAGCGATCTCTGGATTAATTATGTGTAGCTCATTGGCTATTTATTTTTAGCTAATACATAATTGTCAAGTAGATCTTTTTATAATCCAAGGGATTAGGAACATGGGGGATGCATTTTAAATAGTATATTTAAAAAAAATTGTTGGCGCGGCCGCCATTGTGGCTCACGCGGTTTGTTCGCGTTAACGCATGGTCTTGGGCGGCCATGTTGGCGCAACATTGAGGGCTGGAGGGGGGGAGAGTGAGGGAAAAAAAAGAAAGAGGGAAAAAAATGCGAGAAGGGGGTTAACGGTAGAGGGTAGGGACCAGGCCGCCATTAACGCCGCTGCTGTCTGCAGAGAGGCGAAAAAGCTCACGGTAAAACACGTCTGTCTTTTGTTTTATAATAATTATTATTCGCGATAATGGAGGAAAATAACGAGTGTCTTCGTTAGCTTGAATGCTAACGGACAGCTTTGTTGCGGGGAACATTAGCTCGTTATGCTAATGTTAAACAGCCCGAATGCAGAACGAAAAGGGAAAAGGGGTCTTCGTGTTGTCGAGTGTATGAACATGGAGAAATTCGTTTGTGTGGCTGGATGGATTTGTGGTTTTAAAATGAGGGATTTTTGCGGGATTTGTAACCCTTATTGGGCTAGACGAGGTCTCCGCTAATTTACTGCGTGCTTTTTGTGCGTTTTTTTTTTTTGTTTTAGCATCGCGTCTGTATCGGTTTTAATCCCCGATCTGGATCTTGTGCATGTGATTTTTTATGTGCATTAATATCAGGAATAAATCTAAACACCATGTATTGGCGATGTGCTGCTTGTATGTATTGTTTAAATAACATTTTTCTGTATAATAGGTTAGATATGCGCGCCTTCACATAGACACTGATGTGCATGTTCTCTTGTAACACACTCTTTTATACACACACACAGCCGGCTGTAATTCCGTGCAGGTCATGAAGGTGTTGATTCGATTTTATTTTTGTAATCCTGTTCTTTGATCTGACATGAATGGATTTCTTTGATCAGTCCTGTGACGTGATCCAGTCATAACCGGATTCTATGATCAGGCTGGTAATGTGATCAGATCTCCCATTCGGTCCCGTTAATATGATCAGACATAAGATTTGTATGATCGGACCTGTAACGCGATCAGAAATGAATGGATTTCAATTAACGGTCCGGTTAATGGGATCAGACATGAATGTGGGTTTCAGTGATGAATTGTGTGCAAGCGTTAGGACGAAGCACGGTGCGATCTGCCCTGCAATGCAGCACTGCCACTAGAGCATCACACTACAAGTGTGTGTGTGTGTGTGTGTGAGGAGAAAGAAAGAATAGCATCACGCCTTTCCCTGCCCATTAGTGTGCCACACGCATATAGGCTTTGCTTACTACCAATGTAGATTAGTGTCAGGATGATGTCACTGCCACCTCAATTTGCTGTCTACCAAAAAATAGCAGGTTCTACATTGTTGTAAGTGGATTAGGGTGCATGTATTATACGTGAAGTGGTTTAGGAAATGGCACTATTGATCAACAATAGGCCGTGAATGGTTTATAATCTGAATCCATCAGTGAGTTATCAGCAATCAGCAGTGCAGCTACAGTCCTTATTGTGTTAATAAGGGGTCATGTGAAGAGGGTTGTGTGTGTGTGTGTGCTCTGAATGCACCAGTTATCTGGAGCATGCCCAGTCTGCATCTCATTGAGTCATACACATTGGGACATAATTATTGTTATTTGAATAGAAATAGGTGATGTGATCTGCAGCATTGTCTTTGCTCAGCTCAGTCTGTGCAGTTTTTGTGCGTCCTTATGTTTTCTACCACCTCCTGCAGTGTGCCAGTAGGTGGAATGGTTATTCTGAATCGTCTCTAGCTGAGAACGAGTGTATGATTGCTGTGAGTGTGTATGGTGCCCTATCGTGTGTCCTTTTTGCCAATTTCTCCCCAAATAGATTCTGAATCCACTTCATCCCTGACTATAACGAATAGGTTCCTAAAGAACGAATAGTTGGCAATTGCGTTACATCGCTTTAAAACAAAGTATAAACTTGATCATTTTAATATGATGTAATGTTGTATTTTTTTAAATGCTCAAATATTTAGGTTGCACCTCCTATTCACTTCTTGATCATCCATCCCCCAGTGTGTTCGTCAACACGATGGACTGGAGAAGTGCTAAATTCTCGTCACAATCTTGGCCTCATAATCAGCTTTAATTTTTAACATTATTCCTTTGAAGTGACAATTCCGTAATTATCTCTGTGAACTCGTATCCAGAGAACAGATGCAGGATACACGAGCAGCACGACTTTCCAGTTGTGCCAAATGTATTACAGCTGTGTCTTTTTATGAATGAGACATATTTATACCTCATTAAATAATCACGGTTATACTAACGTTATTGTCGTAACATTGAAAATGTCTACAGGAGCTGGAGGCCATTAAAGCCCGGGTGCGAGAGATGGAGGAGGAAGCAGAGAAACTGAAGGAGCTTCAGAACGAAGTGGAGAAACAGATGAACCTTAGTCCTCCTCCTGGTGAGTGTGAGTGTGTGTGTGTGTGTGAAGACATTGCTGACAAATAGAACCATGCCCAAGCAGTAGCACAAACAACTGGGTCGCTCTAAATGTTCTTTTTCTGCCCACACCCTAGATTCGTCTCAGTAACAGCATGAATATCATTGCCCTTATCTTGGCATTATATTATTACGTCACATGGTGGTGCCATAGCATTTTGCTTAGGATTACGATATGACCATGCAAGTCTATGCAAATAATTAGCGTTTCCTTTCAGGTCAGTATTTTAACCTAAGAAGATCCGCGGCCTGCGCTATTTTTTTTTAGCTCCACTTGTATGTGGAAACGCAGGGTACCTGGGCAAAAAGTGTAACCAGATGCTGGACTGTTAAAGCAATATGGGCAATTTGCCGAGCCGTGCCACACCACCCAACAGGCAAAACACAATAGGTTTTCGGATTCCGACAAATCTGACCACTGCTCTAAACCACTTTAATGTTAAATGCAATACAAAGCTTAAGTAATAAATAATGGCAAGTGTATAAATAAATAAAAAAATTCCCCTTTTCCCCCTGCTTTGATCTAAAACTCCTTTTGTTTTCCCGTACAGCTGGTCCTGTCATCATGTCCATTGAAGAGAAGATAGAAGCAGATGGAAGATCAATTTATGTTGGAAATGTACGGGTTACCCTTGTTTGCTTTCTTGATCTAAAGGGTGTATACACGAATTTACAATTGTTCAAAAAGTGCAACTACATTCTTTCTGTTTCATTTATATTTAATACTGTTACTGATAGTAAATAGTAGTATTAAATGTTAATACATATCTAGTATTTAAAAATGCAAAAATGTTGCATCTCGGGTCTCATGAGCAAAAAAATAGCGGGAGAAGTTTGTAATCTGTGGGTAAGAACGATCAGAGGGGTCAGAGGTGAAGCCACCTTCCTTAATGGGTCTTTTACAATACAGCTGTGTGCTTATCCAGACGCATTCTACTTTCCACAGCTGAATATCCTTATAGCAGTGTCATATATATTAAATAAAATATGACTCTGTGACCTTTTGGTAATGTAAGAAGTTATCATGAACTTGTCAAAATGTTTCTGTTTTGTCTTTAGGTGGATTACGGAGCAACAGCAGAAGAGCTTGAAGCCCATTTTCATGGCTGTGGCTCTGTTAATAGAGTCACTATCCTGTGTGACAAGTTCACAGGGCACCCGAAAGGGTAATTAACCAAATGCTACATTTTCCTTCTTTTCATTATTTTTCATAATTAAAATTATTTTTTTTAAACTAAAGTTAATTTTGATATGCTTTAAATATGATTTTAATTCTTGAATAGTAGCGATATGGCTTATATAATTCCCTGTATAACAGACATGCAACAGGTTTCTGTTATTGGTGGAAATCTCACTTGGATTGTACCACAGATATAAAATAGATTTTTATTATTCTACTATTGCGAAATGCATGTTTAGCGGTACTTACCTTGGAAAAAAACTGAATTTAGGACTTTAAGTCCAGTTGCTAATTGTCTTAAAAAGTCGTACATTTGTTTGCATGCTGAAACCCTGTATAAATAATTTTTAAACAGAAAAAAAGGCCTGCGTGTGGCATTTGTGTTTTGTGGCGACTCAAGGACAAATTTTGAACACTCATGTCATAGTGGAATTTGTATTGCTACTCCTGTAGACGTGGGTAGCGCGATGGTTTTGTAGTAGTGTACTGTTTGGGATGCAGCCTTGAATTGACAAAAAGCGTCTTTTTCACTCAACACGGCCCCCACGTTATTAAATTTTTTTCCCTGTGAATGATCTGAAATAGGATTGGGTTCAATGAAAGCCACACTTCAAAGTCTATTTCATTTAGGTGTGGGTCTCCTGATTGTGTCTTTCGATTTCTTTCCTGTGTGTTTCAGGTTTGCATATATTGAGTTTGCAGACAAGGAATCTGTTAGAACAGCAATGGCATTGGATGAGTCCTTATTCCGAGGAAGGCAGATAAAGGTAAATGTGACTTCAGTTTAGTGGAAAAAGGGTACATTGTTGTCAAAAATGCTGATGGTTAAGGAAACATACGTGCAGGCTTTTATAGTTAGTGGCCCACGTGACTAAGTCGAATGAGTGTTGAACATTTTGGTAACACTTTTACAGCTGTAGCTCATTGTCTGACCCTGATAAAGAACATGTTTTCTTGCTCACATTTGAATATCATGCTCTGACTTTTGAACCGAATTCTTAGAAACGTGTGTATATATTTTCTCCAGGTCGGGGCAAAGAGAACGAATCGACCTGGTATCAGCACCACAGACCGCGGGTTTCCTCGGGCCAGGTTCCGCTCACGTGGAGGAAGTTTCTCGTCTCGGGCTCGGTATTACAGCGGATACACACCACCCAGAGGAAGAGGACGGGCCTTCAGGTGAACAGAAGGCGCACCTCACGCACACGTTTGTGCTCACACGTCTCGGTGAACATGTTCGATTGCTCGAAGCGTAACATTGATCCAAAACAAGGAAACACATTTTTTTTGGCACAAGTAAAACCGCCGTCTGCCAGTTCAGTTTTCACAGCTTTAGTGGAAATATTTAGTACACGTTGGTAATACATTAAAACTTGATGGTATACTGTGAGAAAAGTAGTTGCGCTTGGTGTACACACTTAAAAGGCAGCATGGGCAGCGGATGCTCTATGTCCAAATCAGAAGTCGCAAAACACACACTTGTATAATTAGATAAAGGTAATATTGTTCAATCTTTTAATCTTAGTCGATCATTGAATATCTGCAGGACGAGAGAAAACCGGCGCCTGTAAGTGTTTGTACTTCAGGCTAGTTAACGTGTAAGCAGTCATATGTATAACGTAATAAAGTATTAGTTAGGATTGTCATTATGTTGCAAATTGTAATACAGTAATGCAACACAATTCATATTTTTTATAAATTATTGGTTTATCTTTGTAAATTTTAGTCTTTGGGACGTTATAATTAACTAAAATAACTGCTTTTTCTGCTGACAGAACTGGCATTATCTCATCGGCAGGTTTACGCATTGTGTGTTGCTAAAACGTATGATTTATCTGCCGCATGTGAATCTATTCCAGACTGTCCCGTCCGTCAGAAATTTTATTAAATATTTTTAGAAAACCTCTCAGTCCCAGCAGATCGTAAAAAAAAATGAGTGAGTCTATTGGCGTGTAGGCAATTATATTACTCTTAACTCAACTCTGGTTTCAAAGGAAACGGCTGTCTCCTGTTTATCATCCCTGACTGCAAGTTAGAATGATGAAGAAATCTCATGATGCCAGGGCTCAATCAGCCAAATTTTTTACCCCTGTGAATTTGAGAAAATTGCATCTTGTTTTTTTTTGGTAAGTAGTTCAGCAGACCATTCAGCATCTCAGTTAGATGCCATCTGGGCATTAAATGGGTCGTTGTCCCAAACCCTGACCCTTACCAGGCCCAAAATGAACAGCTGAGCAACTGAAATTCGACCTAATTGAACTGAACAAGCTACCGCCTCTAATCATGCGATGTACAATAGACAAAATGCAAGAGCATTTGTGTTAAGTGAAACAAAACAAAAAAAGCTTCAAATAAATAACTGTAAATACATAATTGTTTGGTAGCCTTGCAAAGAAATTGGAGTCTAAAAAGAATTGCATATTAATTCCCATAATAATGTTGCCTTTAAATTAGCTTAAATTATTGTCTCTATTAATATGATGTATTACACGAAATCATCAAGTAATAAAAGATAGGGAAAGCAAGGACCTTTAGATGACGTGTGCTCATGCTGCTTTTTAAACGAGGCAGACACCTGACAACTGACCTTCACGTTTAGACTCGGGCGTAATCAGACTCTACAAAATATTACAGACCCGATCGCTTGCACGTCATACAATTGATTTACAAGATTGTCCCGCGTCTGTATTTCACTTCCAGAGTAGAGGTTTCATTCCTGCAGCCTGATGTAGATTATTTATTTTATATATATAATTTAACTTACTGTGTATTGTGACCTGTGCTCTAATAAAGCACACAGTCGGGGGGAGTGTGTGTGACTAAGCTGTGTTTGCATCTTTGATTGGATGTTCTTGCATGTTTGTGTGTCTCAAGTGCTTCTGTGGAGATACTGCATGACCCCTGCGTATGTGTTTGTGCTTGAATTTAGTTTCCATCCATCTGTTTTACCCAAATTATACAATTTTTTTTTTATACATTTTTACACTTATTTGAGATGTAAAACATTAGTTATGGAATATGGTTGAGGCTGGATAGGTTGGACCTAGATATGCAAATGAAGAAAAGTTTGTGCAAGAAACGTAGTTGTTACTCGACATTTGTCTTTACGCACTGAAAACGCAGCAAAACATTAGGGTTTTATTAGTACGCCATTAATGTGAAATCAAACATGGAAACGTTTTTCTGCTTTGTGGATTCAGCCTGTATTACACATGGCTTTAGTTTGAAGGTAACATGCTCCAGGTAGTGTAGTGAATAGATACGGTGTGAGATTAGTGATTTTTACATTTTGCCGTTCGCTGCATCATGCACTTGAAAATAAGCGTTTTTTTATAAAGCAGCAGCCTTTATTTAGTCCAATATTCATTACAGCACAGTAAAGTCCATCTTGGCCCCTGTTGGGGATTAAATTTGCAGGCCCACCTGCCATCAGTCACCCAGACTGTTTTGATAGTCATGTATTAGGATGGTTAAAACGATCACTTTAATACACTTAACACATGATTTAACCAAAATGTAAACAATTTGTATAGTAAAAACGAAGATGATTGGTCATGTATCAGGTCGCGTCGTGCCTAGGGTTGCAAAATTCTAGGAATTTAAACTTGAAACTTTCTATGGGATTAAACTGGGAATTTACAAAATTGCTGGTTAGCCTACTACTTAAATGTGGTTGGGGGGGAAATCTTGCAGGATAAAATTGGGTGAAAACAGCCAGATTTACTGCAATTTGTTAGTTCTTCACTGCACTTTCTTTAATCACATACACACACAGCACATTTTCAGGGCTACTGAAGCCACGCCCCCAATCTCAAATCATTTAAATGTCCGTCTTATATTTAACTTCCTTATTCTGTGAACTATTGGGCCACAAAATTATACCAAGCATTAAACATTTTTCCTAAAGTCTGTATTAGTGTCATCTTGTAGCCAAACAATGTTTTTGTTTGTATATTATACAGTTTATTAAAAAAAAAAATCCCCAAAATTCTATTGAATTCCTAAAAATTTTCATACACTCCTGGTAAGTTTTCAACAAGGAATATTTCAAAAAATCCCCCTGATGACATTCCAATGGAAAGTTTCCAGACATTTTCCACCCTCTTGCAACCTTAGTCATAGTTCCGGTGAAACCTCAGCGTTTTTGTCTTCATGATTGGGCATTGTCAGGAAGTTATAAGGATTGTTAGGTAAGGAGGCTCCTCTCAGTGAGGTGGTTTGGGACGCTGTCCTTTACAGCAAGGTCTTAAAGTTGTAGTATGGATAATCGCTATACTGCAGGTCTGGGTTTCTTTTAAAGGCGTATCGTTTCAAATGAATGATGAGGTAGTGGTTTTGGGTTCAGCGCTTAATTTCTTTGCTGGCCACTGCTCTTTTGAAGATATCTTGTCATCTCTGAATATTCAAGGAAATGCACTTTTGTTTTTTTTTGTTTTTTTGTCATTTGGTAAAACATTTGGATAGAAATGTTGTGTGTCCATCATCTCTCCCCTACAGTGACCAAAGGAGCCCTAACAGAGAGAGATAAAGAGGGAGAGAGGATGTCTTCAGTTCCGTCCCCCCCCCCCCCTAGATTTAATACTTTTGTAGTCCTAGATGAAGCCAAACGCTTCACATTTTATATCATTAAAAAATATATATATCTTCAGTAATGCAGACATCATGGTATACATTATACTAACTGAACATTCTGTATACCTAAAAAAAACAAATAAAATAAATAAAAACATTTTTTTAAAGTATTTGTATTAGAAGAATGACGTACCTGTATCTCAAATATTAAGCCCCTTTTTTGTACGCATAACAAAAATTTGGTGTCCTCCATCTTCAACCAAAAGAAACTCACCCTCTTTTTCTCTCTCTTTTTTCCAGGGGCCGAGGGCGATCAACATCGTGGTATTCCCCTTACTAATAAACCCCCCACTGTCATTTCCCATTTTTACTGTTATCCCTCTTTTCCCTGTTAAAAAAAAAAAAAAAAAAACCCTCTCAATAAAAGAAGAAAAAAAAAAAGAAGAAAAAAAGACAAAAAAAAAAAGAGAGGAAAATAGAAAAGAGCTTCTCCTGGACAGACTGACTGACTGACTGGTGTGTGTGTGCGCGTGCGTGTTGCAGTCACCCCGGTAAGGTACCGAGATTTTGGGGCAGTTCTTGGTTGGCATTTGTGAATTGTTTAGAGAAGATGGTGTGATCTCAGGCTGCAGACGTGTCTCCTTTGGTCTGGCTGTGAGTTCCTCACACAACACAAGGAGCAAACTGTTTTATTTCCCCTTCTTTTTCTTCTATTGTACTTTTGAAGATGTGTGGGAAAATTCTCTGCCAGTGATATTGCTGTATGTTTAAATAGACATGAGGTTGCCAGATATTTTTTTTCCCCCCCTTAACTGCTACTGCTTTCACCCATCCTCGTTCTTTTAATGTTAATTTCTTCCTCTTGCTCAACTGTGATCTTCCTCTTTCTGTCACAGCTTGCAGTTCAGTTCAGGATGTTTACATTTTTCCCCCATCTTATTTTTTAGCTTCATGCGACATGCCAAGTTTTCTTTCTTTTTTTTTCTTTTTTTTTTTTTGTCACTGCTCTATTCCTCTTTACCATTCTTTGCATCTTGGTTCTTTAAATAATTCGTGAATTTCATATTCATTTTGTTTAACCTTTTAAATCCACCACTTGTTCTCCAATTTTACCTTTTGTTCCAATCTCTTCATATTCTGCTTCCTTTACTTAGACTCTACCTTTTAAAGACTCAAAGGCATTGAATGAAATTGAGATCATCTTGGCTTTCGGCTTTTCTTTTCCAAACCCACTTTAATTTATTTATTTTTATTTTTTGCTCGTTTTTGCTCTCTCCCCCTCTACATATGCGTGCTACCACCTCAGAACACTTTACATATATTTCAACTAATACCCCTGCCCCCTTTCATCCTTTTCAATTCCTTTTTTTTGAGTCGCCCTTGTCCAGTTCTTTTCTCTCTCCTCTTTTTCTTTCTTCTCTCTCTCCCTCTCTCTCTCTGTGTACTAGACCACTTCTTGTCGTTTCAGGTTTCAGGACCAGTGGAGGCTGAGTACTCCTCCTCCCCCTGTGGCTGCAGCGCCCCCTACAGTCTCACCATCGTCTCTTTCTCTCTCTGCTCCCTCTATCCCTCTATCCACACTCATGTGGGGGGGTGGGGGTGGTGCACAGGGTGACCCCCGGCCCATTTACTACAACAACAAACGCTGAACACACACGCACTCACACGCACTAACACACATACACTCGCTCACACACATCCACCACCACATATTTATATAGTGAGAGCAAAGCAGCTGGTTAAAATGGGAGAGAATGAGACGGTGAGGACAAGAGCAGGTTAAAGGTTAAAAGGGAGGGAGGCTTACCTAGGGCCCTAGAGGACTGATCCTGGGAATTTAAGGCTATTTAAGGAGGAAAAGAGCAAAGCTTTTATTTTGTTGGGAGTTGGGGTGGGGGTTTGTGTGAAGAGGGTTTTCCCCTGGGGTTTTTTTTTTTTTTTTTTTTTTTTTTTTTTTTTTTTTTTTGGAGAGACGGGAAGTGGGTTGGTGGGGGGGTGTGGGGGGGTAAAAAGTTTGGCTTTTTTATTTTTTAACCCATGAGTCTGTAATTAGGGAAAAAAAATAATAAAAGATTGTAAAAATGAAGTTTGTCTTTTTTTTTTTTTTTCTCACCCGTTAGTGAAATGCACATAGGATTAGTTTTCCAAAATAAAAATTGTCTACAGGTGTTACTGCATAATTAAAAGCTCAACAAAATTTATTACATTATAAATTAACATGACATTCATGCGTCTAAACGCTTTTGTTTCTGAGCCTAAATATTGGATTTTGACGAGCTCCAGTAGCTCCAGTAGATTTATTAAAAGATATTACTGAAAACACTAGAAAATGGGGATGATTTTATTTTTTTTATTTTGAAGATGTAGACAAATGCAAACCATCTCATTCCAGATACAGAAAACCTCTACTTGCGTTTCTTGAACACTGAAAAATGGGGAAAGTAGAAACGAATGAATTCAAATATAAGATTTGATAGCAATGTCTGTTAAGGAAAGAATGTAACTTACTCTTCTTTTTGTTTTTCTTCTTCAGCAATTTCTTCTTTTTCTTAGGTCTGGAATGATCCAAATCCTAAAATGAAAAACACCATACTCTAAATCCAATTTTGTCTTCAGGTCTAGTTTTCCCAAAACTTGTGCAATTAGTGTAGTTAGACTCCAGAAGAAACTCAACACTGGGGTGTTTTTTTGTTTGTTATTTTTGCTGCAAGTGCAAATACTTTGTGGAAAATCTGGAGCTTTGTCTGTCCATCGTGGGGCTTTGTACTGTTGGTGTACAGAGTTTCAGCTGGACATTACTGCCCTAAAGGCTGCTTCTTTGTCATGGTGTAAAAACTACAACATACTGTTTCCATTTCGCCAAAAGAAGAAACACAATCTGTTAATCTTCCAAAAGAATCTTCATGGAAATCCCCATAGAGTGAATTTCATGACCAACATGTTACATACAGGGAATTATCTAATGAAGCACTTACATTCAAAACATTTGCATATTTCCTTTTCAAGTTTAATAACCTCCACATAAATCTATATTCTTGCAAATCCATGCACCAAACTGTCCATCTCACTCACCTGTGCCTCTCCACCAGTCAGTGCTGTGATGTCACCAAAGTGTGTGATGCTCTTCAGCTGCGAGGACATTCCCATCATGCGTCTCTTCCTGGCTTTCTGTTCTCGTGGGACGCTTAGACGCACCATCATAGATTCCTCGTAGTTTTTCCTGAGATGTGAAACAAAAAAAAAAGTAATGAACGTGTCTGTTATAGTCGTCACACAGACACAACAAACACTGAGTCATACGGAGAGAATGATGTATTGAACTAAAAATTATTTTAGAACAAGCTCCTAAATCCCAAAACGGGTGTAAACAGTCAGAATGTGATCTGCTCATCAAACCACAGGGGTGCACAGCAGGAACTTTTGCATCTACACCAATCAGGCATAACATGACATAACATTATGAGCGGTGAAGTGAATAACATCGATTATCTCTTCATCATGGCACCTGTTAGCGTGTGGGATATTAGGCAGCAAGTGAACATTCTGTCCTCAAAGTTGATGTCTAAGAAGCAGGAAAAATGGGCAAGCGTAAGGATTTGAGTGAGTAAGACGAGGGCCAAATTGTGACAACTGGGTCAGAGCATCTCCAAAACTGCAGCTCTTGTGGGATGTTCTGGTCCGCAGTGCTCCATGGTAGGAACAGTGGTGAACCGGCGACAGGGTCATGGGTGGCCGAGGCTCCTTGAGGCACGTGGGGAGAGAAGGCTGGCGGGTGTGGTCCGATCCAACAAACGAATTCTTGTAGCTGAAATTACTAAAGAAGTTAATGCTGTTTCTGCTCGATGGGTCAGAACTTTTCTGGCAGCAAAAGGGGGACCAACACAATATTAGGCAGGTGGTCATAATGTTAATGTCCGATTGATGACCATAAAATGACGTCTGGTCAGTGTACAATGTAAACGTTAATGCAACTGGTGCCAGGTTTGGGGTTCTTATATGGAATTAAGCCGAATAGCAGTTGTAGCTGATGCATGCTAGGTTTGTGCAATTTAACAATGTACTCTATTGTACAATGTGCAGGGAAAAGGGACATTTTTGGTAATTAGGACTTGGCAACCCTGAGGTGTCTGCAATTGTTTAAAACCGGTACGATCACGCTTAGAGCCTCTTGCCATTAGTTATAATGGAGCAGTGGAGTGGTGCGCAACGGGCGTTCACTGTAAAACCTATAAGGATATCGATAGTGTGAGTGCTACGCGAAGGGAATTTCAGCGTTTGAACACTACATGAAGAATTCTTTTTCAAGGCCGAACCCGTTTCTTCGAGACGGGACACGATCATAACGTCCTTACTGGTATTGACGCCGAAATTCCCTTTGCGCAGCACTCGCACCATTGCCATTCTTATAGAAGGTTATACAGTGAACGCTCGTGGGGCAGCGCACCATTTTAACTAATAGCAAGGGGTTCTGAATGAGTTCCAAAATCCCCCCCCCCCCCCCCTTTCACTTTACCACCCTGTATTAACAGAACTGCCATACTTTATGCATTTTGCTGATAGCAATTTAACATTGAAGTATTCTGGTACAAGTTACGTTCGCAATTGTGTGGAAAAAGCTGTGTAGTCTCACTAAGTGGTTTTATGAAAACCAAAATGATTCGCTGATGCGCTTTGCACCAAAAACACCAAAAGAATATTTTGGGTTCATTCCTATTAAATAATAAAACAATCAATACCACAGAAAATCGGCACAAAGCACTTTTTTGGTCAACACAAAATTTTTTTTTTGATCATTTGATGTCCCGGCTTGCTTGAGAAGTTCAGCTTATCAAGATATCACACTTAGAATCTACTGTAGAGTTTACAGAAAACGGACAATTGAATCGCGATTTGATGTTAAGCGTCAACGACTACCATTAAATTTCTACATTTAATTCCAGAATCAAGCAAACGGACACAGAATGTGACCGAGCTGTTCGGCACCTACATTACATCATATCTCCTCACCTGTGCTGTTCCTCTCGGATGTCTCGCTCAGTCTGAAAGTCTTGGCGATCGCGGATTTCCTCAGGCGCATCGCTGTACTGCTGCCTGAGCTCCCCGATCACTGAGCTGCGGAACGCCGCTTTCTTGCGTTTGTCCACAAGCTCCTTCCGCCGATCGGCATCTGTCAGGTCACCATCTGAAACGTGAAAAAAAGAAAGAGTACAAAGTTTCAGGAAAAAAATAAACATTGTCCATAAACTTACTGTGATTTACAGGTAAGATTTAATTAAATGCTCTATGTACCAATACTGAGGACTGAACATTAAGGTTGGAAGGTTGGTACGAGAAGAAGCAGATGAATCCCAACATGAAGTCTTTATTACATCAAACCCCTTCCCACCAGGAAAAAAGTATTCAAGCACCTTGTTGGTTGAGAAGTTCCCAAAAATGTCATTCTTACAATGATGAAAGAGCAGATATAGTGTGCTTGGCTGAGTTAGTTATTAAGAAACATGTATGAAACCACAGCTTACATCACCTTATTTATGTTATCCAATTTTAACTACTGCGCTTGAAAGATCTTCAACCTGCTTATTGTGTAACGTTTGTTTACACTTGACTAGACAGGACTATGATCTAGAGGTCGACCGATTCATTGGCAACGATAGTGAAATGCTGGAACTATCGTCTATCTGCAAAAAAAATCCATACCGATAGTTTTTCCGGTTTCCGGTCCGCTAGCTTTACCAGAGCAGCCTCTAGAGGCAAATCACAGGCGCCACATGCTGTTTGATTTTACACGGGAGAGCGCTATTTTTAATTTGATCATTTATTATTATAAACATTTATACATTTATTAATATATTCATTTTTATTTGGAAAATTTTTTGTGATTTAGTGCTGGTTTTATTTTTGCAATAAAGTTCAGTACTATTGTACATGGAGGCAAGTATGATCCAACCTAGCTATAGGTATCGGTAAAATCCACGACCTTTACTATGGTCAATGCTTTATAACCCAGTGAAATCCTACAGAGCTCACGTTTAACCGTGACCCATTGCTTACAAATAATTTGAAACTACTTACCATAATGCATCGGGGCAATCTTTGGAGGGACGTATTTCCTGGCTTTGGGGGCCACCTTTTTCACAGAATCTTTTGCATTTCCATCACCATCATCATCAGATTCCTCAGACTGATCAAGCTGTGGCAAAAAAAAAAAATAAAGATACCAAAATATAACCCTTGTTCTTAATATTATTAAATGCTTATATCACAGTCAAATGATGAGCTCCGGGTAACAACTTTACCTTGCTGATGAGATTATCAGGATTTGGACGGAAATGTAAAGGATCGTTCTCGGCTGTGGGTCAGGAGAAAATCAGATTCATTAGAACAATGCTATGTAGTTTTTATACCAACACTACAACTTTGATGATATGCAAATAGGTGAATAATTAAAGGAAAGAATTGCAAAAAGAATTGCTGAATGCGACAATAATATATAATTTACAGCATTTATATGCCCTTAAAGCCATTCAGTGAGCATCCACTACACTGTTAATAGAGGCAGACTCTTCCTGGACAAGACTGCCATCAGCATAGAAATGCTTTATTACAAGATAAACGTGATCAAGGACTTGTGTATGTGTTTCTTCCTCCAAAAATGCCGGAAGGAAACCTGGGTTTCCATTTAATTTGCTGCTGACATGTTAAACGAGAGGAATCCGTATGTAGGGTCCATGATGCATGGCCTTTACTAGTATCATTCCAGGATTTCTGACTCATGCTGCTTCACATCTAGAAGAAACTCTGGTCTTCTTTTCCTTAAACCAGAGATGCCTTACCCAGGCTGCCAGTCACAGCAGTGCGCACTAATTTATCGATCTGATATTTCAGCTTCTGATCGAGGGGACGCATCTTCTCAAGAATCTGCAGGAAACAAAAGAAAGTTTAATGTCTGTGGGAACAGAAATCTATGTTAAGTACAGGCTTCAGAGAAACAATAAAACATTGCCATATACTGCATGTAGTGGCAATATATTTATTTTCTTTGGCATGGCAACCTCACATTTTGTTAATGTATTTGTAAAAAAAAAAATTATATATATATATATATATATATATATATATATATATATATATATATATATATATATATATATATATATCAGTTTTAACACTAATTAAACTTTAGCCAGTTTAGTCCTTATACTTATTATTATTATTCTATTATTATGATCATCATCATCCCAAGACCCAAAATTTCTAAATGCTACTACGATCTACATGCACTAAACTGCCTTAATGTGTTGTCCTGTTATGTAAATATGTAACATGTATGTAACTAAGATGTAACGTATTAAAATTTATATTATTCTGTTACAAAACTTCAAAGTTGCCCAAATTCCCATTGAGACAACCTGAAAAATGAAAACCTTCCAGGCTACATTTAAAACTCAGCAGTCGTCGAGCTGCATTTGTTTTCTACATGACCGGACATGTTTTTCCTGTAATGGATCATCAAAATTCCCCCAAATTTCCCATTCAGAGTATGATTTGGAATGTTCAAGATTTCAAACTCCAACCACCGAAACTCCCACACGCCTGCATGCGCCTCACTCTTTCTCTCTACATTTACATTTAAGGCATTACAGCCCAGTCCACATCCCTCTCTTTTTTTTTTCTTCGTGTCACTGAGGACGACTTTCTATGTAATGTATTTCAATAGGAAGTATTTCTGGTGCCTCCGCCAAAGTTTTCTTTCTGACACTGGATACCACAGACGCTGCATTGTTTTTTTCTCTCGTTTGTTATAGATTTTTTTTTTTATCTTCAAGCACCATTACTCAACATTTAAGCAGGAGATTTTATCCTTTTTTTATTGCTTCATATTCGAGAAGCTACTCGCTATTAAATACCATCGTCAGTGGTTCCTTCTAGTCAAAATACAGTAAATATATTCTCCCGGTTAATTAGAGACACACACGTTTATTACAGTTTTAACCTAACTCTAAATTTCCTGCCTTATTCTCTGATAAAAATGGGGGGGGGGGGGGAATTCCCATTTCTGTCAGCATTACCCATGATCCTCTGCCTTCACTGCTATAGAGACGGAGCCAGACGAAGGCAGTCGTGTTGAGTGACACGAGGGAAATTCGTGTCAATGAACATGTTTGTGACTAAATCACAAAATACCGTGAGACAGTGTTGGGTATTTAGAAATAGACTTTACCCAGAGCGTCTTAAATGTTTTGAAGTTTTAATTAATAATTATTAATAAATAGGTCACAGATTCTCTACATGTAGCACTCTTTCCCTGCTTCTGTCTTGCTACGAAGCACATTCTCTCTATCTAGCTACTTGTATCACTTGCTATCTCAATCTGCTTTTTTTTTCACTGAGAAAGAATAAGAATCTCTCTGTCATTCAATCTTTCCTTCTACTTCTTCTCTTTCTTTCTATCATCCAGCTTATGAAACAGTTTAAAGCTTTCAGACTGGTTTTCCCCAAACCAAAGTTTGTTGTGGCAAATTTTAACCATACTAACTGCATACTAACACTAGTAAACGGATTCACAAACAAACAGTTATTAAACTAAACCGATTCCTCACTACTTTTAAATTTCAGCGTATTCATGTAAAACACGGAGAGAACCTGACCGTTCTTATGGTGACCAGCCTGTCGATGGCCCCGTTGTCCTTCAAACTTTGGCCATCTGCTTTAATGCTCATCAAATGTACAACATCTTGAAGGTAAAATAGCAGCAGGTGGTATCGCAGGTCCAGAAAGGACAAACCCTGTAAATAATTGTTATAATAACGTTAAACATAAACTATCATCACATCAAATAATGTTATTTGCAGTTATTATTGTTTAAGAGAAAATATGTTGGTTTATAGGGCCAAAATTTTACCTTAGAAGTTGGATACATTTTATTCTGGATTTTCTTGATCAAATTTTGAACGTGGCTTGTAACAAATGCAACCTGAAATTGCGAGAACATTTTTGTATTCTTTGGTTTAGAATAAACTACTACAAATTTAGTTAAATAGTATAAATACTTGAGTACTAAGATAGTATGTATGATGGATGTGTGAATAATACAAAACACACTACAATCACTGCATAGTTGCCTGATTTGTATTGTATCTGATGATAGATATATTGATTCCGTGATACATAAAATTACATCCAGAGAACTTTCATCCTTTTACAGTTCGATGACTCAAGAGGTTATGATTTTATGTCACCCATTTCTGCTGATTGAAATCACAACACAGTAAAATGTGCTAAAAAGTGGAACTACAAAAAAAGCAGGATTAGGAACCACTTCATTCCAAACCTGTTGAGTGAGTGTGTTGAGAAGTTGCACTGCTTTAGGCAGATCATCCTCGATCACGTCCTATAAAAGAAAGAGTGAAACTGATAAACCTGGCAACGAAATAAATAGATGAATATATAAATAATAGCAAAATAATATACAGAGGGGGTTCAAAATCACTGGGCACCTGTCTAGTACCGAGCCGTGCTGAAATAATAAAAACTTCATAATTTTTATTTAATTACCATATAAATGAAAAAGAAATATTATATGCACGTTTTTGTGTTTAAATATGTAAAAAGATTAGGGACTGCTGTTATACAACACTCGATAGCTGTTTTATATTAAATTAGAGTGTTACAATCAGTAGGTTTTTGACATAACGTGAAAAATGTGGACGTACACAAGGTATAGTATAACCTATAACTACAGTATAATATATATTATTCTGTAGTTATAGGTCAGTTATGGTCTATTATAGTGTAGTATATGTTATAGTGTAGTATATCACAGTATAAATTGAATTATAGTATAGCTTTAGGATAGTTATAATATATTGTAGTAAAGGTATACTTATATACTCTGTATATAAAATTAGTGCAGATCAACATATTTAATGTTCATTTTAAATGTCACACAAAACATTTGTAACACACAGAGTTTGTAACCTAATTATTAATTATTTTTTTAAGATTTTAACAAAGTGCCTGAAACAGTTCACTCATTTTACGTCATTTTTATTACATACTAATGTAATATATAATAATACTTATTAAAATTATTAATACGTTATTTTTACTGGTCCATTGTGGTTTTTTGAATGAATCTATTCAGACCTTTTTTTCTATTAGTTTAGCTTCACGCAGTTTGTTAGCAATGTGCTCGTTCCACACGGCCAGTTTAATGCACTAGTTAACCTCTGCATTAACGAATTTGGATGTATTTCCAAGTGGAGACACAAATGTATCGACATACGTAATTATATGTTTGTATCTATTATCGTATGTACATATTAACTTTGTTAACTTGATTATTTATGGAGGAAGCACAACTCACGTTCTGTTCAGCGGGGGCAGCCATCTTGAACTACGGCAGTTCTAATGGGACATTCGCATTTTTCTGCACGCTCTCTCTCTCTCTCTCTCTCTCTCTCACACACACACACACACACACACACACACACACACACACACACACACACACACACACACACACACACACATATATATATATGATATACAAACCATTAAGGGGTTTGGTAATTTACAATTATTTTAAAATGTATACAATTTTGGTCTTATAAGAGTTTATAAAGTAGAAATATAAAATATATCATGTTATATGTTATGTTATAATATATGTTGTTCTACTTCTTCTTCTTCTTCTTCTTCTCCTTCTTCTCCTTCTTCTTCTTCTCCTTCTTCTTCTTCTTCTTTTGGCATCTACCATTAGGGGTCGCCCCTTTTCCTCCTACCTGGTGGCTTCATCCTCCTACCGATATAACTCATATCCCTCCTCTGCACATGTCCAAACCATCTTAATCTCGCCTCCCTCACCTTGTCACCAAAACATTCTACATGCGCTGTCCCTCTAATAAACTAATTTCTAAGTATGTTGTTATTATTATTATTATTATTATTATTATTATTATTATTATTATTATTATTATTATTATTATTATCATCACCATTATTACTTATTATATCCTGCTGTACAATATCTGCATATCATTCTTTTTTTTTATATAAATATATAATTTTTTTCAGCATTATTTTGTCTTTCGTATCTTTCTTAATGAAATACACATTTTTTATTGATTTGTTCTATATTAGTTTTTATTTGATCAAATTGCCTTTTGCAACCCAGACTGCAGTTTAAACTGTAGCCGCTAGATGGCATTAAAAAACACCTAATCACCAGGAGCCATACGGACTCCTCACACTGTTCTGAGCTGCAAAGCACAAACCGGAAAAAGAGAAAAACACTAGGATTAGAGCAGAAAAGTGACAGATGGAGAATAGGAGTTGAGAGAAAGGATAAAGCTTTAAGGTGAGGATAAGCCCATAGTGTTAATGTGAGATAAACCTTGTGTTAGGGTATTAGTCAGGAACAGTAAAAGACAGAAACAATAAGAATAAAAATACTGGAAAATATTGAAATGGAAAGTGAATATAGATTATGGAGTTGTAATCTAGTATTACATATATATTGTACAAGCATTTTAAATACTAATATATTGTTTATGCTGAAAGTCGGCATTTCTAGGGGAGATCAGTGCATCCAGAGACCCAGATTAACTATAACATCAAAAAAGATCTACAGAAACAACAAAGAACATCATCAGCCATTTCTATATTTATCTCATCTCTTACAATCTCACTTTTTATAAAATCATTCATTCATTCATTCATTTTCTCCCGCTTATCCGTTTTTTATAAAATCATTTTATGATTATTGATAAATAATCAATAAAAAAAAGTGTTTCCTATTTAATCAATGCTACACAATCCAGTGTTGTTTGGTATATCTATGAAGTCTAACAAATCATTTTAATTACATGCAATTTTTAATATATGGCATATTCATGTAATAATATGGTAATAAATGCTCTATAATAAACAATCTTGAGGTACATATAAGATTGTTTAGGATTCGATTAACTGTAATTTATTTGCTAATGTATTAGAGAAACTTTGTTCAACAAAACTGCCAGACGCAGGAACAGTTTCCTTCTCCAGGCATTCAGCCTCATTAACAACTCACCATAAATATATTCCCTGCTTCATATCATATCTACAAGTACTGCAATATCAGAACTGTCAGTCGTCACATTATCCGTATATGTTACACACACTATGGCTGCTGTATATTGTACAAAGTTGTAAAGTAACTCTTTATCGTACCTGAAGCACAATACTGTTTTTTGCACCACCATGAACTCCTAAACTTTATGTACATCACTGATCTGTCTTATAATCTGTATTTAATACTCATACTGTCTATATTGTCTCACATTGTTTTTGTGTTGTCTGTATTGTCTCGTATAGTCCAAGCTGAATGTATAGTTTTATTTATGTCTGTACTTTTAGAGTCACTAACAGCTGGAACTAATTTCCTTACGTGTGTGTCCAACACACTTGGCCATTAAACCTGATTCTGATTCTGAATGATGTGAGAAATGTACAATATGAAGCTCATAAAAGTTAATATACTATTTTTTAGCATATTGCAGTGTTTCTCAATCGGTGGGTTACGACCCAAAAGTGGATCTCGAAGTGTGTTGTCAAAGTGAAATCATCATTTTCCTAAGCAATAAATATGTCAAAGCACAAATATGACCCTGAATATGTAAAACAATAATTAGCATTTATTAATGACAGAAAAGAATATGGTGGCAGTTGATGAAAGTGTAAAAGAAAACGTCGTTTTTTTTTTTTAAAGCCTGGGATCTGAGCATATTCAGTTGTTTTTCATTGGTTTTCATGGAGAAAAGTGATGTCATGGCTCACACAAGTTGCTTATCTTGATGCATTCGAGCACCATAACATGTGTATGAAAGGAGGGGACCACATTATTTTTTTAATAGAAAAAGAAGTCCACACTGTAGGGCAAATCATTTCAAATCATATAAACAAGAAAAGTTGTGTTTTTTCATCAGTCTACCATTACAGGTTGTGATGTCTATTCTACTTATTGATTATTAATCAGTTCCTGTTGTGTATTTTACATTTACAGTATTTGGCAAATGGCTTTCTCAGAGCGATTTACAATTGAGCAGTTGAGGGTTAAGCAGTTAGTGGTGCTGAGATTTGAACTCATGACCTTTCGATCCAAAGTGCAATAATTTAACTAGTAAACTACTACATCCACACCATAATATTTACAATGGTAACTGTAGTTTTCTTTTCCTTTTTCCTTTTATAGTTTTGCTGACTATGGTGGTTGATACCATCTTACTAACTTCTGGACTGCTATTTATTATCATTTTCATATAATACTGTTTATTTATACTATTAGCGATTTTTGCTTTCACAAATTCCTAACAATTTGAAAACTTTGAGGATGGATTTGGACTGTAATTAATATCATCTACTACAAAGGCTCAGGACCAGGTTGCATGAACAGTTTTGCATTTAAGTGCTTATTACTGCGCACCACATCAACGATGAATTGTAACGAATGGACATTCGGTGCCACCCAGAGGAGGACGGATTCCCTTTTCAGTCTGGTTCTTCTCAAGGTTTCTTCCTCATGCCATCTCAGGGAGTTTTTCCTTACCGTTTTCATTAGGGATAAACTTTACAGTTATAAGGAACAAATGTATAGGCAGTAAACTTATACTCTCTTTTATACAACTTTATAACCGCTTTAACTCTGTAAAGCCGATTTGAGACAATGTCCTTGTTAAACGGGCTGTACAAATAAAAATGAATTTAATTTAATAATGACTATGGGAACATGGGGGTCTAATGATCAAACCAGTTGAGAATCACTATATTAGTGTATAAGCTAATTTTCTGACATGCAATTTATTATCCTTAAGTACATTGCTGTAACTGGATAAAAGATTTCCATGTCACAATACTGCATAATAATATAATATTACACACTGTTTGAATAATAAATCTTGTTAGCATTATAAAGCAAATTGCTGTTGTTTAGTAAGTTGGTATATTTATGTTCCCGTCAGAGGGTCCTGTTTCGGTCAGTGGTTGGGTGGCCTTGAAAAGCCACTGTCCTTCCTGTTAAACATTTCACTATGATGGACCTTACAGGAATAGCAAATGAATCAGTGTCTGGACCTTTAATCACACCCACACCCACACACATGTATGTTTATACATAATGGCCTGTTCCCAAAAACTCTTTGCTCTACATGTCTAGGTTCTTCACTCATATGTTTGCAACTGAATGTGAAACAAAACAAAAAAAAAGCTGCACTGATCTCAAGGGAAATCTTTTTCTTTACCATACAGACTATTCTATTAATATGTTTATATGCTGTGTGTTTTCCTATATTTATTCTAATATATGTTTCAGAGTATTTCTAGGGTTAATGTCTACAGACTGGTGAATAAACGAGCGACCCAGTGGCTCTGTTGTGCTGTAAGATTTTACTGGCAGGGTTTGTGTCCACTTGAGTGAAGCCTCACTGCAAATCAATACAGACTTATTCTGATTGATTACCTTTATCCTGTAATTAAACATTTGACTCCAGGTGGGCATGGTTTCTTCCAGGATGAACCCCAAGCAAGCCCCGACCTCTACCCACATGGGTCTCATGAATTGGTTTGATTCGAATGAAAATATACAGAATTTTACTTTTACCAATAATACGATTTGTTTATTCCGTTGATGAATGTATTCAATCTGTTTAATGTGAAGCCTGAATTGTATTAGGACAGTTGTCTAAGGGTGATTTAATTGTTGTTACTGTATAAGATGTATCACTCTATAAGAAAAGTGCTTTAAAAAAATTAAGGGAAAAAATCCTGTAGGTTGTCCTCTGGAGAAAATGAATTGCAAAAGGTTGAAAAAACCAAGACCCTGGTGTTAAACTGTCGACCTCTGACCGAGTGCGGTGATTCCAACAGCTTTGCCTTGTGTTTGGCTTTCGGTTACAAAGAGGAAGAAGATAAAGACACACTAAATGTCAAAAGAGCTCTAAGTGTCCTTTTACTGTTTCTCACACGGACATTAACAAATATATTAACACATATTCATGCCGAGAGAGAAAGACGCCCCGTGGCTGTTTCTGTAGCTCAGATCACAAGCAATAAAGCTTGAAAAGCAAACTTGCCTGAACATACCGACCTTTATAAACAGATCAAACACAAGTCATTTGTCTTAGTTGGCCAGGCTTATATTTATTAAAAGACAATCAATCGGGGTTTTGTGACTACTTTGTGGGAATTCCATTGATATTCACCTCAAAATATCCGTATCTAAGATCATTAGTTATTAATACTTAGTTAGTTATTTAGTCATTTATTCAAACTACATTTCTATCTTCTATCTAATGATATTGTTGTACAAATACAGTATGACGTGCCAAACAAACTGATCTATTTTGCTCATTGATACGTTTTAACAGTCATTTATTCTCATGATCGGTGTTTGATAAGAAGTCTAATTCTGTACAGTTCAATCACTTCAACTACTTTCCTCAATAATTCCTGACCATCCTATAATCCTATACTGATTATCTTGCTTACATTACATTTCAAAAACAATATGGACTGATACAAGCAGACAAGTGTATTTATTGCATATAAAAACAAGCTTCAGAGGCAAATTTTATTCCACTGTATTAATCAACAACAACAACAAAAACTCACTCTAGTCTATTTCATCTGCTGCAATGTACTTAAAGGTTTCTTGCAAAGACCTGCTAAATCAAATACATACTTTAAGTACTGCAAACTACCCTTCAAGTTGACTCCAACATGCTAGCTTATCAAACGTCAACGTGTGTATATTTGATGTTTGGTTGGTTGCTCTATACACTAGTGTTCATCAGTACTAATATACTTGCAGTAAACTTAGATAAACATGTACCTTTAGAATGTATTTAGATACTCTGTTTAACACACTAAAATAAAATGTCACTACTGTCCACCTAGTGAACCTTTCTATGGACCAGTAGGTGTTTTTTTTTCTTGTTTTTTTTTTTTACAAGTATATATTATGCATTAGCATAGAATATTAATACAAGCATAGTTATAGTGTTTGTAGTAAACCTACAATTACAATTTTTGTAGTTGTATACATTGTGTGGTTGTTATCTACAAATAAGCATCAATAAGAACTAGCAACTATTTGCGTTTTACTGATCAGGACATAATAAAAATGATTTGGTAAATACAAACTCAGATGAACAACATGACAATTTATTTCGTGTCATTATTTGACAAAAATGAAGTAGAAATTGAAAAGTCATGTGTATAAAATAAATAAATCCTTACTGCTTCTGGAAATTAAGAGGCTAAGTAGCAGCTCGATGCTGCTAATCAAATGCGCTTAATTACCTGTTTATCAGCAAATGTGACCACCTCTGTAAAAGCCCACATTTTAGCAGGTTGTTGGTTTGGAGCATTCAGGTGTGTTAACACAATGCCAAGGAGATAAAACAACAGCATCTTAGAGAACAATTGTTACTGCCCATCAATCTGGAAAGGGTTCAAGGCCATTTTCAAACACACATGGAGAAATTTAAGGCAGTTGTCAAAATTCTCAGGTGTGGAAGTCATAGAAAATTCACCCAGGGGTCAGACCATGCAATGTTTAGAGAAATTGCAAATCCCAGTTACATCTCTGGATCTACAGGCATTTGCATGTTAAATGTGGCATGACAATACAGTTTGAAAATTAGTCTGGTTTGTTTGGAAAGGTTGCCAGAAGAAAGACTCTTCTTTCTAAAATTGAACATGCCAGCCCAGATTAGGTTTACAAAGTTGCATCTGAACAAACCACAAGTCTTCAAGAACAATTTAATTTGCACTGATGAGACAAACGTGAGAAGTTTGGACATAATGCCCAGAACCACATTTGGCAAAAACTAAACACAGTCAGTGGTACAGGGTTGATGATTTCGCTTCGCTTCACAGCCACAATAACTGGGCATTGAGTTGGCAATTTAAGTGTAGCAAAATAAACTACAAAATACAGCAGCTGAACTATCAAACTAAACTACTGTATTTTTATGTTTTAAGAATGCTAAAAAATACTTTTACAAGGGAGCATGAAAATTTCTTCACAAACCTTCCATCAATTGGCCTATTTGATCTGTTCCTTCACCATCACACCGACTCAGTTGATTAAGTAAACAATGTTTAATAGCAACAGCTTTTCTCTCACGCAATAAATCTGACATATGCAACCAGTTAACAGATTAAATATTTACATACATAATCCCTGTAAACAATCAAATATTTATTTATCAATCCTTGGACACCTATTAGAAATCTGGCAACCTGTACATTTCTTACTTTTACCATCTTCTTCCATATGATGAAATTTTCTATTCTGATCTCAATAAATCTTGGCAAAATACTGAGTAGGCACCGATCAGAGGCCGCATTTTTATGATGTCATCATTTAGACTTCTTATGAATTATTTTACAGTACATTCGAACTTCAAAAATATCAAAAGTATTTTGATACAAAATTTGAAGCCATTTTCATCAACCCTATCAAATCTAAATTACAAAAACCTATTTTATATTTGAAATACATGTTTTACAAATACTCTGACTATTACTTAAAGTTATTGCTGCTAAAGGTGGTTTAACAGGATATTAAATCATAAGGTGTTAAAAACACATTATTGTGTATCTGTGATAGAAATGCCAATTTCTAATAAACTATATTAATACTAGTCATTTTGCTATCACATTAAAATGTTTTAACTCTGTCTTATGTGGATTGGTTTTCAGAGAACAACCGTGCCATTCTTGTGCACGTAATTGGTGTCCATGAATATGAAACACCCCTTAAACAATGTGAAGGACTTTAGAGAGACAAAAAGCTTGAGGCGCTTCCTTATTTCCATCCCTTGAGTGTTGGGAAGAGGCTGAGACGACCCTGTGTTTACTGTAAACTTGGGGAGAAAAGACGCTGAGTGGCACCTAAATGCCCTTTCATCCACTTATCAATCCCATCCTCCCTCTTCCATTCTTCAGAAGACATCAATAGCCAATGTCTTAATTAAACGTGGAAATTCTGACCTGTCAGTCATGTATGAGTCAGAATCCCTTTCTGATATTCTCTAAATGTATAGGATATACAGGAATTTGACCTGAAAATCAATATATAACACATTTGTACATGCATACATAAAAAAATACATACATACATACATGCATATAACCAAACAAAGCAAATAAACATACAAGTAAACCAACATAAATCCAACAATATATAAGAAGAGCATTATATAACATATACAAACATAAAAACATACATACATACATACATACATACATACATACATACATACATACATAAAACCTTCATACAAACATACATACATAGTTAAATGCATATGCACATAAATACAAACAAACACAAATGCATGTATACATACATACATACATACATACATACATATATAATATATAAAGCATTTTGAAGGCTTTCTTAGATCTTACATACTGTTTTCTAACAGTATGTTATTTAAATGGAAACTGTTGAAAGTTGTAAACGTTTTCTCTCAGTTTTTGTGTGTTCATCCCCATAAAGATTTCAGTACCTTCTCTCCTAAGCGCTCTCTTTCTCCAACACTGAGATGGAAATGAGGAAACACCTCAAGCTTTTTGTTTCTTTCCATTGTTTAAGAAGCATTTCATATTCATGGATGCCAATTACTCACACAAGAATGGCATGACCGCTTTAGAGAGGAGCTTAATGTACCATGTTAAGAAAGACAGCCTATTTAGTCATTGCCTCGGGTCATGGAGATCTTTTGAGGTGAGGAACTTTAGCTGATCTGATGCCGTGTGAGCCCTAATGGCTGTGAATGAGAAACTTCCACTGTGTCACTCTGAGGAATTGGACTAAAAGATGAAGCTGTCTTGAAAGATTTGTGGTTAGTGATAAACGTCATCCTTTCCTGTCGTAACAATGGGGAAAATAATTATTTGATCCCTGCTGATTTTGTAAATCTACCCCCTTACAAAGGAAATTAACAGTCTAGAATTTTCATGGTAGGTTGATGTTAACAGAAAGAAAAAGTATATAAAAAAATCCAGAAAAATATAATAAATTATTATTATATATAAATAAATTTTTATTTGATAGAGTAAAATAATTATTTGATCCCCTACCAACCTGCAAGAATCCCACAGACCCAAATTAGTCCTGTACCTTTAAGAAAGTCAACTCAACTCATTGTTTGCATAAAAGACCCCCATCACAGAATCAACCTCTTCCATTCAAACCTCTCCACTACCATGGGCAAGACCAAAGAGCTGTCAAATGATGTCAGGGACAAGATTTTAGACCTGCACAAGGCTGGAATGGGCTACAAGACCATCAACAAGAAAGAGACCACTGTTGGCATGATCATTCGAAAATCGAAAGTCAATCACCATCGTTCTGGAACTTCATGCAAAATCTCAAGGATGGTAAGGATGATTCTGAGAAAGGTGATGGATCAGCCCAGAATTACATGCGGGAAGCTTGTTAATGATCTCAAGGGAGCTGGTACCACAGTCACCAATAAAACCACAGGTAACACACTGAGGTCTCTCTGCTCAAGAATGCACATGAACAGACCCGTCTGAAGTTTGCCAACGGACACCTGAATGATTCAGAGAAGGCTTGGGACATTGTGATGTGGTCAGATGAGACCAAATTTGAGCTCTTTGGCATTAAATTGAGTCATTGTTTTTGGAGGCAGAGAAATGCAGAATATGTCCCTTAAGAACACCATCCCCGCTGTCAAACATGGAAAAGGAAACATTCTACAGGAGTACAGGAGGACTTCACTACATGAATGGGTCCATGCACTGTAGAATCTTGGGTGAGAACCTCCTGGCCTCAGGAAAAACACTGAAGATAGGTCATGGATGGGTCTTTCAGCATGATAAAGACCAAAAACATACATCTTGTAGCCCATTCCAGCCTTGTGCAGGTCTACAATCTTGTCCCTGATGTCCCTTGACAGCTCTTTGGTGTTGCTCATGGTGGTTGGAGAGGTTTGAATGGAAGAGATTGATTCTGTGACTGGTGTCTTGTATACACATAATGAGTTGATATGAGGAGTTCTTTCTTAAAGATACAGGACTAATTTGGGTCTGTAGGAGTCAGAATTCTTGCTAATTTGGTACGGGATCAAATACTTTTTTCACTCGATCAATTACAAATTAATTTATAACCTTAAATGTATTTATGTATGGATTATTTTAATATTCTGTCTCTCTTTGTTAAAATAAACCTACCATAAAAATTATAGACTGTTCATTTTTTTGTAAGGGGGTGAACACATTTTTTTGTAAGGGGGATTAAATAATTATTTCCCCCACTGTATGGTGCTATGAGAACATAAAAATGTATGATACAAGTTTATCATTATGACATCTGGCATGACCATTTATTCCCAAATATTTTTATCAGCTTCGCCCAATAAGCTTTTCCCTCTAGAGCATCTGTGGATGCATTAAAGCGAACATGTGGCTTTAAGAAGAAACTGTAACACCGGGCTGTAGACAAAAGTGCCATGTGTTTCATTTGCCCCATCGTCACTCATGAGCCTCATTCTACTGCCTCATTTCTCTAATTACCCCACTCTTACTGTAAATTAGCCCTGACCAATAATTAGCCAGAGTTTAAGTGGATACATTTCAATAGGCACCCCAGTGTGCAGCAGTAAAGTCTTTAACTTCTTTAACATGACTTTTTGTCCTCATCTATAAGCCTAATGCTAACGAATTAGAAGATATCCCAGGGTATAATTAGCCACACTTGTATCAAATATAACATTTTAATTGTAATTACTTTCTTAGAATTGAATGTCTCATTCATTAGTTCAGGTATAGTCCACAGTATTAGACTTGGAGTACAAAGTATGGGATATAAAGTATTTAATTATACAGAAATGTTAAATAGGTAGACCATATTTCTGGTCTATCCTAATATTCAATTTACATTTCCTAAAGAAGTATGTGAGAGACTAATTAGATAATGAAAGGAGGCTCTGCTTGTCATTCTGCTTGCATAGGATTTTTTTTTACAGTTAAAAAAGACGACATAATTTTCGTGTAATGTTGAACTTCTAAGAGTATGAAATCAAGATTGAGTATTATGCATGTCACATATAATTTGGTTTAATGACCTGTCAGAAAGTGATATTAACTTTAACCCAACTAGCTAAGGATGTGTATAAAGTTTACATAAAATTGAAACTTATAATAGTGTTTATGAGAAAAGAAAGACATCTGGCATTTAGTTTGCTTTAAGTATCAAATTCAGTATAGCAGACACCACACTTTCAGAAATATCGGATGCTTTTATTAATCCTTTTTTTTAAACCTTTAAAAAAAAGTACACAATTGAAAATGGCAGAAATTGCACTTTGAAAGTACAGTACATGTTTAATCTGAGTGACAATAAAATATAAACTTTGGCACCTTTTTTATGAGTTTATAGGAGTTTTCTTTTTGTTTGACTGCAATTAAATTTAGTAATGTTTTTAGTAATGTAATTTTAGTTTTTGTTTATTTTATTTAAATTTTACTTCCACTTGTCATTGTGCCTTTACAGAATCCCAGAAGTGTGCTTATCCATGTGACCTGCTTGTATTTGTTTGAACAGGGGGATGGGAGGCATATGGAGTGGATAGTGTGTGTCTGTGTGTGTGTGTGTGTGTGTGTGTGTGTGTGTGTGTGTGTGTGTGTGTGTTTGGGGGGGGGGGTGTCCTTTTGCCTATACAGTAAGCATCTGATCTGAGCACAGCTGCAAACAGAGCAGTGTATCTCCCTTTGCTTAAACACAGTCTAATTACAGTTTACTCTGTTTTTTGTTTCCCGCTTTAATCCGACAGACCCATTGTGATGTGCACGTGCCCAAATACGCCCTCTACCCCTCCTCCACCCTTGTTCCCTTACACACTCTGCCATCCTTTTCCACTCCAAGGCAGAAGTGTGCTGCGCTACAAAGCCTTGAATGAGACACAATTAGCCGGGATGAAGGAAACCCCAGCACAATGGGTCCGACTTTTATATTGCACTTTAAAAACCAACGCAGCACGTGCCTGGGTGAACACCCACAACCTCCCCGGCTTCTTATTCGTGCTTGTCTATTGTGATCTGTTTGATGGAGGGCACACTTTGTCCACACAAGTGTTACCGGACAGAATGTGGCCTACATAAGTGAACGTAAAGAAGTTAAACAGTCATTCAGCTGTGTGGAAGTATGGCTAATTGGGTGACATTTCTGTCAATGATTGTATGTGACTCAAAAGCACAGGGACATGTGGTGGAGAAATGAATGAAAAAGAAAAAACCTGCCAGGGCCACCAAAGTAAGACAATAGACAAAATAAATTGGAATTAATCAACACTTGACAAATCCATAATGAATATCAAAACTGGAGGAAATGAAATATCTATCTGTCAATCAGTAATTGGGGTAATTAAATCAGTTGCAGTGCAAATATTCTCACTGTTGGGTGTCTGAACCTAAAACCATTTTCATGGTGTGAATTTTTATAAAAAACCCTGAATTAGTTATTTTGGATCATGATGAATTTAGCAGTGTATATGTTATATGTGTTACAGGAGGATTTGTTTACTTCTTGAGATGCCAGTTTTCTGTAATTTTATAACTGTTTGCTGTTTTATGCTTTTTTTTTCTAGGAGTAATTCTACTTTGTGTTTATCCTGTATGCTAGCAATAGTATTGTATGTATTATTATCATATTTCTATGCAACAAATCACAATTTACTAAAATGCCCCCAAAAAACTAAGATGCAGCTTAATGCAGCCACTTATACTTCTGTAGGTGTATAAATCCAATATGCATAATGATTTTGGAAAAAAAAAGCCTCTTTTTTCTGAGTAGAGAAAATGCATCATCATGGTATCCATTGTGCCGTAAAGTCGATAGAACGCCAATGTAATCAAAAGTTTATGAGGGAAGATTTTTGAGCGTACATGCATTTAAAGGAAGGAAAAATAAATAAATCAATTTGACAACATTTCTACATCTATCTATTTCACATATACCGTATCTTTGTAGACATCTGCAAATATTCTGGGGTGCTTTTCTGCTCACCTTGTTTGTAAAGAGTGGCTATTTAAGGTAGTGTCTCCTTCCTATCAGCTCAAATGTGGCTTCTGGCACTTCTTCTTAAGTTCTCTCATTAGCTAGGTGGAGCTTTCTGAAAAGGCAAAATACTCACACTAGCATGTTAGGCATCTGGTCTCTGATCTCTTGACCTGCACTGCACTGCTTTCACATAATTGTGTGATACAGTGGCTGGAAAGTGCATGTTGTAATATAACAATCAAAAATTGCTATTTGAAATTCATCTGGGTTCTTTAAGGGGCAAGTTTTCAATCCTTCTATATCTAATCTCTCATTAACTAAAAATGGTCTATCAGCTCAATCAGCTTGTTTTGTCAACTGGTAGTTGTTCAGACTAAGATACATTTTTCTGCCTTATGGGTGGCACAAATCATATAATACAAAACATTTTATTTACAAAGTTTCTTTTCAAGTCTTGCCTTTATGCAGTGGATAATCTCACCTAGATAATGTAGATTTGTATTTCAAATACCTGAAATCCTTTGGAAATCATTTGGAACAGCTTTCAAATACACTTAGTACTATTTAAGTCTAG
Organism: Silurus aristotelis; assembly: GCF_946808225.1. Lineage (NCBI taxonomy): Eukaryota > Metazoa > Chordata > Actinopteri > Siluriformes > Siluridae > Silurus > Silurus aristotelis. Next base: position 5,595,603 of record NC_139598.1, on the reverse strand, counting down.
ATTATTCAGTATAAGAAGAGTAAGAATTTATAATTCCACTAGAAGAAGAAAAAAAACATTTTAATCCTAGTTTCTCTCTGGGTTTTTCCTTATATATTTTCCTATATATATTTTCTTGCAACTGTTGCTTCTGTTCACTTGGTTAGAATATATATTGGTAAATATGGCAAAAAAAAAATCTGCAAAAAGGTGAAGGTAAAAGGTAAAAATGTTCCCTGATTTTTTGTACAATAATTTTATGTTTTCATTTTTTTGCTTCTGAGGGCAACTAATTACCCAGATTGCCTTAGCTAACCTATTGCTAGCTATACATAACCCTTTTGTGGTTTGTCATGTTTAATCTGATACATGGTCTTTGGTTTTCTTGTTTAGCATTATATGTTTTAGCATTTGTTCTTTGTTTATGTACTGTACTGCTAAATGCTTTATTTCAAACTTGTGTTTTAGCCTGTTCTCCATGAAGCTAGTTTGTTGGTTAGCATATTTTCTAGAGTGATATTGAGGCTAATTAATATACTGTCTGTTCTATGTATCTGGCAAAAAAAGTTGCTGCTATAATATACAAACTAGTAATATGTGGTTCACCTGATTTTACACACATTTTTAGCAATGTGCAATGAGCAAATTGTGAAAATACTTTTTTTTTTTTTACATCTTTACATCCTATTAATCAGTATTATTAGAAATTCCAAGAGCAGTTTGATGTTGTCTTTGCTGGAGTGCACACTATTAACACTCCCTAATAGTATCATTCTTCTTCTCAGAGTGACAAATGAGCTCCGTGTGATATTGATATTTCATCATCTATTAAGCTGTATTTACTGCTTGGTGGCATGTTTTCCAAATACTGGAAGAATTCAATGAGCTCTGAACACAGGCTATTTATCGAGGGCATGTGTATGTGTGTGTGTGTGTGTGTGTGTGTGTGTGTGTGTGTGTGTAAAATGTGAGATTATTGATTAAAGAAAAGATCAGTGAGCAGAGGTCACAGATTGACCCTGCAAAAGGCCCACACGGGGATTCATCCTCTTCCTCCTGTTCAGTCTCTCCGTCAGTGATTATCCACCGATCTTTTCTCTCATGAGCCATGATAAAACATGTCAACAAGTTTCTGTCCACCTTGTGTTTATATAACGAGTCCTCTTTAATGATCAGTGAGATTAGATAAATGCTCAGTGCTTATGTGATATTGATCAAGCAATCAGGCTATCAGAAGAGATCTACATTAGAGTGTGTTTCAGCCCTTGTGCTCTTTTCCAGGGTCAAAAAGGAAAAATAAATTTATCTCACATTACAGAAATGATGATAATGAAGATGAAGAAGATGATGACAAAGAAATTTGTAAGCCTGAAAGCAACAAGGTGAATTAACTAAAACATGTATATTGATCAGCACTGAGATGAAGAACAGATAGATTTGAAGATTTTAAAATAGCATGGGTCAGTGAGACATTCCATGCTAAGTAGTGAATGCAGTACGCTTATGAATAACAGCTCAGCGTCTTTGGCGATGCCTTAAAACACTAGATTACACTTAATGGACCTGCACTAAAACTCGAAATATTGATATTGGAAAGCAGAGGATTATGTCTAATGGGTGTATTATGAATTACTGCTAATGCCAACAATACAAACTAAGCAAAATCTCTTATTCGGTAGCAACATTAGACATTAGGTCTGTTGGACCCTATCTCTTTTTTGAGAATGACAGCTACTAGCAGGACCTTGATTGAGTCCCAGTGGGAGAAGTGACTGGAATCCACTCTTGATTGGTGGGAGGGCTCGTGTAGGTTTAAACCTTACACTAATCAATAGTTGATCATCACCACAGTTGGACTGCTATTGTATGACGCCGTAAAGCAGAACAGCTCCTCGGATTGCACACTACTGCATCTATTGTGGGTTATAATCCTTAATCCTCCAAACTTGATCAACAGAAGTTACAGGCATTTTAACCACCAGTTTTCTTTGGCTAATATCTCGGGAAATAACATGCTTTATAAAATCACTTGCAGTTTTACATTAAAGAAAGAATCCTGTGTGTCAGCTTGTGCAGAACATCATTTTTAGCCAACTCATAAACTTCTCAATCTATAAACACTACAAAGATTTACTGTTTTCCATATTCCTGATACACTCCTCATCTTCTGGTTGTGAGCTTCTGTTCTTGTGACTCATCTACTGATTTGGATGGTTCCACATGTGTACCCTAAAGATTTTTTGTAACTCTTGAAAACAGACTATGCCCTGATTTGCTCATTTGACATCTGAAGCTGCATCTGGGTTTCTTTTAAGCTGCTTTGTGACAATGTGTATTGTTTGCCCTTCAACTTAACCAACCATTTTTATGCTTCAGTCATTAGATGGTTAAGGCATTATGAGTGATGTGTCAAGTGGTGGAACGTTTGCACATTTTATATGGAAATATAATTTGAACCAGTAGATAAACTGAATAGATTTTTTGGAATTAGCCCTAGCAGAGTCAAGGTTCAAACTAGGGTTCACAAATGAGTTTTTTCAATAATTGACTATAAGATATAGCATATTATACAAAACAGGCCCTTATGCAACTGAATCATCCCTGTCTATGCCATTAGTGTTGAGTTGTATTTATTTTAATTAGTCACTTTGTGTTTGTTTGAATTTGATTATCACTCTGATCCTGGTCTAACGTAAAGTTTTCCCTCCTCCCAGTAATATACCAGCAGGTGGACTAGCTATGCCAAATTGACCCCAGGTGTTAATGATTGAGTGAAGCTGTGTATTGTGAAATATGCCAGTGTCCAATCCACAATGTCCCGAGGATAAATGTGTATAGTGGGATGGTATAGAACTCCTTTGCCACAGTGACCAGTGACCACCGCAGAGACACACTAACTAGCACTTCACTGACGCCTCATTTGGCTTTAAGTCCACCTGGAGAAAAGCTTCGACATCAACAACAGGTAGAATTACCAGTGAGAGCTCCTTCATTAAGCCTGTTTTGGAGGGTGGGAATCCGTGAACAGGCTTTTGAACGGATGGGCCGTCACTTAATGGGTCACTGGGGTATATCATGTGTGAGAGGACGGACATGGCAGACAATTCACATGGAAAAGCCATGCAGTAGACAACACTAAATTGGTAATGACAATGGTCATACAGAGGACATGAGCTCACCTAGGGAACTCATTATTGCATTATATGGGTAGTGAATTTTAGAGTTATACACTAATTATGACAGAAAAGTCACGCACATCACGTGGTCAGCTGTGGCCAGTGATATGACTCAACCACAAAGTTGACCAAAGGTAATTATATCTGCTAAATCTTTTAATTTGATAACTCCACAAACTATCAAGAGGATTTCATGACTTTAAGAATAGATAGATAGATAGATAGATAGATAGATAGATAGATAGATAGATAGATAGATAGATAGATAGATAGATAGACGGACGGACGGACGGACGGACGGACGGACGGACGGACGGACGGCGGGATATATAGATCGGCGGGATATATAGATCACTGTCTCTATAAGTGAATTAATTCTAGTTATTCACTTAATAACCTGCTCATAACTAGCAAGTTAGCTCATGCAACTGGTGAAGTGATTTTATAGCTAATTGTGTGGGAGTTTAGCAGGTACACGGTTTGCTTAGCTAATGAACGGGTATATCTCTACCTGAGGTTGAGGATGTTGCAGCTATGTAGTTAAAACTATAGTAGTAGATAAATTGGTTGCTGAAAATTGCCTCTATATGTGACTGTGTGCATGAATGATGCCCGTGATGGACTGTGGTGCCACCAAAGGGCCGATTCCTGCCTCACCTACTTTATCACTGTCCAATTAAGCACACTTCACCACAAATGAATACATATCTCGAATACGTTCCCCCTCTCTCCTCACTCTTGTAAAGACAGGAACTATTATGGAGAAAAAGCAGCCATCGTTTTTCCTTCCGAGTCATTCGTAAATCCAACCTGCGTGAAACATACCAAATGAGGCCATCGCTCTCTGCCATGTTTTCACTCAATACAAAACAGAGCTTGTAATTATCTGTGATTTTTTGCTGTCGTTAATTGGAGCTGCATCATCTCCTACCCGTGACACAGTGTGTGTGTGTGTGTTTGTGTGTGTGTTTGTGGGAGTTGTTTTTGATTAATTAAATGGTCTGGAGGTCAGGTCACAGAAACACAAAAGGATTAATGCAGACAAATGCTAGTTTTAATCAGGTTATTGTATAAAATAATGCTGTAAATCCCTGTACAGAACTCTTCCATATGAAAACTGAAGATGCAACCATGAGCGTACATACATGTTGCATTCAGTCAATGAGGTTGACTTGCAGTGTATTTATTTATGTAATTATTAGGGCAGCCAACCGATTAAAATATTTAATCGTGATTATTCGCTTGATGGTCATGAGTTAACTTGTGATTAATCGCAACTTAATCGCACATTTTTATCTGTTAATCAATTAATACTTTTCAAGTTTTTAATACTCTAATCAACATTGGCATGGGCAAAGATGGATGCTTTATGCAAATGTATGTTTATTATTAGGAAAACCACAATCAACACAGAGCATGAAGACAAATTTATTTATTTATTTATTTATTTTTACATCAAAGTAAAGAAAAGACGCCATAAATAAATGTGTTAAAGGTTTTAATTTAGCCAATTTTATATTTTTAATAAAATTGGTCAAACATAAATGCGTACTGCATTAATCGTGCATTAACATTAGTTATTAGCGTGTTAATTTTGACAGCCCTAGTAATTTGCATCTGTATTGTGTAAATTAAGGACAAATGCTAAGCAATTAGATGTTTGCTACTGTGTGGTGATGATTACTTCAGAACTTTCAGAACTTAATTTTACTCACTAGATAGATAGATAGATAGATAGATAGATAGATAGATAGATAGATAGATAGATAGATAGATAGATAGATAGATAGATAGATAGATAGATAGATAGATAGATAGATATGCCTGTTACTAGCAAGCTAACTCATGCAACTCTATGTTGCTTTGTTGATTACGCTATTATATATGCTTAATCTATAAACCTTTACCACCTTACTTATTTCATGCACATTTATCATGATCAGCTATTTATATCAAATGCTGAATGAGAAGAAATATTTCTTTTTGATAATAAACTTTTTTAAATTGTTCCTCTTTTCTGTTATACATACAGTCTTTCCTTATTGACTGTCACACTTTAAATATAACGCCCTCTTTGGCCTCGCGTTGTTTTCTTCGAGGATCGTCCATCATTTCCACATGCACACCACCACGGCAGAAAAGAGAATTAAAGTTCTCTATCTTCCTGATCCAGCCCTAGAACCCTGCTACTACCTATCTATCCAACACACACTCCCTCTCTGCTTCCTTTAATTAGCCTCTTCATGCGCTGAATGCTTGATTTGAGGACTTGATTAAGCCTGGCTTCTCCGTTCCAGTCCCTAGCTGCCTGATGAATTGGTCTCAAGCTTATTAACTGACTAATTCTGATCAATAGAGCGATGATGCTGAACATTGGCAGAACAAAAGGAAAGAATGAAAGAAAAAAAGCACTACCTACTACACACCACACTGAGAGTAATCACAGCAACACAATCATTGACCAAATTCCAAACAATGATGGACTCATTACTCATTGTGGATACACTTTGTTTAAATAATATAATATGGAGATAAAATATAAAATATTGTGGAGATTGTTAATTTAGTTCAACTTAGTAAGATAAAAGTGACCAGTTCAGATAAGATTATTGTAGAAATCACTACTTTACAGTTGTACTTTTAGAATAGTTTATAATATTTATAAATGGATGATTTTTACCTCATCATTTGATGCTTTGTTTCACTAACTAAACATGATGTATTAGATTGCGCTTGGTATTCAAATTTGTCTAAAAAAGCATAATTAAAATATAAATATACCGTACTTGGTAGAAACAACTCTCTGTGCACTATAGTTACATAACTGTTATGTACTATTTGTCAGAAATTATTCTTTATTTCATACATAGCACTCATTTAAATTCAGCCAAAAAACCTCTTTTTCCTTGTACCTAAGTCTCAATGTACTGCATGATATATACATTTATTATCATATGGACAAATTGTTGCATGCTACAATACATTTTAACCAAAATTCAACTTTTTTAACTTTAAATATTACATTTTAGATTTTTTAATGTTGGTCTGGACTGCAATCTACATTAGATCTAATTATGCTCTTTCTGCCTGAGTATAATACGGCTGAAGTGTGTAATTATGAAAAGAAAATCTTTTCCCAAAAGTTGACAATAATTTACTTTAGTATGTACACCTTATACACACACACACACACACACACACACACACACACACACACACACTTCACAGTCAATCCTAATATATAAGTGCATTTTCTTGTGGGTGGCCTCTTGTATGACCTCCCTGATTGGGACACTTTGCTCCCCAGAGAACACCATGAAAGGAAAAACTACCAAATGTCCCTCATCTCCTTCCGTACACCATGATTTTCCCCCCATGACACTTTAAGTGAAGATTCTGACCACCCAGAAACCACAACACTCCACTTTGGCCCAGAAAACATGTGCTTTTGGAGATTAAATATGTTTTTCTTCCGATTATTGATTCCGAATGCAACCGTGATATCAATCTAGAGGGGATATTTTGTGTCAGGAAGTGCAAAAACACGGATGTTAGAGAATTAAACTTGAATCACACGAGGGACCTGAGATAGGATTCAGTTTTTATGCATTTTTTCTTTGTCTGTGAGTAATGAAAGTGTGTGTGTAATGGAAACCATGGGCACCTTTACGGCTGCCCGTATTGACCTCTGTCTCTTCTACACAGAACGTTTGTGTCTGTGTGCATGTGTGTGTGTGTGTGTGTGTGTGTGTTTGTGTGTGTGTGTGTGTGTGTGTGTGTGTGTGTGTGTGTGTGTGTGTGTGTGTGTTGATGGGAAGCCATTTTTAAGATGATGTTCTGTCCCATTAGCTTGACTAGTGTGGATGAAAACACAATCTCCATTTCAGCCACATTGATCCAGATAGACTGCATAATGGCTGAACACCACACTAAAGTAGAATTTTAAATTTTTTTCTCAACAAATAATAGTCATATAATCAACCTATGTATATGTATATAATCATCCCTTTTTTTTTTTTTACAACTGAATAGGAAAACAGAATTCTTTAAAAATCTTCCATCATAATTTCTTAATTTGTTTTATTGGCATTCAATGTTTATATACTGAAATAGATTTTTGTAGGGAATAGTTTTTATTCGCGGTTTTTCATTTATCGTGGGTGGTTTTGGAACGTAAAATCTGCGTTCTCTCAGGAACTTATTAAGTGGTGGACCGTGGAAGTTTGTTAAGACTCCGCCTCGCACATTGAGTGCATGTTTTTATTATTAAACTTGAAAACATACACAACAATGCAAGGGTATTACAATAAAGAAACTAGAGTAAGCGCATTGTCAATATGGCTACTCACTCCATATAGGAAATAAGATTTGCTTTGCGCATGCTTGAAAATGCTACATAATCCATAGCCCTAGTTTTAGCTGCTAACCTGGAAGTGGCTAGATGCTAATGCTAGCACTATGGATTCTTTAGCATTTTATGTCCAGCTTCAAGAATTTCTCTTAAAAGGTGAAAATCCTGACAATTCAAAATATCGAGGAAGTGAATGAATGAAGGATGGAAGGAATGAAGACATTTGTTAAAGTATGCTGAAACAAGTAGAACAGTGAAGTAAAACATAACTTTAGAATTTAAATATTACATGTAAAACACACACACACACACACACACACACACACACACACACACACACACACACACACACACACACACACATCTGTATTACCCAAATGGTGTATAACAAATGTAAACTATTTAATAAAATTTTTCCATTTATTCAATTTTTATTAAATCAGTTTCATTTGTGCCAATTTCATTGATTATTCTTCATAAAATATCCTAAAGTATACATTTATATATTATTTAACCAAGCAGACCAAACTGCGATAATATAAAACGACAAGCAATCTTATGTTTTGCATTTCTTCCCCCTAACCGTACTGCAACTAAACCGAACTGTGACTTAAAATCCGAGGTTGTTATCGAACCGTGAATTTTGTCAAAATAAATAATGTCAAGATAAATTGTTTTTCTCAAAGTCAAACACAAAGTAACAATCAGATGGTGCTAAAGTCTTTAGTTATAATTAGGACCTCTCAGGTGTAAAGTCCTCCATCTTAAACATCAAACAGCTCAATATCACTTTGCTTTTAAGTGCCGCTTTTTTAACCCATGCCTCCTCTGGAACCAGCGAGTGTGTAAGATGGGAAATCTGAGTGGAAACTTTAGCTGTTTAGCATATGGCCTTCTCGACATGCGAGGGTAAACACAGGCACAGGGTCTGTGCAGTAAAACAGGCTCCTGGGGGCTCAGCTTTAACACACACACACACACACACACACACACACACACACACACACACACACACACACACACACACACACAAACCATAATGGTGGTCTCATGATGTCCAGTCAGAGGTCTGACAGCACAAAGACAACTCAAGGTCATACCACTGTCCCTCTTTTTCACTTATCTGTCATGTTTTCATCCTCTTGACGGTTTCCTTCATTTCTACACTATCACTTTTTCAAATCACATTAATGTCTATGTTGATGTATCTATATTAATGTACAAAAATGCTAGTAGAAGATGTTTATGATTTCTGTGGTGCTTTTTGATAAGTGCATTTAAAAAAATAATAATGTTTTGTTAGACCTTTATATGTATGTATGTATGCATGTTTATACCATATTTTACTTATATATATGCATAATTTCTTATGGATCTTCTGATAAAATTGTGTCAATATTCTAAATATGGATTACAGCAAAGTTGTTTTTGTTCATTACCAATAGAAACAATATTTTTTTACATCCATTTACATCTCAGACTTTTATGATTTTGTTTACACTTTGTTTAAATCAGATATTTAATATATTAAATTTGTTTTAGTTGTAAAGTTGCATTTGTGTTTTTCAATTCAAAAGCTTTTGAATCATTTGGCCAATAATAACACACCTCATCTAGTTGTTACTATGCAGTACACACTATACTACTATCTAATTAATGTTAATTTTTAATTAATGCTAGTAGTAAATGACTATACAATGCCCTCCACTGTAGACACACGTCCTTTCACAAGTTGATTCATAACATTTAGAGTTGACTGGAGCTTCTTAATTATTGCCTCGGTGGTGAACATGGGCATTTTCAAAACTTTTCTCTTTTCTTATAACCACTTCCTATGTTGTTAAGCTGAACAACCTTTTGCTGCAAATCACAGCTATATTCCATTGTGATGAATGACTATATGTTACCTCATATTTCTATCCCTGTGCAACTGGAAGTCGTGGTTAAACAATTTCCTGTTCCTGGGGACCCCGGTTTATTAAACAATGTAAAATATCAATGGGAATATACTTCAAATTTATTTTACTCATATTAATTAACAGGGGAACTAATAGCCAATAATTGTGCCAAACACATATTTAATTTAGAACTGTTTTGGTGTTTGCCATTGTTTGATATCAATGAGAGCAGGGATTTTTCTAAATGTTTTTAAAATGGTAAACAATAGAAACTGATTTTACAGCTTTCTATACTCATATTTAAAAAAGGTACCATGAATATGTATAGCTACCAAATTCAAAGGTCAAAACCATGAATGTCACTGTATTAGACAAAGAAAATCTACTATATCGTTGAACATTTTTTTAAAACTTCCCCTTATTGTGATTTCAAACGTAGCATATAAAAAGGAGGCATGAATTTTAAGTATAAAAAAGCAATTAAAAAAGAGCGTAATTCAGTCGTCCACCAACAAACCACTTAACTAAGCACTGGAATTTTCAAAAACATAAAACTTAGATGCATAGAGCATTTTCCGTTAGCACATTAGTCATCCATGAAGACATTCAAAGTGCTTTAACCCCACTAAACAGCGACAGGTTAAAAAAAAAAAAAATAAATAAATAAAAGAAGAAAACTCAGAAAGCACTAAGAAAGGGGTGTTAAGGAGTTAGATGCTGGAGGCTTAGCTAAGTATGAGAGACCATAAAGGCCTGTTAGGGTACATTAGGCTGAGTGAGGATCATAAGGCTTCATAAATGTTTCAGCAGGAGGCTGGGTGTCCTGCAGCGTGACGCTGCTAGAGAGCAATGTGGTTTTACGAGGAGGAACTGCTTTTAGACAGGATTAACCCATGTACCAGCTCAATTTCGTTAATGAATGCTCGTTTTTACAAAAAAAAAAACCTACAAATGTTTAATTGAACTGAAAAAAATTTCATATTCTAAACATTTTGTACACGCAAAGAGTAAACAATGAAATCAGTAAAATCTTTTACTAAAATGTTACAGATAACATGGCTTTATTTTGTTTTGTTTTTTGTTTTTTTGGGGGACAGAACTGTCCTCCTGCTTAATTTCTCTGCTTGACCTTTGGGAGGACCGAGGTTACTGTCGATGAGCCAAACAAAAAAGAAGGACCGACAGAGAAACTGACGATGAGTGCGAGACAAAAGACATATTTTGTTCAACTCAGACTAACCAGGGAGTAATAATGAGAGAATAATCACAAGATCAGACACCATTATGTGTTCAATTTAAATGATTAGCCACCAGGACTATCATTTGTAGTAATCATGGAGAGGAAAAAAAGCTAGGATCAGGAACAATAAATGTTAGCAAAGATGAAAGAATCTAAAAGAAATAATCTAAGGTCATCTGAGGCTAGCAAGGAAAGGAAACCTGTTTAAGGCACACATGAAAGATTCACTTGGATTTAACAAAAACCTATACATACACATATAAACAAATTTGGACCAGCTGGCTCTCACGGAGAAGTGCACATCACTGCTCGACTGGTACCACCTTCTCTCAGAATGAGAGGTAAGTACACTTCAAGGCTCTTCTCTGTTCTGGCACTGAGGTGGTGGAATGAACTTCCCATAGATGTCCGTACAGCAGAGTCCCTGACTATCTTCAAGCGACGACTGAAGACCTACCTCTTCCTGAAACACTTAAATTAGCACTTTCCAAGTTTGTAAAATTCAAGGGTTATATTTATATTAAGTTTGTAATCTTGTGTACCAGTGTAGATTTATTCATTACTAGAGACTCAAAGCACTTTTGTACGTCGCTCTGGAAAAGGGCGTCTGCTAAATGCCGCAAATGTAAATGTAAATGTAAAGGAAACATGCCCTTATTCAAAGCAACTTACAATTATTTGAACAACTATACAGTTAATGATTAAGAGCCTTGTTTGGTGGTGCTAGAACTAGAACTCACAACCTTCTGATCAGAAGCCTAACATCTACACCCAAGTTTTGTTTAGACTACGTTGAGGTTAGAGTAAGTCTACTTTTGGTTGGGCTGGGGAGATGAGCTGGAGTGTGGGGTGGACTAAGATTATAATATGGATTCAAATGGCACTAATTCCTAAATGTTTTATGCAGTATTTTTGTTATATACTTGGAATAAAGTTAAATGTCTATGAGGAAAAATAGTAAGCTAAAAAAAAAATGGTGACACTGTCCAAATACTTATGCACCACAGATTAGCATATATACATACAGTATTTACACTAGAGCATGAATAATCATGTTTAATCATGGACCCAGTTGTATGTTAATATGTTATCACTTATTTATTCGTCTGTTATTTATTGATTGGAAAATAGTCTCTCATTTGTTCCATAACTTTATATATTTGAATATTTCAATTTTATATATAGAACTTCTCATTTGCTCTTGTGTATTAATAATTAAAAATGTATAAATAAATATATTTAAAATTGTCCAAAATCTGATTGTATTACAGCTGAATTGTCACACAAGTATACAAGTCCCTCAGTATAATTTAAAGCCATGGAGGCCAGGAGCTAAAAAAGCTGAGTGCTCATTAGCTGCAACACACAAGAGTAATGAGTATGATGGGAGTTCTCTGTGTGTGTGTGTGTGTGTGTGTGTGTGTGTGTGTGTGTGTGTGTGTGTGTGTGTGTGCCTATGCCATACTGTTTCCATCTGAGTTCAGTCCTTTGAGTACACCCTTTTTTTCGCTTGTCCAGAGGTCACTTGGGAAAACTATGAGACAATGAAGGAATTAAAAAAGCAAAACATCAGAACCTGCTCCTCTTTTATAATTAGTGTTGTTCTGTCCCACTGCCTCAAACCATCTCCTTTACATTTGATAGGAATAACAACACATTCACAACACTAATTTCTTTCATCTGTATTACAAAGCTGATTAGAATAAACGATTGCACAATAATGGATGTGCAATGTACAACCGGCGGAAATGTACCACCAGTTTTAAAGGAATACCTTGTTGTGTTTAGTTAAAAATCAATACAGCTTTATGATTTATGAAATTTATGAAAGATTCAATCCATTTTTATTTAAAAAGCACTTTTAACAATGAACATTGTCTCAAAGCAGCTTTACACAGATAATGTGTTAATAAAAAATGAATATGTTCTTTATAAGTGTAAGTTTGTCCCTATGAGCGAGCCGGTGGCGACTGTGGCAAGGGAAAAACTCCCCAAGACGGCATAAGGAAGAAACCTTGAGAGGAACCAGACTCAAGAGGGAACCCATCCTCATCTGGGTTGCACCGGATGTCCATTTATTGCAGATATACGATGTTGCGGTGGTGCAGTAATGGTGATTAGAACCAAACTGTAGTCAATGTTGCAGACTGTTGACATTAACTACAGTCCAAATCCATCCTCAAAGCTCCCGTTCTTAATCCGGAATTTCATGGAACCACCCAATGAAGAAAAAATTATGTCAGTTAATTATTGTAATAACATTATAACAGCTAAAAACAGTCGATCCCTCTTCAACCTCTTTTTTTCTCTTCAGAAATTAATAGGATGAAGTTACATCTTCACCTATGAATGTTACAAAACTCTGACCCACTATAATGTAATAGAATTTAAAAAACGTTTTTTTTGGAGATATGTCTCTGATAGGCCTGTTTGGTGTGTGTGTGTGTGTGTGTGTGTGTGTGTGTGTGTGTGTGTGTGTGTGTGTGTGTGTGTGTAAGTGTGTGTGTGAGTGTGTGTGTGTGTGTGTGTGTGTGTGTGTGTGTGTGTGTGTGTGTGTGTGTGTGTGTGTGTGTGTGTGTGTGTAAGTGTGTGTGTGTGTGTGTGTGTGTGTGTGTGTGTGTGTGTGTGTGTGTGTGTGTGTGAGTGTCTATGTGTATGTGTGTGGCACTGAAAGAACACTCTCCACCACACTAAATCAATCGCTGTAACCCCAGGAGTTTGAACCTTCTGAAAAGGGGACCAGTCATGCAATTCATATGGACATGGAGCATCAGAATAGAGTGTGTGTGAGAATGAGTGTGTGTGACCACACCACAAGTGGCATCACCACAGGACCTCCAGCAGTGTGATTCTGTCTCTAACTACCACTCTCTCTTTTATTTTCATTCTTTCTCTTCTCTTTTTCTCCCGGCTCTCCTGCTGCTCTGTTTTACCGTAGTGGAATAACTGTGAAACAGAGACAAAAGCAAAACGCGCGCACACACACACTCACATGGCCGAGTCCTATTGTGTTCGGCATGCGCTCCGAGAGCTCTTTCGCATGTCATGAATGACAATACTCGATTCAAACCTGTTAACTCTGTTCTGTTCAATAATGTAAACCCAGTTCACCCTGATTCCTGTAAAATGTTTGCAACAGTTAATTAATATCTTAATGATTCAAAACATGTTTTGACTATGATGAATATTAAATGCTTATTTTCCAGAGTTGGGCAAAGATACATCAAAATTTATTTTAAAATAAAATATTAAATACCTTAACTTTAAGTGTATCTAAATAAACTACAAAATACAGCAACCACACCATGAATCAAAATAAAGTATTTAAAAATTAGTAAAAAAAAAATACTATTACAAGGGAGCATGAAAATTCTTCACAAACCCTCCGTCAATTGGCCTATTTGATCTGTTTCTTCACCATCACACCGACTTAGTTGATGAAGTAAACAATGTTTTATAGCAACAGCTTTTCTCTGGTGAAGTCACGCAATAAATCTGACATATGCAACCAGTTAACAGATCAAATATTCACATACATAATCCCTGTGATCTCCCAGATGAGGGTTAATTTTAAAGTTATTAACAGTTTAATATTTTACAGTTTGCAAATGACTCATAATTGTATCCTAATTTAGTTACTTGTTGTTTGGTATGGAAGGGCTACTTTACAATAACAAAACCGACTCATTCACAAACAAGTCATTCATAAGAATTTCACAACTGATGCCACAAATGGTTTCTGGCTAATAAATCATTTGATTGTTAATCATAAATATAATATATCATGTGTCAGACAGTCATTCATGCAATGGTATGCTAAATCATGATGCTACTAAACAGCTACTTCAATTAGGGTACAATATTCAGCAATCAAATATTTATTTAGCGATCATTGGACACCTATTTGAAAGCTGGCAACCTGCACGTTTCTTACCTTCACCACCTTCTTCCATATGGAGAAATGTTCTGTTTTGATCTCAACAAGTCTGGCAAAATACTGAAATGTATTTTAGAGTATTTTAAAACTACAAAAATACAAACAAGCATTTTCATCAACCCTATCAAATACAAACGACAAAATGCCATTTTATATTTGAAATATACGTATTTAAAGTACATGTATTATAAATACTGCCCATCTCTGATTCGTCCCTCTTGCAAACACCTAGAAATGTCCTGTATTATCATTGCTTTTGTGGTGTATTTTTTTAGCTAACTTTTGAGGTTAGCTAGGTCATGATTAGCCTCTCAGACTAGCACCAGCTGATTCAATACTATTTTTTAAATACAATAATATAAAAAGTTATAATATTTACCGTACTAGCTAGCTATTTAGTGATGTATGTTTTATTCAATCAATGTCTGTCAACCCCTCAGTGTAATATATGTCAGCTAGCTGTATTTAATATTTTTGATGTACTGTACCTGATGGCTAGTTAGATGCATTATATGTTGAGTTAACTGCTTCAATCCATACAATGTTAATTTAAATGCTTATTTTTCCCTCTTGCAAAAATCTATCTCTTTATTGTTGTGCTGTTGTGGAGTATCATTTTAGCTAACTTTCTAATATAGCTAAGTCATGATTAGCCTCTCAGAATAACACCAGCTGATTTAATAATGTATTTTATTCAATACAATTCTACATACAGTTATAATGTATAATATACATTGTGTGTAATAAATGCCTATCAACTTGTCAGTTTAATGTATGTCAACAAGTTGTATTTAATACCTTTCATTCAAGGGGTTATTTGAGTCAAGGTGTACCAGGCAGATGTGATACTAGGTCATTCCTATCGGTCAAAAACAAAAGTTAGCTGTCATATTGTTTAGCTAGTAAACAAATTTCAGGCAAAAACAAATTCTTGGAAATATAAAATGACAGAAGTGAAGTTTTTATCAATCACATCAAACTTTACTAATGCTGCTTGTCACTTGTAGTTGTGAAAAAAGAACCTAGCTAAACTAAAATAATATTAGCACTGTGCTTACTTTACAATGAATAAATACAACAGTGGTCGCTTCAGCTACATGATATAAAAATGATCTTATATTCTATAGGATGTATGTTTGGAATGTATACTATCATAATCCCAAATTCCAGGAAAGTCCTCAATAACTTTCTTTCGGCTTCTCCCGTTAGGGGTCGCCACAGCGGATCCTCCGCACGTTTGATTTGGCACATGTTTTTACGCTGGATGCCCTTCCTAACGCAACCCTCCCCAATTTATCTGGGCTTGCGACCGGCACTAAGAGTGGCTGGGGATGGTTCCCTGACCGGGGATCGAACCCGGGTCGCAGCGGTGAGAGCGCTGCATCTTAACCACTAGACCACCAGGGGACCTTCAGGAAAGTCCTCAATAATTTAGATAAATCAAGGTCTTTTGCTATGAGAAAAAATGTAATCTATTTGTTGGCATCGAAGAGCCTTGGAGCTGGACAGTAAAACCCAAAATAAATGAGGTGTGTGTGTGTGTGTGTGTGTGTGTGTGTGTGAGTGTGAGTGTGCGTGTGCGTGCGTGCATGTGCCTGTGTGTTGTCCCGAGAGACTGATTCTCAGTAAAGGTTTACTGAAGCTTCAGACAAGCATCTGTCCATCTGCCCTGCTGCTACTGTCATCTGGACTCTCTGTGTCTCACTGTCCTTCTCTGTCTTTTTTAGCCAATATGGAGCAGCTTTACTGTGTTTGATCTGCCTTTCATCCGATGAGCTGCATTCAGGCCCTTTTTTTTTTTGCTCAGGATTATCCCTACTGTCCCAGTGGAAATCAGCTGCATCATCACAGCACTGACTCAACATGTCAACAAGCTGCTCTGGAATCTACATGATTTATTTTAGTGTTCAAAAATCTGAAATTTAATCTTAAAATTGTACCTGGTTTATGTCACATTCAGGTGCAAGCTAAAATTTTGAGAATATGCTGACAATCAAATATTTTATTTTATTTTAGAATTCAAAGAACTTGAATTGAGATGGAAATATTTAATGTTTGACTTTTTTTTGTATTTACTATTAACAATTCTACACTATTCCTAGCTCACCCTTTCAATGTAAACAAACTTGCGATATTAACTATGATAACTCCTTTGTATAAAAGATTTTCCCTGACTTTTATTCATTTCTTTTACATATTCAGTTCAACACCCGGTGGATTTGATGGATTATGAATTCTCAGGTTTTACAGGTTTTCCTTGTGGAATACATGCCATAGTTTGTACTAAAAAAAATGATCTAATGAAATAAATGCAAATAGCAGCACTTACATAGTGGTCATAAAATTTAATACAGTGCTGCATTATTTTTAAATTCATTTAACAAAATGCACTGATTTTTTGACAGTGTGGCCATTCACATAAAACCAGCCAATAATATTGTCCCATTACAATAAAACCAGACCATATCCCTAAATTACTGATTCTTCCAGAAAATCTTTCATTTTGGTCGAACTTTAGTGCATGTTTTTTCTGTATATGGCTTAAAGACATCAGAAAAAACAAACGTACAATAAAACAAAACGTTTTGCACTAATTTTGACCACGGTTCTAGTTGATCTATTTGATTTTTATTTCTACAAATCAGGAATGGCAGAAAATTAAATACAGCATATGTTTGATCCATTTTTAAAAAATCTTCTTTTTAGTATATTCATATATTAATTCCATAAAATGTATTTGTATAGGACATTTAAGAATGGACAGTGTCACAAAGCAGCTTTACAGAAATAAATAGATTAAGAATATAATAAATATAAAGTTGTAATGTATAAAGTGGTCCCTTTAAGTTTTATTATTATTATTATTATTATTATTATTATATGGACAATTTATAAGTGTTTTTGTGTTGTGTTATTTATTGTTGTGCAATAAATGTTGTTTGTACACCTGGACTTGTAATGTCCTTTGTATAGGTCTGTTTGTCTTATGAGTTTTGTGTTAATTTATGTTGTTTTATGTAGCACATTGGTCCTTTTTTGTTTCACTGTGAACTATATTGTATATGGTTCAAATGACATTAAAAGTCACTTAACTTGACCCTAAGTTTATCCCTAATCAGCAAGTCAGGGGCAACTGTAATGAGGGGTGGAAAACTCCCTGAGAAGATATAAGAAACAAACTTTGAGAGGAACCAGCTCAAAGGGAACCCACCCATATCTGGGTGACACCAAATATTTATTCATTATAGTTTGATCATTGGTCAGGTTATCAACTGTTCGATCCTGTAAGTATCATCATAAAATGGGAGTGTTAAAGACTAATCTAAAGTAGTATCCCTTTGCCACCATCTATTATTCGCACCAGAACTCACACCAATTCTCAGGAGACTGGCAAAGATTTGGACAGAGACTGGCTCCATTTTCATCATGACCGGTCATCAGAGACATGTGGAGATTTTATAAATAAAATGTGTCTAACTTGTTATCAAATGGAAGACTCTGGAAAACTAAGTATTGATGAGGCACAACCAACCAGTGTGCCCTTCGTGTCCAATCTGTTCGGAGTGTGTGTGTCACTTTAAAGCTACATTTATGGTTGCACTCAGCTAAGAGCCTGAGGCTGGATTGAGACCAGTTTTGTGTTGTGTGCTCATGCTATTAGAGAATCAATAAGACTAATTGTAGTGACTGGAGGGGCAGCTGAAATAGGAACTGACAGGTAACCACTTACTGGGAACACACACACACACACACACACACACACACACACACACACACACACACGTAACAGTTTATTTTATATCTATATATGCATCTCTACTACTTTTTCATAAAAAAATAAGTCCAATATAGTTACTGTATGCAGACACTGTACAAAGTTTCCTCCTTAACTGCAACATAAAGTGCAAATACTTCTGCAAGCCACTGCAGAAAGTAAGTAGCAAAAACTTAAGAACTATTTACGAATTTCAACCTTTCTTTCTGATATTTTGCCTGGTACACCCAAACCTATACCACATTATTATCATATTTCTGTCACCCATAAACATTATATTCCTTACTTACATTCCGACACTGCTTATTTAGAAAGAATTATTACACGAGAGGTCAACAATGAGCGTGATAATCCATATCCATGCCTCAGAGGAGGAATCAGTAATATGACATTAGCAGAAAGATGAAAATGAATTATAGATCTCTAGTGGTGAAAGGAGCAGAGTGTAATAGCTTGGAAGATTCAATCAATGCCCATGAACAAGCATGTAAAATTCCAAGAGAGAGAGAGAAAAAAAAAAGAGAGAGAGAGAGAGAGAGAGAGAGAGAGAGAGAGAGAGAGAGAGAGAACGAAACATTGGTGAATTGAGAATTTAGCACACCTCAATGTAGTAACTTTATCCAGCTAGCTAATGTGAACTTTAAGAACAGGAAGTGTCCAGGAAATCATAAAAAGAAAATGCATGCCACAAGTCTATTTTTTAGCTTTACTACTACCAGATTTCACTACTGTATTAACAATCGATCAATAAAATCTGCTTCTGAAAGATAATTTTGCCTTTACCTAGCTAGCTAGCTTACCACAGGAAATATGAACCTTAAATGTTGCAACGGTGATTTATAGCTACGGCCTTCTTTAGTAATATTTAGTTTAGTACTAGCTAATACTACCCAGTACTCTACTTTTCACTAATTTAATTTCACCACACATTTGTGCTAAGAATAACTGTCATTACATCTAATTTAGTTGGATGTCATGTTACTTCGTTTTGTAATCAAATTCATCATGTGCAGGCTTACAGTTTTACAAATCATGGATTCCTGTGTTGGTTGCTAAGAGTTGTTTTAGTATAATGAAGCGGTTCTGCATCAAATTGTCTCTGAGAAGAAGACTCTAGGGTTTTACACACAGTGCTTTGCATATGTATTCACCCCTGACCATCCCGAAGAAATCCCCTTCAGTTCCTTTTCATTACAGCAGTGTTGATCTCTCGGCATTGTTTGAACATATCAGCGGTGTTTCGTTGAGTTTAAAATGCAAAAAGAAGGCAGTTTTCTTATAGCATTTTGTTCTATCATTAGTTTTAGCAAATTGGACTGTATTTTTTAGGACATTCTGTCCTAAAAAAAGAGCCCAAGTCTCTAAAATAAAAAAGTTTTTGCCCCAATGCTTCTGTAACCACTTACAGTTTTCACTCGGTTCACCAAGTTTTTGGTACTGAATATCAACCCATTTAAAGATGATTGGTAATCACAATGTTATTACTAGCAAATACTCCTGCTCTAATGTTAGCAACGTACAAGAAGCATTTAAAATAATTGTAACATCAAATTTAGTTAGAATGTTCTAGCATTGCAACAGGTCTTTGTATCTCGTAAAAGAAAAAAAAATATTTCATCAACTGCTTTTTCAGTTACTTCATTTAGTTTGTGACAGTTGACAAAATGTAGTCTATGTAATAACAAAAAAAATTGCTTAGACTCTGTTGCATCAGCTAATATGAAAGTGTGTGTGTGGCCAGTGACTGTAAGGTCAAAGAGTGACATAAGCACAAGCACTGATGAAGTAACATGCAATTAGTCAGAGTGCTGCACTCTCTCTCTTTTCTATTACACACACTCACACACACAAAATGGGCGGCAGATGTCAGAAAGGTCGCTTTTGTTTCCTTGTGTCTTCACTGCACACACCTCATCGGAGCAGTCTATTGTCATTAATTTGCTGTTGGGGGAGGTTTATGCCCCTCCTATCCCACCCCTTGCCATCATTTAGTAAAACACACACACACACACACACACACACACACACACACACACACACACACACACACACACACACGTGCTCACTCACTCACACCCAACAATTAACAAATCGCATTAAGAAGACATTCTGTTACTATACTTTACACTTGCAATTATACACACTGCCCAAACACATGATATATATCATTCAGCTGTACATTTAAAACAATTGCTATAAAAGGTATATAAAATGATCCACTTATCAACATTTATTAATTTGAATAATAGTTTCCATTAAACAAGTTGAGCTTCTGAACAGATTCGGTGAAATTTGCATCCTGTTGATCCAGACAAAAAAAAAAACAGCACATGAACTATATTAAACAATTCTTTACTGATTTAACAAGATTACTTATGATCCATGCTGTGTGTTTTTTGGTGTTTATGGTGAAACAATGCCATGTTTAGCTTATACATTATAACGATAGAATCAGCAAAAATACGTTCGCAGTACAAACAAGATTAGTTTAACAATGCTTTCAAAACTAATAATAACGATAATCATTTTACAGCGCAACATCACAATTTGCCGCAAGTCGAAACAAACCAAAATACAAACAAAACACCACTTCTAGTTAAAAAACATACACTGTAATAAATTAAGACACATCGAATCACGACAGACACGCGAGGAAATTATAATGTTAAATATAAGCTACTTACATGTTTATTAAATAGTAGAGGATGGAATAAAAAAGCCTGGAAGTTGATTAAGAGTAGGCTAATAGAGCTGAACAGGCTTCGCTTCTGGAAGTTTCTCTCATTGAAGTACACGACTGTCATGAATTTCTGTTACAGTGGAAAGAGTTACTCTTGTGTATTGTCTCCAGTGGTCGTGATTGTAAAGATTAGCAGTCCTTTATCCAGTTTTCTTTTTTGAATGTGTGTATAAATATAGTTCATTTACTTGTTTGACATCACAGTCAACATTGAGTAACCACAAAGCAGAGGAAGGTGGAAAGTCTTATACGCACACATTTTAGCAGATTCAATTCTAAGTGTTTTTTCGAAGGTAGGAGGAAACTGAATAACCCGGATAAAACCCTTGCTGAAGAACACAGACAGTAGCACAGGCTCAAGAAGCAATTTTTTCCATTAGCTACAGTATGTATCATCATGGTGCCACTTTAAACAGTGAATTGTCTTATCCAGGGCATATGTGCGATACTTTTTTGATTGGTAACTCAGAAAAACTTTGTTGATTAAACAGAATACAAAAAAAAGTGTACTTGGGAGCCAATATCTAAGCTTCATTACCAAGAAGCCAATCCCTCACTGTTCAGCTCTATTCAGGGAATGCCAACTCTGACTTAGAAGTTATTGTTGTTCAGAATATTCCTGAAAATCCAAGTACACTGTGACATAGCCTAGCCTACTTCTCCTGATGCTAAGCTAGGCTTGTGTACTAAGACCTGTGTCGTGGATTACAGCTATGCTGTGTTTTATCTGAGTGCGCAGTTTGGGAGGGATTCACAACGATTTGTGAGTTAATTCCATGGTCTGTAATTGGATGTGATTCCTGAAAAAGGTGGGAAACCCGCGGTGATGTCCCGAGTACATTCCTTGCTTAAGGGGCCGTTCTGATCCACCGTGTGTTTTCCAGGCGAGGGAGGAAGAGCTGAGGACTGAAGGAGTGGGCGATCTGTGGGAAAAACATGATAAGAATTGTTTAAATATAAATGTTAATAGAAAAATAGTGTATATATATTATTTAATATAATAGTATATATATATATATATATATATATATATATATATATATATATATATATATATATATATATATATATATATTTTTTTTTTTATATATATAAATCTACACTCAATACCCCAAAATGACAAAGTGAAAACACAATTCTAGAAATGTCTGGATTGTTTTTAAATGAAAAAATTGTAATATCACATATACAGACATTTTCCTCAGTACTTAGTTAAAGCACTTTCGGCAGCAATCACAGCCTCAATTTTTTTTGTGTATAAAGGCAGAGGCTTTGCACATTTAAAAGTTTATGAGATTTTCTGACACTCTTAATGGCAAATCCTCTTAAGCTCTATATAAATCTAACTATAGACTATATACCAACTATATCAACTATAGTCAGTCAACCATTTAAAAAATATCAGTTGAAAACAAATTTACTTGCAGTGTTTGCATCGTTCTTACGAAAAATAAATATCTTTTAGAGCTGTCAGTAAGATAAATGTCTGCCATAAACATACACAGGATGTAAAGACACACTGCAGATGTAAAACGTGTAAATAATTAACGTGGCGCCAAAACTTCCCACTACGATATTTTCACTGAACTGCAGCCTTGTGTTGGTAAAGATGAAAAAAAATACATGCAAACTTTTAGTTTATATAAAGCAATGTTATAGCATGATGCTTGTAAATGATATACATAGAGATTGTTTAAAAATCAACTAAAAAGTGCAAAACCATGCAAATAAATGATAAGCACTATAATCAGTCTGTATATACAATCACTGAGTTGACAAAAGGATTCACTTAGACCAGAGCGCTAGTGTTCCACTTCTACATGTTACTGTGAGAGCAGGTGTGTATGGACTCACTGTTGTGGATCTTCATGTGCTCTTTAAGCTCTTCTGCCTGATCAAACGTGCTGTCACAGAGATCACACGACACCGGTTTGTCTTTGGCGTGACTCCGGCGTACGTGGCTGTCGTGGGCTGCATGAGAGGCGAAGGCTTTCCCGCAGTGTTTGCACTTAAACGGCCTTTCACCCGAGTGCTGTCTGATGTGTGTGCGGAGGATGCTGGAGGCAGTGAACGCCTGCCAAAATGATCATTAATGCTTTCATTAAAACACTATATATCAAATCTTTTTTTTCGATGACAATGGAATTGCAATTTCTTATTCAAGTCTAAAAAAAAGAATAAACAATATTTTACAAAATTTGCTTTCATTCATTTTTTTCTGCTTGGGCATAAATTGGAAGCTGAAAGCTTTTCTTAGTACTGAAGCTCCAAAGCCACCGGAGAAATGATTTTTTTACACAACAGAATACATTTTCATTAAAAGTGGGTGAAACAATCTGAAACGTTTTTGGTCAATTCAATGAAATATAACAGCTATAAGATAAATAATGAAGTTTTTGATGTTATAGATATGCATACTTTGATATTATTATGGTTATAAATATTGTTATTTATATTCACATTATTATTATTAGTAGTAGTAGGAGTAGTAGTAGTAGTAGTTGTATACCAACACATTTCTTGTTATTTCTAATGACAATTGCTTTATAAAATCAAGACTTCCTCATCACAATTTACACTCACACTCGTGTCAGGAGTCTGTAAGTC
The DNA here is from genome assembly GCF_946808225.1 of Silurus aristotelis. Lineage (NCBI taxonomy): Eukaryota > Metazoa > Chordata > Actinopteri > Siluriformes > Siluridae > Silurus > Silurus aristotelis. The sequence continues at coordinate 5,571,900 of NC_139598.1, read as the reverse complement.
TTTTTTGTTGTTGTTCTAAGACAAAAGGGGGGCAGGAAAACTTTGGTTCCTGCGCGCGAGTCATAAATTAAAGGCGTATAATCGAGTTAAACAATAGGACTCGGTTGTGCATCTGCCATTAATTAGCATGTAAGTGTGCACAATGAGCACACACTCACTTTAAACACCCCATGGCATGCGGTAAAGATCCTCAGGGTTTCTTTACTTCTGCTGGGGTTTTTTTCTTTCTTATTTGTTAGTTAGTTTCCTCTCACCTTGTTGCAGTAGACGCATTTGTAAGGTCGCTCTCCGGAGTGCACGCGCATGTGCTTGTTGAGGCTCGAGGACTGAGAAAAACTTTTGCCGCACACTGAACACTGAGGACAAGAAACAAGAGACCAGATGAGAGAGAAAACATGTGTTAGAGCAGGAAACACTGAACCAGTCTGAGATCTGCAAATACACACATTACAAAAAGATGCGCAGTGCTGTATTATTACGTCAGAGTTTAGAAAGTTTTTTTTATGTCTAGTGCTGTATTATCACGTCAGAGTTTAGATTATTATTTTTAGTGCTGTATTATTACGTCAGAGTTTAGAAGGTTTTATATTTTTTAGTGCAGTATTATTACGTCAGAGGTTTACAAGTTTTATTCTTCTAGTGCCGTATTATTACGTCAGAGTTTAGTTTTTTTTAGTGCTGTATTATTACTTCAGAGTTTAGAAGGTTTTTTATTTCTAGTGCAGTATTATTACGTCAGAGTTTAGGGTTTTTTTTCTAGAGCTGTATTAATACATCAGAGTTTAGTTTTGTTTCGAGTGTTGTATTATTACGTCAGAGTTTAGTTTTTTTTTTCTAGAGCTGTATTATTACATCAGAGTTTAGAAGGTTTTTTATTTCTAGTGCAGTATTATTAAGTCAGAGTTTAGAGGGTTTTATATTTTTTTGTGCAGTATTATTACGTCAGAGTTTTAAAAGTTGTATATTTCTAATGCAGTATCCTGACGTCAGAGTTTTAAAAGTTTTATTTTTATAGTACAGAATTATTACGTCAGAAGTCACGGTGCATAAGAATGACATTCGACATTCAGGCTATGACTTTTAACCTCGTCTTTCACCTTAAACATTATCGTGCTGGATTGGTTTCCCAAAAGCATCGTAAGGGGATCATTACTGAACCATGAAGTTTGCAGTGCAATGCTACGGGAAAACCTTTCAATGCATTTCCTAGAGTTTTCCTGAAATTGCATCAAAATCGGTCGTGTGACTAATAATAATAATAATAATAATAATAATAATAATAATAATTGCGGATAAAAATGTCATTATACAACATGTATATATATATATATATATATATATATATATATATATATATATATATATATTTATATATTTATATATAAATATATATAAACAATAATAATAACAACAATAATAAAAACAAAGGTATAGCACTAAAAAAAATTATTCTAATTCTATATATTCAATTATATATAAGTGCAGATAAAACATGGTGCACTGTGCAATTCAACAGTTTTTAAGTTTTAATTTTGTACAGGAGTGTGTGATGTATCATGTGTCTACGTTTTTTGGCAAATTTTAATCTGTGTCAATTCGATTTGATATCTTTTCCTTATGTAACATTTTAGTACATTTTTTTAAATAGTTTTATTAAATAGATTTAAAATGAACATTTTTGAACATTTTGACTACGGTCTAATCTTTCTCTCATAACTTGGTTTAGTTTTTTCTGTAATCAGGAAAAAAAGGGTAAGGGTTTGGATTTCCTGTTTTATTCAGTGCATGTACAAGTGCTTTATACATGTACTTTACAGCGCCCCTGGAGCACAGAGGGTTAAAGGCCTTGCTCAAGGTCACAAGAATGGAGGCTTGGAGACACCAGGTCTTGAACCCTTAACCTTCTGATCAGTAACCAAGTGCCTTAAACACTGAGCTTACACTTTCATGTACACACACACACTGCCTGTACACACACTATCTGAACACTGTATGGTATAGATTGTTGTACCTTATGTGGTCGGTGTTTCTCATGAACGTGCAGGATGTGTATGCGCAGTCGATCTCTCTTCTCAAAAGATCTGTTACAGAGTTGACAAGGGAACTTCCGATCTCCCTGATCCACACACCGAGTGTACTTCAGGTGCTTATCTCTGTAGTATCGGTAAGCGAAGACCTTTCCACATCGATCACATTTATAGCCCTCAGCTGAGTCTACACACACACACACACACACACACACACACACACACACACACACACACACACACACACACACACACACACACACACACACACGATGAAGGTTATCCAATTACATTGTTTCTTTGCTAATTCTAATTGTGAACTATTCTGTCTTTCTTTCTTTCTTTAAACCTTTTTTTTTTTTAACCTCTTCATTTATTCCTTCCTACAATTCCAAAACTTCTTTTCTCAGCTCTTCACTTCAGTTCTTCCTAATTCATGTTACGTTTAATCGTCTTTAGGATTTCTTTCTCTTTCTTTCTTTGTTTCCGTACTCTTGATCTTATATTCAGTTGTATGTTAGTTCTCACCTCCTTCTTGCTCTTCAACTTCCTGCTCCTCTTCTCTGAGGGACATGGGGATGCCCATGTACAGGGTGTAGGTGTCTCCGTACCACACGAGCAGCTCCTGCAGGGGGCGCACCTCTCGGCACGTCTCGTAGTAAATGCGGCCCGCGCGCTGCACCGCCACGACGTTCTGCTCCTCGGGGAAGCGCGCGCACTGCACCAGCGACATCCAGCTTCCGCGCGCGCCACCGCCGTCCACGAAGTGACTCAGTCGGCCCTTCTCAAAGATCTGCAACATCACAACCGAGCATTACAGCCTTACAGTTTTACAGCATTACAGCCAACAGCGTTACAGAGTTACAGAGTTACAGAGTTACGGTGTTATGGCATTACAGCAAAACTGTGTTACAGCGTCC
>NC_139598.1:5561453-5563953 GCF_946808225.1 Silurus aristotelis | reverse complement strand
GTTAACATATATTTTGGTGTTGAAAAATGAACACCACAAAAAAAAAAAAACGTTAATATGATCATGTGATTTATGTGTTTATTTAAACCAGATCAGAAAACACTGATTTTTACATAACAATTTTAAATGAATGCATTTCAACCACTTTATGTTTTACTGCATCGTTTATATTAAACACCAGCATGTATGGATGAACGAAAAATTGAAAGAAAGAATGAATGAATAATAGAAAGAAAAGAGAACGAACGAATGAGTAAAATGTATATTGAATGACTGAACGAATGATTAAATCAAAACGAATTAAATTATGTAAAAAAAAAGACTGGATGAATAATTAAAGAAGAATAAATGAAAGAAATAAGGACAAATAAGGAATGCATAAAAAAAAGAAAGATGGAATAAATAAATGAAAGAAAGAAATCAAGCTTGGAAAACCGTTATTGTGGTTTTCATATTATTTTATATACATTTATTATTATTATTATCATCCCTAAAACACTGACCAACTCGAGATGTCAACTGAGATCCCACTCACCCATAGACTTTTTTCTCTCTTTTTTTGTCTTTATTTTTTTTTTCTTATTTGCTGATGCCATTCTTTTAACTAAAACAGGTCTGTTTAACTGCAGTTCATCAGTCCAGCATGGGTGTAAAATTACAGTTAAAATACTGTTTTTATTTATTTATTTTAAATAATTATATCAAAAACACAAAGCTTTATAAACAAAACAATAAAATAAGGGGAATATAAATATATTAGGATAGAAAATAACTGAACAACTTAGAGTTGCATAGGACATTTAATGCAATACTTAATGTTAATTTATATGTATTGTCATATGTTTAATTTGTTTTAATTTAATGTAAAAAAAAAAAAAAATTCCAAAAAGAAAAAAAATAATTATTACACTTATTATATTTCCAATGTTTTTCAAATAAATGCGGGTTAAAATAGAAAAGCAGTTTTGATTAATTGTAATGAGACAATCATTCTTCTAATTATTTCAAGCACGCGCTTCCTCGGTTGCTGCAGAAAGCGCACGCGCCGCTCACGCATGCAGACACACGCGCGCGCGCGCGCAAACACTGAAAAAAACTTCACTTCATACTTTTCGTTTTTAAACAGAATTCTTTATTTACAACAGTCATTTATTTATTATTATTTTTCCAAACATCAAACAGCATCCGCGAAGCCGCATTAATCTGCCCACTTGCATAAACCCTTTTTTTTCTTTTCTTTTTTTTTTTTAAGTTTTGCATAAAACGCTCACACACTAAAGATCAGAAATACCGAGGCGCGTGAACAGATGAGCTCTCAATGTGTACGGACACACACATAATGCATATTAAAAAAAAAAAAAAATAAAAAAAATAAAAATAATAATAATACATTTCATAACGCGCAACACTGTCGGCTTGTACTGAAGAAGGTCCATAAATTACATATTGCTTCGATTTCCCGTTGCATCATCATCATCTTCATCTTCATCATCATCATCATCAATGAGTGGGTAAAATTAGAACTGTACAAATAATAAACTCAGAGCTGATCACAAAAAAAACAAGCACTGATGAGAGAGAGAGAGAGAGAGAGAGAGAGAGAGATATGAGTAGACAGAAATAGATAGATATATAGACAGAGTGAGAGATAGAGGGAAAAAAGAATGATGAGTGGTTGAATAGACAGACAGAGAACGAGACAGAGATGAATAGATGAACAGATAGAGTGAGAGAGCCACAGACAGATGAATTTATAGACAGAGAGAGATGAATGGATGACTAGACAGATGGAGAGACATAAAGGGAAAGAGAGAGAGAGACTGTCTCCATCACTAGAGTGCACTCTCAGAAATAAGAGAGTCCTAAGTTGGAGCTTTCCCTGTCGCTGGCGTGGTACTTGTATCGTATGTACCTTTAATGTAGATCTATAACCTGCATCTATCCATCAATAAAATTTACAGCGTGACACTTAAAAATGAAGGTAAATTTTCTGTAAATGAACAGTTCCTAAATAAAAGAACAGAAGCAGAAAACTCGCAAGGCCACCAGCCCAGCGACATGTGAAGTCACAGTGAGTGAAGTGATTGGGAACAGTGATGAGCTCGAATTGTGACTGTACAGATGGAACACAAAAGCTCTTCCGTATGCAACATTAAAGTCTAAGGCAACATATAGCGTTTAGCATCTTGGTTTTCTGCAGTTAGCACTATGCTACTGGCTGACTACAGAGCACGATCACACTCACAACAGAGAAACTACAGGTGTCAGTGTAAAGTGGCTGATTAGAAACACTTTAGAAAACCCCACAGCGCCTCCACCTCATGGCTTTATACCCATTAAAAATGGCGACGGTCTTTGGATTCAAGAAGTGGCTACTCCCGACCAAGTGTCCTCGCAGTACAACAGCGCTGGACTTCCGAACTGAGCAGTGTCCGAATGGCATCAGAGTAGTAGTGTGTGTAGGGGTCGTGGAAAAGGAAAAGCGCATTGTTGCGAAAAT
>NC_139598.1:5496453-5556453 GCF_946808225.1 Silurus aristotelis | reverse complement strand
GTGTTTGGTAAAATAAGCCTCCCATCTGAACTGATGGCTTTTCCGAAGCCAGAAATCCGTGGTTATGTGTTAGATACATACTATAATGTGGGACAGGTCCTATAAGGATACCACAAAACCTTTGTTATAGTTCAAATAACCAGTAAGCAAATTGCTCCAGAGGAATATGCAATATCAAAGAAAAACAATAGAAGACCATCTCATCCTAAAACCTTTATAGTGTAACAATTGCTTTAAATTTGTTATCATTATTTTGTTGAAACATTTCCCTGAACAGCTGTCCTAAGAATGGGTTTTATGTAAAATATCGCTTTTTATGTGTCTTAAGTTGAGTATCACTCTCAAGGAAGATTTTTTTCACCATATCCTGTAGATGGAATGAATCCATCCGGACAGCCGAAGAAACAAGTGAAGACTCATCTATTCCCTGCGCATCATACTGCCTCTTATAATCCTTTATCCCTTCCTGTCCTAGCTTCTAATATTTTGATCGTTGACTCAAACCTGTATAATGGGTACTTCTCATGCTTATCTTATGACAAATCTCTTGTAGTATTTAAAGTCACTTTAGACAAAAGTCTAAAAAGTTTTCTTTTTTTCACAACCGAAAAGAGAATCGTGTCTCATACATTTTTTGCTGTGGTAATCACAAACCCATACTGATAGTTTTTCCGGCTTCCGATCCGATGTTATTACGAGAGCGGCCTCTAGAGGCGAATTGCTGACGCTATGTGCTGTTGGCTTTTTTAATGGTAAAACTGTGCACTGTGCAGAGAGCACTATATTACATTAAGTATGTATAATTTATTTATAATATAATTACATATTTTAATGAATATGTATTTATTTCCTTTAGCACTTTTTGATGATTCTTTACTGTTTTTTTTTTTTATCCGTAATAAAGTCAAGTACTATTTTAAATTAAGTGTTGTGTGTATGTTTTTTATCCAGTACCTGGGTGATTAATCGGTTATCGGCAAGTGTGATCCAAGCTACCTATCGATATCGGTAAAATCCACTATTGGTCGACCTTTAGTTATTAACATTGCCTAATTATTTGTCGAATTAACCCACCAAAAGATATGCATATGCATAAGTAAGTAAATGTTTTGATTTCAATAGCAATGAATATGAAAAAATTTCATTATGATATACAATATATTGCCAAAAGTATTCACGAACCCATCGAAATAATTTAATTCAGATGTTCCAACTGCTTTCACGGTTACATGTGTCTAAAATCAAGCACCTGGGCATGCAGACCACTTCTACAAACATTTGTGAAAGAATGCGTCGCTCTCAGGAGCTCAGTGAATTCCAGCATGGTACCGTGACAGGATGCCACCTGTGCAATAAGTCCAGTTGTGAAATTTCCTCACTTCAAAATATTCCATAGTCAAACTGTGGTATTATAATAAAGTGGAAGTAATTGAAAATGACAGCTACTCAGCCACGAAGTGGTGGGCCATGTAAAATCACAGATCAGCGGATGCTGAGACGCATAGTGCACAGAGGTCACCAACTTTCTGCAGAGTCAATAGTTACAGACCTCCAAATTTCATGTGGCCTTCAGATTAGATCAAGAACAGTGCATAAAGAGCTTCATCGAAATGAGTTTCCATGGTCGAGCAGCTGCATCCAAGCCTTACATCAGCAAGTGCAACGCTAACAAGGACAAGTCTGGGTTTAGCGGTTGCCAGGAGAACGGTTCTTGTCTGACTGCATTGTCCCAAGTGTAAAGGTCGGTGGAGGGGGATTATGATGTGGGGTTGTTTTACAGGAGTTTGGGCTTAGTTTGCGTGAAAGGAACTCTTAATCCATCAGCATACCAAGACACATAACTGCGTCCTGCATACCAAGACTCAGTCATGTTGGAACAGTTTGGTGACGGCCCTTTCCTGTTCCAACATGACCGCGTCCATCAAGACATGGATGAGTGAGTTTGATGTGGAAGAACTTGACCGGCCTGCACAGTCCTGACCTTTACCAGATAGAACACCTTTGGGATGAATTATAGCGGAGACTGTGATCTAGACCTTCTCATCCAACATCAGTGTCTGACCACACGAATTTGCTTCTGGAAGAATGTCCAAAAATTCCTATGAACACACTCCTAAACCTTGTGGAAATCCTTCCCAGAAGAGTTAAAGCTGTTATAGCTGCAAAGGGCCAACATCATTTTAAACCCAATGGATTAAGAATCGTATGCTACTCAAGTTCATTTGCATGTGAAGGCAGACGAGTGAATACCTTTGGCAGTATAGTGCATCTCTTGAAAGGTTTCTGTACAGTGCAAAACAAAATAATGAACTAATCCAGCATAGGGAGGCATAATAAATACATTTAAAATCAATAAAAACTCCACAATAATACTAGTAGTCACTCCGACCCATGTAATTTTCTGTTACAGACTGACTCCCTATTAAAGACAAGAAAAAAGATAATGCGCCCTCAGAATTATTTTTAGGGACCCCTGCTTTAATGGGACATTTTCACAAAACATATAACAGTGTTATTTCTATACACTTCTTTTTTTCCCTCTTTTTAACAGATAAAAACTGTAATGGAGCAACAACTCAAAATCTGGAGTGGCCCATAACTGTTTAAAAGTCATTCACATTTAATGACCTGAAGTATGTGTGTGTCTCTGTATGTGTGTTTATGTGAACATGGCCTTTGATTATCGTCAACCCCCCCCCCCCCCCCCAAAAAAAAATACTCCGCCTGATCCATCACCATTTTAGATTGCAGTCCTACACGCTAATTCGAGTGAATTATTAATGAGTTTGTCTTACAGAAACCAGGACACTTAACATCACAAGGTAACACATTATAACCTGTAATGGGCTACATAAACAAGGGCATTTAGTACTGCTCATACAGAGGCCTTTTACCAAACTCCTGTGTGTAACACCATGCTGTGTTAATGATGAGAAGTTTCAGAGTTGCTTTCTGGAGATGCTGAGCTCATACGGCTACGACTGTCAGCACATAGATCACCTTTGTGCTACACTCAAAGGCAGTATATGACCTATAATATACGACAAGTGGGTATACGGCACTGTGGGTATTGCCTATAATGCATCACGAGCACCACAGAGAAACGGCTGCAAACAGAAAGTCTGCAAACGTAGTAAACACTGAGTTGTGTATAATGAAAAATGGTTGCAGAAACTTAAAAATTGTAATCTTAAATCATGGTGTGCTGCATCCATCATTGAATTTCTGACTTTATTGGCCTAAATATCTAGAAATTGTCATAAAAAACATTGTGTTCATCCCAAACCCATACACTATATTGCCAAAAGTGTGTACTGAGCTGTACATTTTTGAGCATTCCACATTTAGTCTCAATTTGCTCTTATAGTAACCTCCACTCTAATGGGAAGATGTTCCACTAGATTTTGGACTGTGCTTGTGGAGATTTGTGTAAGATTTATTCAGCCAAAGGGGTGTTAGTAAAGTCAGATACTGATGTAAGTGAAGTGAGGAGGCCTGGGGGTGCAGTCAGCGTTCACATTCAATATGATGAATAGGGGTGAGGATAGAGCTCTATAGCAAACCAACCAAGATTTCTTAACCACATATGGCTGGAAAAGTGTGGTGTCCCAATACTTTTTTTTTCATACAGTCTACATGTTGGATTAACTTGCAGTAGACTGTTAAGTAAATAAGTCATAATTCTGATGTTCGCTATTCTAATTTTTGTGTTACGATTATGGAAAAAACTTTCTAATCTCAAAACAAAGAAAATTTGGGACAGGACAAAAGTGTGAGTATGTGTGTGTGTGTGTGTAAGAATGTGTGTCTAACCTGCTCTGTGCCCATCTGGCCCATGCTGTTCATGCTATTGGTGTTGGGAGTCATGGGCACATTCATGCTCATGCTGTTACTGTTATACACACCACTGCTGGCCTGCTGAGTGTACATGCTGTGGAAAACAACACCGGTTAAACATTTCAAAAAGAGATATAATAAAAATATATTAATAATATTATGTTACTGGGCATTCACAAAGTATAGTCTGAATATTTGTCAGTGTGATTTATCTGGTTTTATATTTGTCATAATGGGTATGGAGTGTAGATTGAAGTAAAATAATCATTTTAGCACTTTATCATAAATCTGCAACATAAAAAGTAAGAAAAAAAAAAAAAAAAAAACTTTCTGGCTGCACTGTAACTGCTTAGTAAAGCCTTTCAGATGTTCCTAATGCCAAAGAGGACATGTGAAGTGAAAAACACTGATTATCTCTTCATCATGGCACCTATTAGTGGGTGGGATTTTATTAGGCAGCAAGTGAACGTTCTTTCCTCAAAGTTGACGTGTTAGAAGCAGGAAAAATGGGGAAGCGTAAGGATTTTAGCGAGTTTGACGAGGGACAAATTGTGACGTCTAGACGACTGGGTCAGAGCATCTCCAAAACTGCAGCTCTTGTGGGATGTTCTGGTCTGCAGTGATCAGTATCTTTTAAAAGTGCTCCAAGGAAGGAACAGTGGTGAACCGGTGACAGGGTTTACGGGCGGCTGAGGCTCATTGTTGCTCAAACCGCTGAAGAAGTTCATGCTGTTAATGCTCATTAATCATCACTTTGGTTAGCATTATGGTGTTTTTTACCTGCAGTTTACATGCACTGTGCACATGTGTGGCCCCACCTGTTAGCATTCAAGTTGCCCTGCGTCCAGCCGTTCATCTCTGGAGATGACTGAAATGTGGCATTACCCTGTTGCATCATAGGGCTTTGGGCGTGACCCATTCTAGGAGACACGAGGGGACTCTGAGGGGTCGCTGCACCTCCAAACCCGCCATCAGGCTGCTGAGTTATTCCTAACACACACATAACACACATAAGGATCACACATAGGATATTTTATTATTTACATGTATTCTTATACCGTTATATATCCATCCTTATAATCTAAACATATTTATAGTTACACTTTATAATTGTTTTAAAGGAAATACAATTTACATCTTGCTTATAAATCAATAAAGTATTAGACAAATGAGTACCACGATCCTAAAATAACCAAATACACTGCACAAATTCACTTTTCTACTGCAGAGGTCCCCAAACACCAGGTCGTGATCAAGTACCGAGCTTTAAATGCTTATAGATATGACACTGTATTATTGAATGTGTATTTTGTCCTTCAAGAAACACTTTTTAAATTTGCATATGCAATATAATTTCAGAAAACATCATTAGGTTTAGCTTATTATTAACATAAGTGTTACATAAACGTCTCTCAAAAGGCTTTTTTGTGAAGGAGGTGAAAAACAGAATGATTGTTCTGTAAAATGATTATTATATAGATATGTGTGTGTGTGTGTGTGTGTGTGTGTGTGTGTGTGTGTGTGTGTGTGTCCAGAATACTTCCAAAACAAAAGTGATCCAGGTCATTCAAAAAGATCTGCTGTTCTAAAGCATATTTTGCAGACTCTTCTGCCCTCTAGTGGGCATACAATTATTTTCTAAGGCAAGTAATTCAATCTTTAACCACTCAATACCTGAAAATACTTTCATTGAAACTGATTTAAACAAACTGAACTAATTTTGTGTTTTTGGAGAAATTAGAGAGCTGTTTAAAGAGCTACTTTGTATGCAGTGGTACCAGTCTATGGGATAACAAAACAGGCGACTATAATGTTACAGTTTTGTAATGACAGGTAGACACAAGGACACCAAAATGTGTTCCTCAGAACACACATTCACAAGTTGTCTTGATATATGGAGAAAATAAAGCTGAAGTTATATGAAGAGGCATTTTAGTGTGTAGTTTTTGGCATTTCTGGTGTCATTTGTGTCTGTCAAATTTTTTTTGGCTTGTTTCTCTTCACTAAACTAAAGATAACACACTCAGGTACAGAAAAGCATCACTAAATATAATATAATAATTATTATAAAATTGTCATAAAGATAGTGGCAGGCCTGTACCGTAGTTGGGCGTGTAAGGAAAGTGGGTAGGGTTGGCATGGCCAATCTGAGCACCGCCCATAGTGCCGGCAGCCATATTGGATGGCACGTTGAGGCCCTGAGGTCTCATGCTCATGGTGCGTTGCCTTTGACGCAAATGATTACTGAGCAGCTCCCTCTGACGCTGCGCAAGCATCTGAGCGTTAATGGTCCCCTGGGAGAGGAAAAACAAAAAAGACGTTTATTTTTTACAAAAATATCTGACAATCTGCAGTTTTCTAACCTCCCTGTTTAAGTACAAACCTGATTCTGAACATTAGGTCTTAGAGGTAGGTTCATGTTTGACACTCCAGTCATCTGATTCATCATAGGCTGGCGATTCTGTGAAGAATACAGAGACAGAGAGAGAGAGAGAGAGAGAGAGAGAGAGAGAGAGAGAGAGAGAGAGAGAGAGAGAGATCTGTATTATCACTCGACAACAAACAAATTCAGGTTCTAAATAAATGACCTACATGGCAGGTGGACCTGATGAAAAACCCAGGTTGATGTACAAACACCCAGACTGTAATAAGTCTTTCTTCTTGCACAGTTTGCAGACTCATTTGAACAATAATTAATCATTATAGATGGAATAAAAAAAATCTAAAATAAAATAAACAGAATATAATAAGGAATTAAGGTCAAACTGCAGTTCCATAATCATCCAGCAGGAAGCAGTATAGTCTGTATGCATAAATATCAATGCTCTTAAATCACTGCTCCATTTCTTTTATTGATACCATAAATCATCTTGCACAGTGTAAACTTACAATTTAAAGTTAAAAACCAACCCATATAAATAAAAAAATGCTCAGTCTATAAACAAAGTAATGTCAATATTTTGTAAATAAAACTGCATTAGAATTATACCTAATGACATGCAAATTTATGCCAGTCACTGTCCTTTACCTGCTGTGCTTGTAGTCTGTGCTGCAGCTGCAGTCTGAGTGCATTAGGTTGATTTGGGACACTTCCAGGTGGTCGGAGACCTGGTCGGAGTGGCATGCGAATCATGGGAAACCCTGGCCTTTGCCCTGTAACTCCCCCAATGCCATGGTAACCAGCGTCCTGCATTGGAGCAAAGCCTCCTGGTGCGTTATGGGAAGGTTGAGCAACATATTGCTGTTGAGGGTAAAGAGGCTTCTGGTCCATCAGCAGACTTTGATCCTGACCTGGAAACATCTCCGGCTCTAATGACGGTGCCTGAAAGAAACAAAAAAACAAACACACAAAGTCATCAACATTATACCACGCTGTTCCAGAAACAATGCAGATCAGGAACAGCACGAGAAATGGTAAGATGAGGTGTGTGAAGAAAAACAAGGGGGAAAGGCAGTAGGAGGAAGAAAACCAGAAGAGAGAAAAAAAAGGACGATGAAAAGCAGGACAAATAGCAAAAGAAAAAGTGAGTAGTCAATAAAAGGAAGTGGAAGGAACTGTGGGAGAAAGAAGAAGGGAATAGCATGAAGCAGGCAGGGGAAAGAGAAGGAAGAATGGCAAAAGAATAGAAAAAGGAATGGGGAAGAGTGGGAGAAAGAGCTGGACAAACAGTAGAAGACACGAAAAAGAGCAGGAAGAAGTGCAGGAGAAACAGAAAGACAAAGAGCTAGAACAGCAAAAAAACCCAAAAAAAAAACAGAAGAAGAAAGAGCATGAGGAAGAGCAGGAATAAAAGCAGGAGAAAAAAGTAATAAGAGCATGAAAAACAGCAGGGGAAAGAGCATGGAATGAGTAGAAGAAGGCAGAGGAAAAAAAAGAAGAGAAAATGGAAGGAGAAATAGAAAACAGAAGAGCATTGGGAAAAGAAAGAATAAGAGCAGGTCAAAAAGCCAGAGAAACAGAAGAAGCAAGGAATAGCAGGATGAACAGGAGGAAGAAGAGCAGGAGGAACAGAAAGACAACGAGCAAAAAAGAACATTAGGAGAAAGATCATAAAGTAGAACAGGAGAAAGAGAACAGAAGAAACGACAAGAAGAAGAGTTGGAGATCCAGTAGGACAAAGAGATAGAGCAGAAACAACATCAAAAGAAAAAAAAAGGTGAAAAACAGCAGGAGAAAAAGAATAGAGATACAGTAAAAGCGAATTGTAGGAGGAAGTGTGTTACCTGTCCTACGAGTGCTGGAATTCCCAAAGCTCGATCGATCTCCTCCAGACCATCAAAGTCTTTGAGGGCAGTGTAAAGCTGATTAAGTAAAGTACCTTCATCTGCAGGTCCTTCTGCTGCACACAGCACATCATCCTGTGGTGTAACATACATGGACCTGGCGCGCGTGCACACACACACACACACACACACACACACACACACACACACACACACACACACACACACACACCGAAAACAGGCGTTGGTTAATAAGAGTTTATAAGCATACCTAAGCAGAAGTTTCTTGTATGGGAAATGAGGTGTGTAGATACTAAAGAGAACATCATGAGGCTATTGTATGTAACCAATCATCAGGTGATGCATAATGTACCCAATCTGTAAATGTGTGTTACCTGTTAGGGTCGCCAAATGGCACTTGCTCAATGGGCATCATGCTGTCAGGCCATGGAGCAGTCTGATTGGGTGGAGCTGTCTGATTGGGCGGAGCCTGTGGCTGTGAAAATCTAGGGCCTGCCATACTCATGTCCATTTCCATAGACTGGGCTGTAGGAGAAACATCACAGAGAGGCAGATAAGGACACACGCGCACACACACACATGGACACAGACACTGGGTTTACACACCAATTAGGCATAACACTGATTATCTCTTCATCATGGCACCTGTTAGTGATTGAGTTACATTAGGCACACATTTTCTCCTCAAAGTTGACGTGTTAGAAGCAGGAAAAATTAGCAAGTGTAAGGATTTGAGCGAGTTTGACGAATTGTGACGGCTAGACGACTGGGTCAGAGTGGTCAGTATCTATCAAAAGTGGTTCGAGGAAGGAACAGTGGTGAACCAGCGACAGGGTCATGGGCGGCTGAGGCTAATTTATGCATGTGGGGAGCGAAGACTGTTCCGTGTGGTCTGATCCAACAGACGAGCTCCTGCTGCTCAAACTGCTGTAGAAGTTCATGCTGTTAATGCTCGACAGGTCAGAACTGTTCTAGCAGCAAAAGAGGGACTGACCCAATATTAGATAGGTGGTCATAATGTTATGCCTGGTTGGTGTATGTTTATGTACAAGTAAGTATATCTGTGGTAAATGTGTACCATTGGGCATCATCTGGCCCTGCAGCATGGGTCTGACTCCTGGTTGGCTGCTGGGTCTGATCGGCATGTTTGTGTTTTGCACCATACGTCCCTGCAACGCCCCCTGAGGTGAGGACCCGTTCACACCCTGAGACGCCCAAACATCTGCCAGAAAGCAAGACATATACTTAAAACACCTTAATGTCAGCTCTATCAGCTCCAGGAAACACAAATATAGATTATAATAAGAGCATGTGTCCCGGTTCTTTTCCTAAAAGATGCTTACCTGCCATGTTCGCTTGGTTGGTCATGATGCCCTGATTTCCTATCATGCCTTGCTGCTGCTGGATGAGTGAATATGGAGTGGTGTTCCTCATAACTGTATATTGACCCGACGGGCCTTTAGCTGACACATTCATGTCCAAAGAGACGCTCCGCAACGGAGGAACCCGACCGGGGGGCCTTGGACCACTGAAATCTACCAAAACACACGTGCACACGCAAGAACAGACACACATACACGTTACAAAACAAACAAAATGCAATAACTAAAAAAATGATGGTGGTACAGGTAGAATGAGCAATAATATACTAGTGTGTGTGTGTGTGTGTGTGTGTGTGTGTGTGTGAAAGAACAAGAGCGAGTACAGCTGTTCTAGTTGCATAAAACTACATTGTCAGAACAGTTTTACAGTGGAGACGTGTGTGTGTGTGTGTGTGTGTGTGTGTGAGAGAGAGTGTTTGTTTCTACTGTAATCTCTCATTAACGTGTTTCAGAGTGTGAGAGAGACACAGCTAAGTCACATGCTTGAATAGCTTGTGTGTGCGTGTGATTTGAGCTGTACAATGTATTAAACACACACACACACACACACACACACACACACACACACACACACACACACACACACACACACACGCGCGCACAGGGCTGTAAGTGTGGATATGGTGTAAATGAGTAGGTGTAGCACAGCACTGTGGACAAACAGCATTTAACTGTTATAATAACAGAGATTAAAGAGGAAAAGAAGGGTAAAAAATATATATTAATATAAACACTATGTGTCATCCACCTCTCCCTGGCATATGAATGAAGCAGGAAACATATTGCTGGTTAAACATACTCAGCACAGCACTGACTCAAACATGGTAGCATGTGTTGCTCTTTCTGTTGAACTGCTCTTAAGGTAGGTGGCACACCACCCCGACACCAAAAAACTAGCGCTGGCGTTAGCAGACTGTGGCGTCGCCTCGCATCGCCTGCGTCAGGGGCAAAAAAAGTTGCACTAGAACAGACTACTGCCATGTACGTTCTGTGTTTGCGTGAGAAAACAGAACTCGCCCATACCAGCAGGTGGCAGTAGTCTGTATTCGGGATCCATACAGGGAAAACGAGAGAGCTGTAAATATATTAATAGGCGTTTACACCTGCCGTGATCTTTACTAAAGGATTTATGTAGCATTTTTCAATCATGTCTGCCTAGTTGCGACCGCAAGAGAAAGAATGACAACAAGTGTCTGTGCGTTCCCTCTTTACTCAGTCATTGTTTGCTTTCGTCAGTTCCGTTTATATTTATTTTCTCGTGGGCTCATTCGCTAAGCTGAACAAGTCCAGCCGAAAAATTCGAGATAGCTAAAATTGGGCTTTGAAACGGCAAAAACACAGAAAACAATTCGTGCTTTAACACCGAGACAACTGAACTCCGTCGATTGCTGGTGAGAGAATGCATTTTTCCTGGACAGCATATTGGATGAAAATTGAAATACAGTTATTAATAGCAATTTTGCGTATAGCTATCATTATACTGAGTTTAAACAATCGTAAGTCGAACCATCGAAACCCGGGGACTACCTCAGTACGCTTGACCAAAAAAACCTCGGTAAATGATGAACTCATCATTATTATATTATTATTAACTATACATCAGCCTTTTAAATGATAACCATGTGATGAAAATTCGTTCCGATCATCACCACTTGCTATTTGCGGTTAAGTTGTTTTTTTTTTCTGTTTGTGTTTGTGAGAAACCCACTCTGTACTGCTCTGGGTTGTACCCCGCCCTCTCCTGTGATCTGCAGAATGTCGTTGATGATCGCCTGCTTATCGACGGCAGCTGGCAGTGACATGGGACGAGCTTCGGAGAAAAAACTCTGACTATTCTGCAGGTCGTCCAGGATATCATCCAACTCGCTGGACTGTGGAAACACAAATGCACACACACACACACACACACACACACACACACACACACACACACACATACACAAACATAAATGCCTCACTTGTTTTGACAAAGAAAGCTGTAACTACAAATTCACCATCAAATTCATCCGGGTTGAAACGTACCTGCTCTGCCTGTTCGTACCCTCCATCGGGTTTCTCCTTCTTCACAGTGACCACGTTACCCCCCTCCACCTTTATCTCGCCCGCCTCGGTCTTTATTACCTTGTCTTTAATCATGTTCTCATCGTTGTCCAGCAGGTAGCGCAGAAGAGCATTGTCCTTTTTTTTCGGGCTTACCGCTTCCTGTTTGATGATGTCGGTCATGTTGGCTCCGTCGTGGTTCGGTTCTTTTCCTGTCGCCTCGGCCGTGATCTTCGCCAAGTCCACCGGCGACGTGCTGTTCTGCAAGAGCCTGTGCAGGATTTTGTGCTTCTCCTTCAAGGATGTCGCGCTGGTTCCTGATGTTCCGGGTTGGTTCCCGGTCATCAGTTCCTTCTCAGGTGCTGGCGACAGCGCGGAGGATGACTCCATGGTCTCATTTTTGGTGGTGAGAAGCTGGAGGAGCTTTGTGTGCCCTTTACTCTCATGGATCTTATTTTCGTCCGAGCTGTTGAACTGACCCAGGTTGGCTTTTTCGTCCCTTTGGTGCCCACTGTTCTCGTTTTCATGCCCGTCATGCCCGCTTTTTTCCGCCTCCCCATATGACTCCATTTTGGGCAATGGTTGAGAACCAATTCCTCCTGAGGCTGGCGATTCAAATTTTTTCGAATCAGGTGACCCCAGAGACTGGCTCAGGCCAATGGATTGGAACTCGCTAAGAGCTTGGAGGGCATTAAGGGAACTGCTAGTGAACACTTGAGGACTGCCGTTGCCCGGGCACATGCCTGCAGGGGAGTGGATGGTATTGGTGGGGGTAAACTGGGCTTGAGGTAAACGGGGGGAGCTGGTTACTCCAGGACTGGGCCGATGCGACGGGCTGCTCATTTTCAGTGGGTATCCCGTACCCTGAGTTGGCCCCGGGCCACCAAACCGGTAATCTTTATGGGCTCCTGGAGACGAGAAGGCAAGCGTGTTGCTACTCACGAACCCCTCCTGACCCTGAGCGTTTCCACTCGTTGGGTTAGGGGAGGTCATTGTGGCCAGTGGGGTCATGGGTTTGCCCAGGTCCGGTGCCATGCCACATACTGTTGGCTCTCTGGTAGAGGAGGAGAGAAATTAGATAAATAAATATGTTCCAAACATTACTCGGGTGACTGAATACACACAGACACACACTGTGTACCTCTGGAGAATGTGTATTGACATGTAGAGCTGGGGTTCGTTGGTGGCTGTAGATCGAACAAGCTTGCTCTTGGTGTGAGCTGAGACGATGGTACCATCAGACAGCGAGAAACGATAGATGGGACTGAATGCCTGGCCATGCCTCAGTACTACACATAGGAAGAGCACACACACACCATTTGAACACAGCCTAATAGCATAAAGCTATTCTTGTGTCGTTATTAATCAAAAACTGTACATTTGAATAAATAGGTTTGTTAATAAAATTTATCCCCACTTCTCGAAAGTAATTAAAAGTAAAAGCGCAGCAAAAATTATTTTTGTGCAAAAGCACTACAGAAGTTCGCTGTGTGAATAAACGAGCCAGTTCCCAGAAAGACGCGCGTTGCACCATCGTCAGCACTCTAACAGTGGATAAAAGGTAACGGTGCAGGAACTGCATATAACTGACAAAATGATCTTAAATAAATATTGTTTTGAACATTATTTCACCTTCTTGCTGGTGACGTTTGGCATAAGAAATATCTCCATCGTTCTGTAGGTGAAAGCGCTGGATACATCTTCTTACTAAGTCTTCCCATCCGGGCTTCATAGAGGCTCGTAGCATAGTGGTGTCCAAAGACGTGATCTTCCCTAAAGGAACACAAACACACAAAGCAAGCTTCCTTTCATACACTTTGTAATGTGTATACTTATGATATGTATTTTAAATTAAACCAAAAGCATTTAACCAAATTTACATTATATCACAATGGTGTGGAAGATGATTGTCAGATGGTGTTGATGCTCTTTTTGTTTTCAGAACTATAATGAATGGCCATTCGGTGTCACTGAATGGGGAAGTGGTAGCTCAGTGGTTTAGGATTATGAAAGGTCAGGGGTTTAAGCCCCAGTATTGCCAAACTGCCACTCCCGGGCCCTTGAGCAAGGCCTTTAACCCACTGTGCCCCAGGTTTGCTGTATCATGATCTGTGCTCTAACCCAGCTTCATAACATTACTAGGATTGATTCCTTGATTCTTTCCCTTGTGAGTCTGGTTCCTCTTGCCATCTAAGGGATTTTGTTTCCCATTATGCCAGGAAACAGGAAAAATGGGAAAGCTCAAAAGGTCTGATCCAACAGACGCACTCCTGTTGCTCAAATGCATGAAAAGGTTCATGCTGTTTATGTTCGACGGGTCAAAACTGTTCCGGCAGCAAAAGGGGGACCAACACAATATTAGGCAGGTGCTTATAATGTTATGCCTGATTGATGACCATTAAGTTATGCCTGATCTGTGTATATTCGTGATCTCTTTATTTCTGTTAAAGCTGATTTGGAACAATGTCCAAATGGTAGGGGTGCTGTATCATGATTGACCCTGTGCTCTAACCCCAGCTTCCTAACATTGCTAGGATATACAAAGAAAGAATTTCACTGTGCTTCAACAAGTAAAATCCTTCCTTCCTTCCTTCCTTCCTTCCTTCCTGCCTTCCTGCCTTCCTGCCTTCCTTCCTTCCTTCCTTCCTTCCTTCCTTCCTTCCTTCGTGACCTGGTTCCTCATGCTATCTCAGGGATTTTTTCTGTTGATGCTTAAATGCATATCTATTTATTTCTTTAAAGTTGAGTTGGAACAATGTCCAGATGTTAGCTCAATGGTTAGGCATCTGAGTTACTGATTGGATGATTGGAGGTTTAAATCCGAGCACCGCCAAGCACCCACTGATGGGCCCTTGAACAAGGCCCTTATCCTTGGAGGACCAGGGACTGACCCTGAGCTCTGACCCTAGCTTTCTAACAAGCTGCAATATAAAAACACTGTGCTGTAGTGTTGATGTCACAAGTAAGGGCTCATCTTTGTCAAAAAAGCAAGACTAAAGACTATACACACACCACAGCATGTCTAAATACTTTCTAAAAGACCACGATAAATAACGAAAACCCAAATATTTGATTTCCTTCTTGCTAGTGACCTTAAAATTTGTGATGACAATCACTTTAATTCTTAATAAGCAGAAGTGTGTACGACAAAAGCACGTCACTTTTTATTAGGTTTCACTTTTGCTCTCTTTTTCCTCGCTTCCTTTTTTCACCCATTGCAAAAACAAAACCTGCTCCAGGACCTCTATACTCATTTTATTAAGGTGCTTTTGCTAGTCACGGTTCTTCTCGTCTGTTTTTTTTTCTTTTTTCCTAACTGTGAGTGGTGCTTTTGTGGCGGTAAAGTGACTCATTGTGTTGTGTGTGTGTGTGTGTGTGTGTGTGTGTGTGTGTGTGTGTGTGTGTGTGTGTGTGTGTGTGTTGGCATGGTGTTACCTTGGAGATCTTGCCGTGTGGTAAAGCTCTCTTGTGTGGGGAGCATCGGTCGCTCCTTCATAGGTACTCTTCTTGCTACACAGATCAGACACGACTGCAGATCTGCACAGAGAGAGAGAGAGAGAGAGAGAGAGAGAGAGAGAGAGAGAAAGAAAAAAGAAAGAAAGAAAAGAGGAAGAAACAGATACAGGGGTTTGTTCAAAGGACAGCCAGTGATTTGACCTCCAAATCAATAATGAATGATATAGTGGCCCTGTGATCTGTGTGTGTGTGTGTGTGTGTGTGTGTGTGTGTGTGTGTGTGTGTGTGTGTGTGTGTGTGTGTGAGAGAGAGGCAGAGACCAACAGGAGCTACATGGCAGAACGTGACCTTTGAGCTGTATGTTGCCCTGGTGACGCTGTAGACATCTAGTGAGAGAATCCATCAGACTCACGCACACCCACACACAGGCACGTCCAAACACAGAAACACACACACACAAACATGCACACACACCTCTATCACCTGATACTGGCTCTATTCGGCTCTCGTAGTGCATGCGAAATGAACACAATGTGGCGCTACAGCTTATGTCCGTTCTTTGGTTTTCGCGTTTGCCTGATTATAGTTGTGCACAAGGTGAAATGCTCTGAGTCAAAGATCAAAATGAAATACAAAGGAAATACCTACAATATACAAAAGTACGGGTTGTATATGAAGCAAGCAGGAGAGATGTGTGTGTGTGTGTGTGTGTGTGTGTGTGTGTGTGTGTGTGTGCTGTGAGGAAGATTCCCAAACAATGTTAAAAGCTGCTATAATGTTTTATAAGAGATTCAATCGAGCAGAGTATTCTCTAAGGAGAAATGACTGTACAGTCGTAATCGTACATTATTTATTATTTTATTACTTATTGAGTATGAGGAAATAGACTCTGTAGGGTCTAATTCATGACTCGCGTGGAGTTTGTCATTAGTGCATCATGGTTTCTCACCCTCTCCCTCCTCTTTAATGGATTTGGGTTCGGAGACAGTGAAACACTGCATGGTTTCATATTTCTGTGCCTCCTGGTCCTGCTCCTGCTCCGGGTTCACCAGCATGCGGCATGTAAACGAGTGACTGTTCCTTCTGGAGCCCTCGTTCGACCACGGCATGCCGTTTACTGACACACAGAATAATGACATTGAAGAATAAATAAAGGGAAACAACAACTGAATAAAATATAAAAATAGCAGGAAAAGCTACAATGCTCCCTTGTTATTCTATGAACTGGTGTAGATGCATTTTATAGTATTATAAGCTTTGAATCTATAAGCTAGTGTTCTTTGTGTAAATAATATATATTACTGTATGTTGTATTACATATTAGAAACTTCAACAGTTTTAACAAATATACTAACTATACTATAGGTTCCTATACTGTAATCTACAATACTGTTGGTTCAGAA
This sequence comes from Silurus aristotelis, assembly GCF_946808225.1. Taxonomy (NCBI): domain Eukaryota; kingdom Metazoa; phylum Chordata; class Actinopteri; order Siluriformes; family Siluridae; genus Silurus; species Silurus aristotelis. The sequence goes on along the minus strand of NC_139598.1, from coordinate 5,540,090 downwards.
CGTAGGGCTCTAATGTATAAGTTTATAATCTTAATATACTATATGTTCCTATACTATAACCAACAATATTGATGCTTCAGAATATAGGTCTCTATAGTATAAAAAAATACACTATACATATACATTCCTATACTAAATCCTACAATAGTTTTGTTTCAGTTCGTAGGGCTCTAATGTATAAGCAAATACACTCCTATACTATACCCTACAATACTTGTGGGTCAGGACAAAAGTCTCTATAGTATAAGCTATTATAGTTACTATACTATTAAGTTACTATACTATTCTGTAATGTCCAATAAATGGCTATATAATATAAATAGAATTTACCAAAATTACTGCTTCTATAAGGTAATATACCTACCATACAATAAGCTACTATACTTAATGCAGGTTATAATAATATACGCTGTTATATGCTAAAATACTTACTAAAGTACCAGAACCCACTATACTTACTGTACATATGTGTACTATGATCAACTACATTACATATCAATATACTCTATACTCTAAATCTGATTTTGTATTGTATTGTAAGGGTATTTTCAACACTATAAAACAACCTTAGAACACACAGCTACAAGCTAACATACCTAGTTTACTATACTATATATATATATATGTTACTACAAGTTACTTAATGCATACTATAATAGTAGAAGCTGCTATATTATAAACTAATGTGCTAACTATAAGTAACTACTTTACAATAATAAAAACTTATTGAACCCACTACCTATTTTGTTTATACTTTGCTAAACTTTATTAAATATTAATATACAAACTATACTTTAAACCGGATGTACACTGTTTGGACAAAATAACTGGTTCCAGATATAGTTCTTCCCCAAACTTTTACCAAAATGTTGGAGGTACACAATTATATATGATAAAGATGAAGTAATGGCAGAGGGTAATGAACCCATAAAGATATGGTCTACATGGGTTGGAGTGGAAGATATTGAGTGGCCTGCTATAGAGCTCAGACCTTAAACCTGCTGTGTACCTTTGGGATCAACTCTGTCTGCAGGCCTCATTACTCTTCATCAGTGCCTGACTTTACTAATGCCCTTGTTGCTGAATGAGCACAAATACAATACTACAATACAATAGAATTTACAATACTTATTGTATAACACTACATATCACTTACTATATAATATATATAATCCACCGCATATATAAAACCTAAGCTCTTAGATAACAGAATCAGTTCATTCTTAAGGCTCGGCTTATTATAAGTCAGCTGAGTACGAGAACTGATTACCATTATTAAAAAAAAAAAAAAGGAGAAGAGCATGAAGCTGTTTGTTTACCGAGCGATTTAGGCAGCAGGTTCTTAATAAACTCGGCATGGTCTCCGACGTGTAAAACGCTGTAAACACTTGTGTTCATAAGCTCCTCCTGATTGTAGCTCAGGTACTGGGAAACGTTTTCTGACACAAACACAATGTTCCCCTCCATGTTCACCACAAAGAAGAAGCCATCCAAAGCCTAGAACAGAAAAAAAAGTTAATTTAATTATAAATGATGTTAGATAAAACATGAACTACGATACGCATAAGTGCACAATCATGTGCGAGTTTATCAGCAGGAAGCAGGTAGCACAACAGTTTAGTTTTTGGACAAATAGGCGAAGAAATGTTTGAATAAGACTCTGAGAAATCAAATGTGTTCGGTTTAAAATAGTGTGATTCTGATGTGCAGGTATGCAACAGTTATGTCATGATCTTTGTCCAGTAATTGACTGTATTCTCCGGACTATAAGCCGCTACTTTTTCCCCATGCTTCGAACCCCGCGGTTTAAACAACGAAGCGGCTAATTGATGGATTTTTCCTGGGATTTTCCCGGTTTCACAAACTTCAAGCCAAAAATCTGAGCCCCAAAACATTAGACCAATGAAATTGCCGAACGGGTTTAAGGTGAACCAATGAAACTCTTTATATTAAATGGGGTGCGCTCCCACTGATTTGGGCCGCACCACATCATAAATATGGATGATGTTCCTCTGACGTTTGACCTGCCGCTCACTCGGACTGTCTACAGGAAATGCGAATCATTTGTCACGCTGAAAACAACCGGGCATGAAAAAACACACTTCACCTGTGTTCTGAGCTGCACGGCATCGGGAGAAAAGATTCACCGATGGTGATTTTTAAACGCACGACGATGCCAAAAGAAAAACTCCTGAGAGAAATTGTTGTAAAAGGAAAAAGGAAGACAGTGAACAATGAATTTCTTGGTAGGCTGCTGTTTAGATACAAGCCGTGTAACAGACACTGTCTTTCATTAAAGCCTGTGTAAAGTTCTTTAGTTTTAGTGTAGACACCTGCGGCTTATAGACAGGCAGCGTATTTATGTTCAAAATAAAAATCTTTGTCAAATTCAGTGGGTGCGGCTTATATTTGGGTGCGCTTAATAGTCCGGGAATTACGGTACACTAAATGGAAAAATGTACTGAAGACCCCTGACTTTTTCATCTATATGTGGTTCTTTCTTAAACAGCTCCCACAAAGTTGATTGCACACAATTGTATATGATGTCTTTAAGTGCAGTAGCATTACATTTTCCCTTCACTTGAGCTAAGAGTTGAATGAATCTTCACAAATCTTCACAAGCGCACTCCAAAATCTAGTGGAATAACCTGGCAGACGAGTGGAAGTTATTATAACAGCAAATCAGGATGAGATGTTCAAAAAGCTTATACGAATCTTATGGTCAGTATAGAGTCTGTCACCATGTGGGAAATTTAACTTTAATGCTTGTTTCTCTGTAAAACACCTTGTTTTATAAAGAGCAAGTTTTATTTATTGATCTTTGTTCACCTGTAATCACTCTAACGATGCTATTATCTGAGGACTACGTGCTACAGTTTCTGTCTTAATTTTTTTTCTTTCTTTATTTTTGCAATCCGGTCACAGCCATGACTGTATTTACACATCATCCTAAATTCTCCTGTAAAACAATAATCTCAGCCCAGAGTTTCTTATTGGCTAAATGCAGCCAGGAGAATAAGAGTCAATTTTAGGTTCATGTTTATAAAGACAACAACAAGCTCTGTAAGAGCTAACATTTGCAAAAGGAATTAAAAATAAATAATTATTATATATATATATATATATATATATATATATATATATATATATATATATATATATATATATATATATATATATATCCCAAACTTGCTTCCTTAAAAGTGATGTTTAAATAACATTAATGAAAAAGGTATAGTAGCTCTGTGTGTGTGTGGGAGAGAGAGAAAGAGAGAGAGATGAGAGAGAGAAAGAGAGCGAGAGAGAGAGAGAGAGAGAGAGAGAGAGAGAGAGAGAGAGAGAGAGAGAGAAAGAGAACGAAAACAACAGACAGAGCCTTAAGACCTGCAGCAGCTGCTCGCCCTCATTCTCGATGCAGATTACAGGCTGCAGTTTTATCACTACGTGTCCTGCGCATGTTTTGAAAAGTAGCACTTGCCGTGTCTGACAAGGGCGAGTCGGAGAAGTGTTAATTGGAGAAGCGCACCATCGGTGAACATATGTGCTCCCTTCATCGCCATTGATCTGATATAAACACGGCTTATTGTAAATCCCTAATCTCTCATTTCTTCATCTCGCATAGGCTACAGGTTTCAGGTTGTATTTAACATCCATTAAAACCTTTATAAAGCTGCATGAATAATACCTAAAGAAGAAAAAAAGTATAACAAGACAAGAATATAACATGGACTAAAGACCAAGCATTAAAATGTAAAAATTTTGCTAGCAGATGGACTTTTTAACCAGCCGGTGTATCTTCTGTTCCATTTACGGCCGAGTCTACGGCATTTCCACAGCATGCCTCTCCTTTTATAAGAACCTTCAGACACCCGGTAGTCTATGACTATTAAATTAAGAATCCTGATGGAAACCTCAAAGCTCTTGTCCACTCTTGGGAATCCTTCTGATGTGTATGTGTGTGTGTGTGTATAAGTGTATATAAGATATGAAAGAAATGTGACACCAATAGCATCATATTTTTGCTTCAGATTTACATTTAATAGCCACTTTCCTAATAAATGTTTGTAATATCACATTGTTTCAATTTTAAATATTAAGTTAAAAACTAAAGGCAAGACAGCAAGAGAAATAGATAGAGACAGAAATAGAGTGAGAAAGATAGGGAGTGAGAGAAAGAAAGTGATAGAGACATGGCCTCTGCTGGTCATAATAAGAACATAGTGCAGTGTAAACACGCGCTCGCGCGCACGCAGCGCTGACTCGCCTCCACCTCGATCAATTTACACAACAGCGTGTTCATAAATACGCTGATAGATGAACGTTGAGTGAGCAGGCCACTCGGCTCCGTCCCAATTCGCCACCCCATGGTGCTTACATAACAGCCTCTAATACAGAGGGGAGAATGGTTGAGCTGCCAGGCTGAGTGGCTTTGACGCACATAATTATCAAAACAGAGAAACCACACAAAGCACGCAGGCACACACGTGCTCACGTACGGACAAGCACAGACACACGTGAACATCGTGGCACCAGGCCGGCTGGATAGCAGCTAAACCCATCAATCGAATGAAATTCAATCAACTCAGTCATGTTAGTTGACTTCTCTGGCAATAGTCAATAGATTGTCAATAATTAATATTGATACTAAACAATTCCTTTAAACAAACTAGAAAATTCAAATATTCGATCTTGCCTGATTTGAATACCAATCTCACAGACGAATCTTCACAGAGGTGTTATGAAATGAAGATCACGTCGTTTTGGTTATATAGGGTTGCTCAATGTCTGATTTCACATAGACGTTTTCTCACAAGTTAATATACTGCCTATTATGATAATGCTGTAGATAATAATGTGAAAAGAAAGAGGCTATTAAAAATATTTATAATGTGCGTGTTAAATCCAACCCATTCGTGACAGAATAAAGTTTCAATTTCCATGATCCGTGAGAGACACAGGAGCATCTGAGTGGCAGGGATTAAAATATTTACGAATGTCTGGGGATATTCTGTAAAAGTATATTCCGTTGTAATTTTATTCTGTAAATTAATTTTTGATCATTCTTTGGTGCATCGATCTTGCGCTGTACTTAGAGCACGCTCACGCAGGCAGTTCAGCCGATTTCATTGGATTTGCAGACTTGTGAAATGCAAATCCTGTCTGCGGTGTGGCCTTTCTGCAGTTATTTGTTTTAAACTTTTTAGGTTTATTGATCTGAAATGTTTCCGTACATTTACCTCTATATCTTTGTGTGATTTTCTGTACATCTAGTATAGATATATAGTCGACTATAGGCAAAACTTGACCCTTCTGATTTGACACCGCTAAAATAAACTAAACGAGGTTTTTGCTGTCAATCTTGTTATTAATTCTAATACACTTGCTTTCAGGTTTTGCAAACCGAGGGAAGGTGCATCCTCTGAGACATAAAGTCAGCCATAACATCTTGCTGCCCGAGAAATGTCACAATACCACAAAACACTCTAAAAGTGCTACACGCATGCTTCCAAATACATGATTGGCTAGTGTCTCTTTAATTGAGAGGTAAGAGTCGTATCATTCCTCCCACCCAGAGAACAATGTCAGTCAAACACTTAGACTTTAAGCTATGGATGTCTGTGACACATGCAACGTTTTAACAATAGGGCACACACTCTGTAGTGCCACTCAAGCTGAAACAAGGTTAATTTATTAAACTCACATGAATCGTAATTTTTAAATGAACTCAACGGAAGCAAATTAACTGATTACGGAATTCATATTAAAATAAGTGAATAAAATGAACCCAATCAAACGTCATTTAAATAGAGACAACAAAATCAACCTTACTGAAAGATTGGGAAATTTTATAATATACTGGACACTACCAATACCCGGGCACATCCGAAAACACGGCAGCACTACGGTGTTCCTGTGGTGGTTCGCTCAAGAATGAGATACTTTGTGGGGTTTTTTTGTCACTTTTTAAGATTCAGTTTTAATTCAAAACATTTTCAGGCTACATCATAGTACAGCAAAGAAAACACACAGGGTATTTTTAGCATCTGCTGTGTGTATACATCGATGCTGGACCTCTGGATTTATAAATAATCTCTGATAAGCCATGTGGCACAGTTCAGCATTCAGCTCATCCTGTTTGCTTTAAAATTCTACATGCATTCATCATTACAATCATAGAGTGATATGAATAGTTACACTCCTCCACATCCCTCTTTAATAATCAGTTAATGTATCTTCAACCAAATTGTATTTTTAAAAGTTGTGAACCGGAAGCTACACAAGCTAAAATGTTTTAAAACATTTATATTTAAACGCTTCAGATCCCGCTTACTTTTAACTATTTTAAAGTAAACATAAAATGACACGTAAAATATTTGCACAATTTTGTCGTAATGCTATCGTCATCGTAAGATAATAAATATAACTAAATAAACACTGACGGAAAAAAAAATTTAATCAATAAACTTTTGTTTTACTGATGAACTAAGTCTGAAATCAAACACCAAAATCCACCATTGTGCACATATCCGGCAATTAAAACCGTCCGTGTGGAAACATAGCGAAAGGTCAGTTGGGTGTCCTGATGATTTAGATAATTTAAAACACTATAATTACTTTAAAACACTTAAAATGTATTTTCACAAGCTGCCCAGTCATCTGAAATGTAAACAGGCTTGTCTGTTTGAGCAACTGGTTCAGTGCAAATAAAGAGAGGTAATGGGAACCTGTGATTTAAAAAAAAAAAAAATTCATAGACATGAACAAGTTCTTTAAATACATGACACATCCAGCAATTAAAACTGTCCGTGTGGAAACACAGCGAAAGTTCCATTTGGTGTCCTGATGATTTATGTAATTTAAAACACCCTAATTACTTTAAAACATTTACAACTATATATTTATATTTCCACTTGATTGCTCAAGTGATGATGATACAAATGACAATGTTACTTCTCTTTTTTTTTGGACTTATAATTCCAAGAAAGTGGCAAAATAGGGCTATAAGGCTGACCATTACAAATCACTGGTAACAAGTCTCCATTTGCGTTCTCACTACAAAAAGATTAAAACAAGTACATTAATATAGACCTGTGATTTGCTTTTTCAATGTTGTAGTCAAAAGAAATCCAGCAATACCTTGTGACTAATCAGCTTTGGGTATTAAGTAGTGAAGTGGTATGATAAAACATAACTGAATACAATACCATTACTTAGTTAGGCTGTTTTGGATAAAGAGTTTTTTTATTCTGACTTTGATGCATGAAATTAAATCTTTTCATTTGTAAAAATTTTATAATGTTTTTATTAATGCTTTAGCTGTGAGACAGAGGCACAGGCAAAGACTGAATGGAGAGCCGGCCCTTCTCTTGTCCGTGTATAACCTCAAGTTATACACGGACACGTGTGTGTGTGTGTGTGTGTGTGTGTGTGTGTGTGTGTGTGTGTGTGTGTGTGTGTGTGTGTGTGTGTGTGTGAGTGTGAAACAGGGTCATTCTAACCCACATGCGGGAACAGACCCACCTCCAGCATCATTGGTCCGAGGGCATCTTTGTCAATAACACTTTGGCCTGTGGACGAGACATCGGCCTTCTGCACCTCGTCCTCACTGCACACGGCAGCTTTCTCTGAGAAACACACACACACATTTACAAGTCAAATCAACCTTATTAATCAAAATAAAGCAATAAAATTAGGATTTAGTGTTAATAAATAAGATAAAAATATTAAGTCTAAAGCAGGACTACAACTATATATATATATATATATATATATATATATATATATATATATATATATATATATATATATATATATATATATATATATATAAATATTAGGGATCAGAGTGGGCACTGATAAAGCTACTGATTAACATCATATTTTAAAATCTTTTTTGAAGACATGTAAATAAAAAAATGTTCTTCACATAATGCTAAATGAAAAAAGCTTTTTAACACTAATCCATAATAACACTCTAAAACACTTTTATTTTTCATTAATGGAATGAAGGCAAAATTGAATGAACTAGTTCTGTTAGCTGACTAGCTAATGTTTATACAGTATATACAAATGGCTAGATAAACTTGTCATGCTATTTTTTTTTTACCCATTGTTGGAATACAATATGCACATAAAATAGCACCAAAATGTTTGTAACTGTTAATAAGAAAAAACATTTATTTTTATTCACAGTATAAAAATAAGGGCTAATTGGCCTCCCAGTGCAGTAAAAACAATGCTATGCTAGGCCATGACACCTCAAGATCTATAGAAACAATTATGTGAAACACAATTTAAATGGAACTGGAGAGATTCTAGAGGGTCTTGTGGCTGTACTGCAAAATTGAACCTTGCAGAATCATTAGCTAAGCTACAGAGGCTATTTTCTGCATATTAACCTTGTCTAAACTGTTTAATCATTTCAACACGTTAATGTTTATTTCATTACGGAATCAACTTTGAAAGTCATTCAGGCAGATTTTTTCAAAGCAATTGAAGCACAGTTCTAGTTAATAAGGTGTTTGACTAGCCAGTTAGCGTTTGCATCGTTTTGAAACTAGCATGTGACAAACAGCACGAAGGTGTTAAAAGGTTAGAAATCACAGTGTACCAGGCCTCAGATGAGAAAAATATTTAAAATGATTTTTCATAATTAAAAACACATTTTGTAACAAGCATATGAAGTGTGAAGCAAACTAGCAATTCTGCATCAGAAACCTATTATAGCAATTTCATTTATTATCTATAATAAACAAGGAAAGAAATTTGAATAGTAAAAAAGATTGTATCTTAGAAAAGTGCAATGTGAAATTTGTTTTACTAATTTTACTACACTCATATATATCCGGGGTCATCGTTTTGCTCAAATTTCAGACATCAAATAATACGGACAAATGCCAGCTTTAACATTTTTCTGTCTGCCACCCACCTAAGCCTTGAATATGGCTGAATGAACAGATCAGGGAGTCACAATTTTCTTGTGATGACTGTGTGACCTATTTTGAGTTAATATGTTATAAATGTAAGATGGTTTAAGGTCTTAAGAAAGCCACAATAGCCACGTTTTAATGTACACTTTTTTGTCATTCCGAATAAAATCATTCCGATTAAATGTTTCAGTGGACTGTTTACATTAAACGTTATTTGATTCAATGACTTTGTGACACACGCACATTAGCCTATGTCCTGTTGTGTCAACATCGAGTTCCATTATTACTTATGTGCGCTATTTTTATGTACATTTTAGCTCTTAATCAAGCAACAGCGTGCATTTGTAGGCTTACTACTGCTGGAAAGTATGAGGGAAATATGGGTGCAGGAAGCTGAGCTTTTTGGTGGCTGTGCATCTTTAAGGAGCATCACAACACTACCCTCCCTCCTCCGAAAAGCAGAAGCAAGTGGGTGAAGTTCCGTAGTGAGGACTGGTGGGAACAGGATGTATTGCTGGAATTTAGTAACCTGGAATGGAAACGAAACTTCCGCATGAGTCGCTGGACATTTACACGTTTGTGTGGACTTGTAGAGGGATTTATGACCCTAGAAGAACAGACCGCCTGAAATCCAATTCCCCTAATTATACGTGTCGCTTTTTTTTTGTTGTTTGAAAAAAACAAATACTGTACTATGGCTTATGGCTATAATGTTACTATTATCATTATTGTCACAAGATTCTTGCTTAATCAACTCAGTTTATGTGAAAATACTCTACTGTTACTCTTAACACAAATCTATTAATAGAATGAGTTTAATGGGTCAAACATTTATCAATAAATTGATCTCTATTAAAATTGTCATGAGCCAAAACCATTCAACTTCTTCAAAAAAATTGATCAAATGAGGCCATGGGTGTTGTGGCAAGTTCGAGTCAGGAGTTTCTTCCATCATTTATTACTCTCAAAATGCTCGCTGTTGAACTGAAGCTAAATGCTCATGCTAAATAGATACCATTAAGTGGCAATCAAAACAAATTCAAAACAGAGCATGCTTGTAGGATCTACTCTGATTGGTGGATTGCTGTGTTTCACCAGTTAGGTTTTTATCCACTCATAAATTAAAAGGAACGACTGATTTTGTCAAATGTAGTTGAGTAAAAATATTTAACTTTGAAATGCAAGAAAGTTCAAGTAAAAGTTTCCCTAAATGGAAATTCTTTAGAAAATTACAGATACACGGAAAAGCTACTTAAGTAGTCACGAATTACGAATTTACATTTACTGTCCACCGCTGCTGTATATATTGTATCTAATGCTCATCTGAGGGAGTCGGATGTAGCAGGAATGTGCTGTCCAGACCCTGATTAGAAGATTAACTGTGCTAGGATGATGCATAGCCATACGGCAGAGCTGTCTCTGTGTGTGTGTGTGTGTGTGTGTGTGTGTGTGTGCGTGTGTGTATAGCAGCTGCACTAGTGTCTGTGCGCTGAGTCTCTCCTCCACTATTTCACTCCCACCGGACCTCTGACGTTCGCTTCACTCTACGCCATGATGACGCCACCGGAAGTGGGCTGATCGTTCACAGGCCGTGTCCCAAACCACATGCGCATGCTTTCACACTACATCTAACACCCAAAATAGTATTGTTGGTCGTATATCTTGTCTAAGTATTTTGCTGGTAGCTAGGTTAAGTGTTTGGCAGACATTACATGGCTTCACAGGTTACCATGAGAACTGGCTGCTACCAGCGGTCACTTTCCGAACCAAACGCTACTCTATTCTAAATAGTATGTAAAATTAAAGAGAGAGGGAAGGAGTGAGGGAAGGAGGGAGGGAAGGAGAGACTGCAGCCACTGGCTTTGCATTACATTGCTCACTATTACATAACACAAGATCAGGGAGTTTGACACACCAGCGTGCGCGCACACACACACACACACACACACACACACACACACACACACACACTCACACACACTCACTCACTCTCAGTGAGTCAGGAACAACCCCCAGCATTGGAATGACTCATCTACACGTGCACACACACACACACACACACACACACACCTGATGCTTGCTTAACAAACAGACGCAAATACTCGAGCAGGTGGCAGTTACACAATACTGCATCATATCAACATTTGCCTAATTGTAACGTGCACGTTTGCCAGTGCTATAATGTACTACAGGTGTGCAACGTGCTCCTACCTTGCTCTTTAATTTGCCGAATCTGTTTCACAGTTTCTTTCAGGATTGCACATTTGTCGGGCTTGACGTTGAAGTTATCGATGTCGTTGATGTTGGCGAAAATCAGCTCGGCGAGCTCCTCGATGTATTTATTCTCCTGCTCGCGGTTTCGCTTCTCGGTGCTCCGCTTGGGGCTGGTGAGATGAAGACAAAAATCAATCAACAGGGTTTCTGCAGGTTTCACAAAGTCAAATGTAAAAAGAATTTAAGACCTCATTAAGACCATTAAGACCTAAATCACAGTATGGTTTAGAAACAGCGGCACTAAGTAAAAGACAGGAGTTAGAGCTGGAGGTAGCAGAGCTGAAGATGTTGAGATTTTTTGGGAGTGACGAGGATGGACAGGATAAGAAATGAGTTTAGAGGGACAGCGCATTTAAGGCATTTTGGGGACAATGTGAGAGAGGTCCGATTGAGATGGTTTGGACATGTGCAGAGGAGGAACATGGGGTATATCAGTAGGAGAATGCTGAGAATGGAGACACCAGTAAGGAGGAAAAGAGGAAGACCAAAAGAGGAGGTTTATGGATGTAGTGAGGGAAGACATGCAGGTAGTTGGGTTGAAAGAGGCAGATGTAGAGGACAGGGGGGTATGGAGACGGATGATCCTCTGTGGTGACCCCTAATGGGAGCAGCCAAAAGAAGAAGATCACGACATCAAAAAACACACACAAATACGTTGCAACTGGCCTTAAACAAGCCCTAGATTCATTTTTTTTTTAAACCAAGTATCACTAAACTTGCACTTCCCCATAAAAAAAAATAAAATCCTCTTTTTACGTGTGTGGTACCAGAAAGTTGTCTGGCTGTTGCGTGTTGATCTCATTTGTAGTCGTAATACAGCAAATTATATTTGGACTAACAGAAGAAAGAACTACAACACCATGGAAACAAATAAACAAAAACATTCTAATGTGCTGCAGGAGCATTTCAATAAGCATTGAGGTAGCATGTGTTACATAGACAGTAGAAAATTAAGAGCTTTTTAAAATGATTTCAGACCTAGAACAGTGAATTTAAAACCTTTTAAGGCCGAAAATTATTATTATTATTATTTTTTTTTTTACTTTTTAAAAACACAGCAGAAACCTTGAAAATCTGCGCAAATATTATACTAGTAATGTGTAATAGAAATAAAATAAAAAAACGAAAGCAATTAATATACATTTTTATTAAATTAACAGGCGATACCACAACTTTGGGATAGAAAGTCCAAACCCGTCCCACATTTTACGCTTTAAATAATGCTATAGAAATTCAGATGCATGTACCTGGAGAGAAAATGCATTCGTTTTATGCAAATAAGTGAACAAAGAAAGCAAAATTGATAACACCCACACACCCACCCACACACACACACACACGCTTACCTGGGACCGAGGAACTCTGATGAGCATTCTTTGCGTTTTTGAGACTCGACCCTAGCAGGGTCGGATGAGTTTTCCCCTATGCCGCTCATTTTAATACATATCAGCAACTGCAAAATAAACACACACACACACACACACACACACACACACACACACACACACACACACACACACACACGTACTGACGTCAGCATACAGATTAAAATGGCAAAATACAAATTCATATTAAAAAATTAATTTGCTGTATTTTTCTAGGGATGGGTGATATGTTAAATAAACAACTGCTTAATAAAATGCAAAAAAAAAAAAAAAAAAATTTTGTTTATATAAAAAACTTCATTTCATGAAACCATGAAATCACGCAAAAGATCGCTCAATGGATCCCAGCGCAGCACAGATCCCAGCTAATCGGTGCTAATTAAAGGTTCGGGGTCACATGGCTTCGTCACATGGTCGATGCTGGGAGGCAAAAGTGCTGAGAAAAAATGTGGGGCAAAGGCGAAGTCAATCAATTCGATTCTACAATAGGTCTGTTCTCTAGAGGCACACACACAAAGGCAATGTGACAGAAAGGACAGGAAAAAAAGCGATTTGGAGAACGGTAGAGGAGGAAATTCCAGACTAAACACCTACATGGAGCCAAATCACAGTATAAGGATCAATCCACTGTTTCCACTCAAAGTGTGGGATTTTTGCACAAGGGCAAATCACTCGAGTCGAAATCTAGATTGTTATTTCCAGCTTGAGATGGTGCAATACGTGCCATGAAACCTCATGGCCAACATGCACTCTCCGTGCCAGCAGGGGGCGGTATTCATAGTCACATTTATATTCATGCAAATATGGAAAAATGAATAAAAATAGATGAGTTAGATATAAATTGAGAATCTTGATTTTTGAAGCCAGAAACTGTGCAAGAATGACACTTTTGCTCCCAGCAGCATTGTAAATGCCAACAGGAATATATAGATTTAGATGGCGTGCCATTTCGAAGCTTGGTCTTGAATGTTTTAAACTTTACACACAGCACATCAGGATTATAAAAAAAAAAAACTGGTTGGTTATCGCTCACCGGCGTCGTTATGTATGCACAGGAAATGACATGGGCATCCCTCACTGCATGGAACTGGGAAATGAGCCGTAATGAATTATTGAAGGTGAAATGCATTTTAATAGGCGCCGCAGATGGTAATGGACTAGAGAATAAGATGTGGCTGCATAGTGGGGCAGAAAACTAGTTAATGGGAGCTTCGGCAAGTAGGTCACTGAATAACATTGTATATAATAAAGCTGCTACACGAAGAAGGAAGTGAGCGACGCTGTAGTACGTTCGAGCGTGACGCCTGAAACCTCCTGCTACACGGCGTCACATTAGGAAATCGTCAATATTCTATGCTCTGAAACAGCCAGGAATATGACACGTGTATGGAAATGATACATATACATGCAGTCCAGACATATATTTCAGGCAGCCACAGCAGGTGGATATTCAATTGAATATTCATATTAGATTAATGTTGATAAGAAATACAGCAAGTTTCATTTATACAGAGACTTTCTCACTCTCAAGACTGTTCTGTATAGCCAAAGTAGTCTGTGTGTGTGTGTGTGTGTGTGTGTGTGTGTGTGTGTGTGTGTGTGTGTGTGTGTGTGAGGGAGAGAGAGAGAGAGAGAGAGAGAGAGAGAGAGAGAGAGAGAGAGAGAGAGAGAGAGAGAGAGAGGGGAAAAAAAATCAAGAAGGGAAAGTGGAAGGAAGAAAGGAATAAAATAAAGAAATAAAAAAAAATTGAAAAATTGAAAAAGAGGTTATATCAAATGAAAAAGGGAAAGCAAGTGAAAAAGAAAGGGAGAAAAAAGGTAAGAGAAATGGAAAAAAGGAAAAGGGAGGAAATGAAAGTAATGGGGAGAAAAGAGAAGAAAAGAGAATAAGTTAAAGTGGATGTATGGATGGATGGATGGAAGGAAGGAAGGAAGGAAGGAAGGAAGGAAGGAAGGAAGGAAGGAAGGAATTGGAAAGCATTGATAAATTGCTAGATGGATGGGTGAATGAATGTATAAATGAGATGGTAGTGTGAATAAATGATTTAATGAAGAAAAAGAAGGAGGTCAAATTAAATTAGGAATAAATTAATTAAAGGAAGGCAAAAAAGGCAAAAAGGGAAAGAAAGGAAAAGGAAATGAAAAAAGGAAATTAAAAGAAGATGCAAATAAAAAGGATAAGAGAAGGGAATTTGTATAAAAAAAGAAAAAAGAAAAAAGAAAGCAATGAGGGAAGGATGGAAGGAAGGAAAGAAAGAAGAAAAAAGCTTGGACAAATTGCTGGATGGATGAATGGATGGATGGATGGATGAGTGAAAGAAAGGAGGTAACATTACATAAAGAATGAAAAAAGTTAATTTAAAAGAAAACAAGACAAAAGGGAAAGGTAGGAATAGGGAAGGAAAAAGAAAAAAATAGAAAAAAAAAGGAAATCAAAAGCAGAAGCAAATAAAAAGGCAAAAGGGAGAGAATGGCTAAGAAAGGACAAGAGAAATAAAAGGAGGAGGAAAAGGAGATAAATGAAGAAAAAAGAAAGGCAGGAAGGAAGGCAGGAAGGAATGAAGGAAGAAAGGGAGGAGAAACAAAGAAATTCAAAAATCAAATTAAACAAGGAAATGTAGATAAAGAAATTAAGGAAGGAAGGAAGGAAGGAAGGAAGGAAGGAAGGAATGAAGGAAGAAAGGGAGGAGAAACAAAGAAATTCAAAAATCAAATTAAACAAGGAAATGTAGATAAAGAAATTAAGGAAGGAAAGAAGGAAGGAAGGAAGGAAGGAAGGAAGGAAGGAGAAAGAAATTCAAAATCAAATAAAAAATAAAAGGATGATGAAAAGAAGTTAATGAAAGGAAGGAAGGAAGGAAGGAAGGAAGTAGCGAATGAACTAAAACAGATGAAACAGCATTCACTCTTTGTGTTTCACTGCAAAAGATTCTTGTTTAAAAAAATTTTAAGGAATTGATAAAGTTCATGCACCACTCTGATGTGTAGAGTCTGTGCTTTAGGGGACTTCGGTCAACTCCAGAAGACGCCGTAAAGAAGCTTCGTCCTGCACTTCCATCAGCCAGCTGGCGTTTAAACAGATTAAAAAGTGCATTAAAGCGTCTATGAAACGGCACAAAGGCGGTGATCTGATTCTGCCCGAGACGTGTAAAGGGGTCCGACCTTCCCTCGCGAGAGACAACCGCATTTACCAAACGCCGTACCTCCGCACGTTACCAAATCAATCCTTAACAGATTTGGTGATTATTGATGTGGGACATATGCAATCCACGAGGCTCCAGGATCTCCGGGATGAGTCATTCATTCTAAATAGATAAATTACAATCTGAGAATGTACGAACCTTCTTGTGTCTCTACCTATTTATACACACACACACACACACACACACACACACACACACACACACACACACACACACACACACACACACACACACACACATATTAGCATACAGGTGTTGATAAAGCAACATTTTTCATTGGCTATTTCTTCCTTTGAGCCATGCTTTATCTGCAGTGTGTGAGCTAAGTAGGTGGAGACACACACACACACACACACACACACACACACACACACACACACACACACACACACACACAAGGCTGCATGGTGCCAAAGCATGAGGCTGGCACGCTGTTAGGGCCTGGCGCGCTCACAAACACACACACACACACACACACACACACACACACACACACACACACACACACACACACACACATTACGTAAGGCGAGTGCTGCTATTGGATCCCTGCTGGATTGCAGTGGCCTACTTTACCCGAACGACAGAGAGAGAAATCAAATCACTGCAACGAGAGCACAGTTACTTTAGAACACAGACACACCAGTTAAAACGTAACACACGCCATGAGAAGCTGCTTCCTTCCTGACAAAAGCTGTACACACTTTTACAATTCACATACACTTCCGATCTACTTGAAAAGAAAAAAAAAAGAAAAAAGAAATACACAGTATGTTATTGAGGAAGGCTTGAAAATAGTGTCTCAGCCCGGTCCAGACTCAATGTGAGTGTATAACGACTGAGATATCACCATGACCGACAGCTCTATTGTGAATTGGTCATAGAAACCAGGAGGGCAGGTGATTAAAGGAAAGCAAACATTTCTGTCAAGAGCAACTCAAGCTCTGCGAACAGTCTCCACGACTTCAACCCTCATTTCCTGAATGACACCGAAATCAAAACAAGCCGACGCGTTTGAGCTTTTGACAGCTTTCACCCTCTGGACATGTTGCAAGAGCCAAATCATTTCACAACATGATGTTGCTGAACGCTGCATTCAGAAAAAAAACCAACAGTGTGTAAGGTGTTCAAATGAATTCAAATCAATTTAAAGTCCATAACACGTGAATTACGCCGTTTAAATCCTCGCCGAACCAGTAGACACTGGCGCACTGTGATGGGGGCGGAGATATCATGCAAAGAGGCCCCGCCCATTAGGGTCGAACCGTTTCAGGACAGGGTAAAGGTTATCAGTCAGAAGAGCGATATATTGACTTGCTAGGGCTCTCCTGAGTCGGGAAACGCACGTGTCATGAATGTATTTGCACGTGCACACTGGTGCAATGACAGGGAAATTCGTCTCTTCGCGAAACTCGCTGCCGCAACCAGCTTCATGCCTTTTTTGCACAACACGCTTACATTTCATACTTGCACAGCTGCACTTTATTGGAAAATAATCATTAAAAAAAAGCCACACTTCAGTTTCGGCCTCTGTAGAATGTGAATGTGAAATACTGCAAGAAATGTTTTTTTGATTTACATTTTTCTATTGTAAATTCTATTTTTAGTTTTCTATTTACTATAGAAAAATATAATATACATATATTTAACTTTATAAAAATAAAAATGATAGTTTCTTGGTTTTATTATTACTATTTTTTAGTTCTTTTTATTTTTATTTTTTGTATTTATAATTCTATTTTTATTTTACTGATATTATATTTTATTATACAGGTAATCCCCAACCTACGATGATGTGTTACGATGAAGACCCCATCGTAACTTGGCCTAGTCTACCCAGAAGTCTTAAAGAATGATCGGTATGGGTACTATACTGTAATGTGTTGAAAATGAAATAAATCACAGTACATAATTTAGCAAAACAGAGCAATATACTGTATATAAAAAAAACTATTGTTTTCCCACGAACCATAAATTCTGTTGTACACCACTCGCTAAACTCTGGAGCGCTCTGGGACGCTGCAGAATGAAAAATGGAGGAACGGGGGAAAAAACAGTGAAGGGCCGAGAAAACATTCAGGCCAAAGAAAACGACAGAAAGTTTTCAAAGTTTGGGATAATTTCAAACTAAAACAAAGAAAACACCATACATGGTTTACCTTTTTAAAGAGTCATTTAAAATAAATATTTATTTTTTTTATTGTTTTTATTTATATATTTGCATTTTGATGTAATTTGGCAATGAAATGCACTAAATGGTTTTAGTATTCGCAGATTGCAATTGAAAATCTTACTTAAAAGGAATATTATTTTCTCTTTTATATTTAGTATTGCTCTTTAATAAAGAAAAAGTACTTCTTATCTGATGGAATAATCGATCACTGAAACATTGGATAGCCGCAGCCCTAATTCACAGTAACGTAATGTTTAAACTTTACAGTGTACATGTATGTGGCAGCGGGTGTGTGCGTGAGCGCCGATTCGGGACGTCCCAATGAATCATACCGCGTATACGTTGCTTCTTCCTCTTCTTTCGGCTTCTCCCATTAACGGTCGCCACAGCGAATCATCCGTCTCCATACCCCCTTGTCCTCTACATCTGCCTCTTTCAAACCAACTACCTGCATGTCTTCCCTCACCACATCCATAAACCTCCTCCTTGGCCTTCCTCTTTTCCTCCTTCCTGGTGGCTCCATCCTCAGCATCCTCCTACCGATATACCCCATGTCCCTCCTCTGCACATGTCCAAACCAACTCAATCTCGCCTCCTTCACCTTGTCCACAAAACTTCCTACATGCGCTGTTCCTCTAATCAACTCGTTTCTAATCCTATCAATCCTCTTCACTCCCAATAAAAATCATCTTCAGCTCTGCTACCTCCAGCTCCACCTCCTGAAGATGTTGAGATTTTCAGGGGAATGACGAGAAAACTGTGCAAAATGTACAATATTTTAAATAGATTTGTCGTATCAATATCGTCATTGTAAGCTTGCAAGCATATATATACAGTACAGACCAAAAGTTTGGACACACCTTCTCATTCAAAGAGTTTTCTTTATTTTCATGACTATGAAAATTGTAGAGTCACACTGAAGGCATCAAGGGCTATTTGACCAAGAAGGAGAGTGATGGGGTGCTGCGCCAGATGACCTGGCCTCCACAGTCACCGGACCTGAACCCAATCGAGATGGTTTAGGGGTGAGCTGGACCGCAGAGTGAAGGCAAAAGGGCCAACAAGTGCCAAGCATCTCTCGGGGAACTCCTTCAAGACTGTTGGAAGACCATTTCAGGTGACTACCTCTTGAAACTCATCAAGAGAATGCCAAGAGTGTGCAAAGCAGTAATCAAAGCAAAAGGTGGCTACTTTGAAGAACCTAGAATATGACATTTTTCAGTTGTTTCACACTTTTTTGTTATGTATATAATTCCATATATAATTCCACATGTGTTCATTCATAGTTTTGATGCCTTCAGTGTGAATCTACAATTTTCATAGTCATGAAAATAAAGAAAACTCTTTGAATGAGAAGGTGTGTCTATACTTTTGGTCTGTAATATATATATATATATATAAAATGTAAAGGGCCCGGTTCTGGGAAGCATTTCACAGCATGTTGTACTTTGTATGGTTAGAAATGATATTTGAATCTGAACCTCAACCACCACTGCCACATTTCTAACAAAAATTATTCACAGATGCAGGCATGTTCAATAAATATTATGTTCTTATAACCAAAAATGAATACTTCCGCTATGATTATTACTGTTATTACTTACTCAAATGCCAAAGCAGCTGTATTATTATTATTATCACTATACTGCCACAGCAGCAGGTTTAGGAATAGCTGCAAGCCCTCTGCTCTCACTCATCTAACCTATGCACTAATGCTCTACTTGCACAAGAACTATTATCCTATTGCACTTTATTCTTGCATAACTCTTACAGTTTACAACTGCTAATAATCTGGCGGCTTTTCTCAACTGTCAATACTTTTAGTTAGCTTGTGAGATTTATTTTTATTGTCTCCGTACATGGACGGTGCACGACGACATTAAAGTTAAAGCTCAATCTTTATCTCCACCTTTATTAAACCGCAACGGGAATGATCTCATATAATATTAATGCACAGCAATTATTTTCCGGCAAATGCACAGCCCTTCAGTTACGAAAAGAAACTTGTTGGACTTGTTATACTGTATAGTCACTAGACATCAGGCAAAAATAAGGAATGTTTATTGTTCCGCCACCTGCTGGTTTCGTTTTATTCATCAAAGCTGTTTTATTTTTATTGGTTTACTTCAAAATTGATTTTCTACAAGGCCGCCCGCTCGCGATTTAATAGATTTCTTCCCCCGACTCCTACCGGTTAGCACATAGTCTATAAAATACTTCACAACATCTCTTCTATGCTGAGAGCACCAGTACTGATGCTAAATTATTTGCCGTAACCAGTCATAAAAAGTAAGAAGTAGGTGTCATACCTCGACTGCACTTAGCAAGCCGTATACGTATAAGCTGATAAAACGATGACACATGGCATCAAAGGGCTCTGAAGAGTCGCTGAACATTAACAGTCACAAGAGTATTATGACATCATGAGACAGTTATGCCCCGGTTATGTCAGTGTTATGGCACAGGGACCGTGTTAAACCCACAAAATACCCACAATAAACGTTCGGCTACTAGATTGCGTTCAGAATCGCCCCGAGTTTAGCTTGCTGAGTCGGCAATTTTCTAAACCATCTCAACTTTAGAGGCTCCGCCCCTCAAACTAGTGAATGTGAACAAGGTAGGGCTGTTCAAATTCCTAGAACACAACAGAAGTATGTAATTGGGGACACCGATGTCGGTGCATTTTCCGTTCGCAATCGAACCAAAAATGTTACATAGCATGCAAAATTTTTAACTTTTATGAACCCATGAACTTATACATCATTCCTGCTATTTTTATTCCATTTAATGAGATGAACATAGAGCAGGCTTTTTATAAAAAAATTTTATCAATCAAATCATAAAATATGCATCGAGTACAGAACATTCATACAGAACATAATATTCTGGCATCTTGGAATTGTGATGAAATCACATGACGAATCATTCGTGTTTAAAAAAAAAAAAAACGTCTCTTTCGCTTATCCGCTTTCCAGCACCGAAATACAACTTTCAGATTCATCCGCTTTAGACGGATATGTGCTTGGTGGTGAGAAAACGCTGTTTCGGTGTAGACAGAAAATCGACAATCGTAGGACCAGATGTATTCAAATCATTTATCAGTGTCAGTATAGAAGAGGTTTTGAATTGACTCAGAAAAGAATTACCACCTCTTTCCTAGTTAAGATGAAATTCTAACTTATAAAACAAAACAAAACAAAAAACAAGCAAATTGATTAATAACTATTATATGTTTCATTATATAGATATAGACAACCGTATTCATCTTGGCCTTTTGCTTTGTCTCTGATTTGCTTTTCCTGACAAACTTTCACTTCCCTTTCCTACATCAAATGAGCTGTACATTTCCTGCCAGCTTGTTCAGTGCAGCTGCAGAAGGCTGGAAAATTACACACCACGCTGCAGATTTCATACCCGGCCGGCGCGGCTATGAGCGGGAGTTTAAACTCCTACCAAAATATCAGTGCTACAGCACAGCGTGAAGTTAATTAACCCACAGAGCTCAAAGTTTATAAAAGAGGGAAACTGCAACAGAGAAACATTTGACGATGTAAATTGCTGGGGGGGGGGGGGGGGGGTTTCCGAACATTCGGTCACTCTGGAGTGAGAAATCTACCCTAAATGCATGTGCTCCCTGGGTGGGCGGGATCAATGCTTTATCTTCCTTGTCAATCACAGTGACACTATCCAATCATGGGTGTCTGTATATTGAACTGGGTTGATAGCGCTCTGCACTGAGTGATGCCTGGGATGCAGCATGAGCAAAGAAAACAAACACGGTGAGCCAATTTGATCCTATTTTGGTTTTTGGTTGGGCTAGCTACAGAATATACACCAGGGGTCCCCTAATTTTTTCTGT
Organism: Silurus aristotelis; assembly: GCF_946808225.1. NCBI lineage: Eukaryota > Metazoa > Chordata > Actinopteri > Siluriformes > Siluridae > Silurus > Silurus aristotelis. The sequence continues at coordinate 5,518,266 of NC_139598.1, read as the reverse complement.
AAGGGCCACAAAATTTGTCCTTTCTTAAATGGAGATTTTTTTAATGATTTTATATTGTATTTATTTTGCCTCCTAATGTTAATTTATTATTTTCCTATGCAGTTTTCAGGCAAATCAGCATTACTTTTCAAGAGATATATAGCCTATTAAAAGAGCATTATTACTATCATACTGACATTTTTTCATATACATTGTATATGCATATGGTTGGTGGATGGATCTAACAAATATTTAGGCAATGTCCAGTGTACAATGTAGGCAATGTACAGTTTTTCCACATTTTATGTTACAGCCTTATTCTAAAATGGATTAAATTAATTATTTTCCTCAAGATTCTACAAACAATACCCCATAATGACATGTGAAAGAGGTGTGTTTGAAATCAGGATACTGAATCAAAACCAAACATAACACTACATGTAAAATAGTACTGAATATTATTACAAAAATACTAAATGAAAAAAGTACTGAATTAAAGAAATGTGCTAAAGGAAATAAATACGAATATATTCATTAATAAATATAATTATAAGTGAAAAAAAGTGTAAAAACTAAGAGCACGAGGCATCAGTGAAATGCCCCTAGAGGCCACTCTCATAATGACAGCGGACTGGAAGCAGGAAAAACTATTGGTAGCATTTTTGCAGATAGCCAATAGTTCCAGCAATCAACTATCAGTGCCTCAACCTCTTTCTAATATTTTATTTTAAAAGATATGACATGCGTATGACATGAAACATGATATATTTAAACCTACAATTAAAAAAGCTCTATAGACCTCAAACATATCAAACACTATTGGGATGAATGTAAACGCTGCACACTTGCATTTAATGCATACCGAATAATATGATCAAAAACACATACTAAATCGACCCAATCTGGCTAAATTGTGTAGACGAACAGAGATGCTCTAAAGAAAGAAAGAAGGTCGGATGGCAGGGGTGCCTCTCATTTCTTTAACGTCATTTCCTTTTTCCTCGTTTCTAAGCTTCTCTCTCTTCAAGCAAGCAAGAAAAGAAAACCAGGACAGGAGGAATCAAGGACAAACGTATTTTGGAAAACACTGTACACCACACACATATTAACTATTCATCCTAAACAGGTTTTTACATCTGACTAAATATTTCAATGGAGTTATGTTAGTTCCCAATATGAATTCAAGCATAATTAAAATGGAGTATTATTAACTGTCAATTTCAAACAGGTATCATTTGTGAATTCTGGGGGAAGGGAAAGAAAGATAGCAAGAAAACCAGAGAGATGGACTGAAAAAAAAAGATGAAAAAGAAAAAGAGACCAACTAACTGATAGTGAGAATGAAAGACAGGCAAAATAACACATGACAATCAGATTAAAAGAAAACAGGCAGACAGCAAATTAAAGACAGGCAGAAAGAAAGACAAATAAGAGGCAGACTGGAAGAGATCTAGGTGAGAAAGACAGACAGAAAATGGACAGAAACATTAAAAAAATAAAATTGTAGGAAAGAAAAAAAAGAACCTATTCTTTTGATGACTTTATGAGCTTGACTAAAGGAGGCAGAAAAAAGTCTCTCTCTCTCTCTCTCTCTCTCTCTCTCTCTCTCTCTCTCTCTCTCTCTCTCTCTTACACACACACACACACACACACACACACACACACACACACACACACACACACACACACACACACACACACACACACACACACACACACAAATAAACGAGAAATAGCAAAAAGGAGGAGGATCAGGAATATGAAGGGGAGTGGCTGAGAGAAGCTCCTCTCATCTGAAATGGGAGAGCAGATTAGAGAAGAGAGGGAGGGAAGGAACAGGGGAAGAAGGCATTGATGAAAGATGGAAGAAGGATGATCAGCAATAGAGGCATTTATATTTAACCAAAGCATCCAAACATAAATACAGACAACAACAAAAAAATTAATTAATAAATAATAATAAATAATTAAATTGGAATGAGAAACCAGCAGCACAGGGTAGTTTGTGATGACATTTTTTTTCTCTCAAAATTGTATTTCTGACTGAAAATCAGGGCTCTTGATCAATCATGTGTACGAATAGTTTTTTCGCATAAACTCTGTAAACACGCTTTGTATATAATAAATGTTTTGGTCTTTATCTGCGTACATTTACGCATACTACTGACCAACACAGAGAAGTGTAATCATGGCTAAACTGACTGGCAATAGATTTTCAACATGTAACCATGAAACTAAATTTATTTTTAAGATAAAACAAATAACCCATTTTTTATTTACTTTGAGTAACAGCCTGTCATTCAGCGTGAAGTGAATTTTCGGGGCATTTCTTGCAGTTTACATGTGTGGGGTTCATGCGCGTGTGCCAATTTCCGACAAATTCCGACTAATACTTTGAGAAATGAAGCTACAGAATATTCCTTCTCTTTTTCCCAGCAATGCTTTGTGACAGTTGATTTTTGGGGACTAGCATCAGTAATTCAATAGCATATGCTATTATCTTGGCAATTTGATGACATTTGCAGCCTTCGAGGCCTGTCTCAATCTGTTGACATACATGTATCTGCACAGCTCTGAATCTCTGCTTTATGAGACAGTGACTTACTAAATAGCGAGTCACCAAGTGTCTTTTGTTTGGGATGCAATCAAAGCTGTTATGACATGTTTAGTACCTTAAGTTTGCTTCTATAGCGCTGTATTCGAGCTACAGGCTAACGTAGCTAAACATGCAGATTTTTGATGGTCGGTTTTCACTCACACACAAAGACAAAACAAACCACAATAACTTAATGTAGGCAACTCCTTCATAAGAAAAAACGACTAATGATTCGTGTCAGCTGCTGACTCACACTTCTGACGCTTGAACAAATTAATGATGATGAATACAGCTCGCATCAAAATGCCTTATGTCACTTTTCAAGTTTGTCCAACACAAAATGTGTGATTCATCAGCAGCCAAACATCTGACATGTGTGGTTTTTATAGTGGGTTATCCTGCATGTGGGTACACAACCAACAAAAGTGAATAGCCAACCCGGTTTCCTTCAGGAAGAAACAATGACCAACTGCTCCGAAAATCAAAACGCCTTTTAAAAGTATGGTTTAGGTTACTAATTAGTGTTTTTCCATCTTCCTCCAAATGGAATTGGTTAGAAAAGACATGTTTGGGGTTTCCTGAACAAAGTAGACAAAAGGCTCCAGTTGTGTAGAATTGTATTTACCACAAAGGAAGGGAGAGAAGACTTAAAGAACAAGCTTACAACAAAAGCTAAAGAACAAGGAACAATAAAAAGCAGCGATGGCACCCAGTAGAGATAGTGGGACAACACCAGCAGTGGATTTGATATCAAAGAAAGCATGTACATTTATGAAACTTCGGCAGACACTTTTATCCAAAGAGAATTAAAATGATCTCATTTATACAACAGCCGAGCTTTTGAGGGTCAAGTACATACGGGCCCAGAATTTCAATGTCTTTATAATAACTACATTTGAGGAAAAAAAGCATGTTTGGAAAATGAAATTAGAAGTGTGTACATGAGTGGTCTCCAACATAGTTCTTAATGGGTACCTGGACGTCTGCATGGGGTCTGTAAGTCGCCCACCAAGCCCACTTTATAACTAGGTGCAATTTTAATCCTTCAGGTTTTGTTCTGTTTCAAATCCTACTACTTACATTAAATTTATACTACATTAGAAAATTGCCATTATTTTACCATTTTAAACAGTTTCAAGTTCATATACTGTATAAATATTTGATTGTTCTTACGTTTTTCAGGATGTTGAATTACAAAAAAAATATTCATAAATATATTTCATTTATTTAGTCATTCATATTCATTGGCCAGGATATTAAGATAATCCTGGCCAATGATATTGAAATTTATACATAACAACGTAGGTGACGTTTAAGTGAGAGTTTCAAGGTGAAATGCTTCAGCTTATAAATATATTATATACAAAAAAAACTACTGAATATGGAATTTGTACCAAAAGGTTTTATTGAGGTAAAAAAATTAACAAATAATGTGGACAAAGGACAAATGACTCCTGGCACTGGGCGTGTCCCAATCCAGACACTACAGCAAAAATAAATCCACAGGCTACCATTTTTCATATATATTATTATTCTATTCTTTTAACTACAAGTAGTAAAAGTCTGAGATTTTGTATGCAGCCATGAAGAAAGTAAATACACACTTCCTAACAGTCCTACTTTATCAGCCTTTTAATCCACACCACAACTTTTACACCTAGTGCCTTTGTTGCATTGGGAATGATCTGAAAGGGGATGAGGGAAAATGAGTGTGCAAGAACAAAACAAAGAGAGAGAGGAAAAGAATGAAGACGAGGAGCTTAAAGAGGAGCTTATCCTCTAAGTCATCTGCTCCTAATGACAGCTGATGAACTGGCCATGCAAATCTCATGTGAGCATCTCGAGCTGCTCCTCCCCCATCAAACACAGTCACACTCTCACACACACATACACACACAAATGCACATCTATGCTTACACCTACATCTAATTCAGTCTTAAAAGAAACAGTTTGGGCTCCTTGTTTTTTAAACAAATGGTGCAGTTTTTTCGGTAAAAAAAAAAAAAGATTATTTTTATTTTCTGACAACCAAAAAGGATGAAATGTCCACACGAACGGGTATCGCATGCCCACACACACTTACAGCTCACACATGCAGCGCACAGCCAGCGCGTGAAAATTCCTCCGGCTTCTGACACTGTGCTCAGAACAAGAGGCCAGGGTTGCCAGATCCTCAGGACAAAAAAAATGTGGCCGTCAGAACTGGCCCAAAAAAACACAGTCCAGTCCCAAAACTCGCCTGTTCTGAAGTCCAACACTTTGACTACAACAAAACAACACCCAGTATCCATACACAGCCCTTTTTCCAAGTCTTGTATAATTACATTTCCACACAGTGCCATTAATAAAAGTATAACTTGAAGAATCAATTCACTGACTCACTGAATGATTTGTGTGTGTATAAAAAGGTATAGATAATCAATAAAATCGATTTATAGCCAAGACAACGCGAAAGAAATTTCAAAGCGCAACAGCCATTTGAAAGTAGCCCAGTTGTGAGAGAAAACAGCTGACCTGGCAACACTGTGAGAGGCCTTTCAGTCATGTGACCCATGAGAGCAAAGGCAGAAAAAGGCAGAGCAGGTGGCGCGCGCACACACACACAACACACACACACACACGCACACACACACAGTCTGTCCTCGATGGCAAAAGTGCAACCAAACAAACAAGAGCCTGGAGGCCAAAGATAGGAAAATGCGTCTTGTTGCTAACTGATAGAAGGCAAGAGATTAAAACCGCAAATACAATGCCAGCGTGAAGTGCGAGATATAAACAAGAAAAGAGTTCCTCTTTCGCTGCACGAGCCTGGTTTGACAGGAAACGGCGTCACATCTCCGCAGAAACCGCACCAGCTCTCACTTTCATTCATCACTTATGTTAACACGGAATCATTTTACCCAACTGGGTTTTAAAAATACACCCCATTCTTACAGCCTAAATCAGCTAAAATTTTTAAAGTAGGTGTGGCATGGGGAGTATAGCTACCTGATAGAGCAATCAATCAATCAATCAATCAATCAATCAATCAATCAATCTATCTATCTATCTATCTATCTATCTATCTATCTATCTATCTATCTATCTATCTATCTAGCTATCTAGCTATCTACATCATCAAAGCTTAATGTACCTACTTTGGACAATATAAAACATTCTAATACCTTTTTGTTTACTACATCATTCTATACGTGTTCTTCGTTTGGATGTCTCCAGTATTAAGGTGCAATGTTGAAAATACTACAACTTTGAGGACATGACAGTGGTTAACTACCTAGCTAGCTAGTTATTTAATTACCCTCGCTTAGATGCAAAAAAACACAAAAACCTGGTGCAACACAGCCAGTAATCTTTTAGCTAGTCGTCTATGGCAGGCCAAATTTATTTGACACATGACTTACTGATTTTTTTTTTATCATTCAGTATTGATTTCCTGTTAAACAACCTTGCTAGCTTTAAACCAAGATGGCTGCCAATGGTGCAAACATTAATACCTCCACAGCTCACTGCTTCAATACCGAGCATTGGACCAGTTTGCCAAAAAGACAGTCTCAGTTACCAGACCCATGAAGCGAAACATTAACAAGATAATAATAATTTTCCAATATCATGGCATACTGTTAAAACCACACAAAAGCCTGTGTGTGTTTAGGCTCACCTCAGTTTCAGTCCTCACACACACTCAGGCCATTCCTGCAGTGGCGGAAATCAATAGGCATCGTCAGCTTCAATCACTGGTTAGAAAAAAAAACAGGCATTATATAAGGAAGGTTTAAACATTTGCATTATTTGATATTTTATAACCATGTCTAAGTGTTGATTAGCCAATCGAGTAGATGAAGCTAAAGGGCTAAATAGGTGGCTGGCTTCTTAGTTAGCTACTTAAACACTATGAGATTACAAATCAAACAAATACAGTATAGACTGCACTGCAATGCGGTTAGACATTCCCAAAATCCTTTTCCATGTGGTTGAAACATTTTAAACATCTTAAAAGATCTTACGTTTGACAGGCAGTTGTCTCAACCTATTTTTTTTCCCATTTGCGACAAAGCTGCCTTAGTAGGCCGTGTTATAAAGCAGGGATAAACTCTGTCCTATTCAAAAGACTACACAGGACAATTACCCTCTAATGACCCTTATTTCGACTGATTTTCAAACGAGTTGAACATGCGCCCTTTCTGTTTATATAAACCATGATGAAACTGGCACAAAACTTCATATTTTTAAACAGACATGATCTTTGAACAATATATTGTAATATGAATGATGTAAGGTGATAAAAAAAAAAAAAAAAAAACAATACACAGAATGTAGTGCGCTGTCTTCAGCTAATTATCTTTCTATACACTAAGCATCATGATATATTCATGCCATATTGACTTGATATCTGCGATATTTAGACCCCAGGCGGCTCGGTGATGTTAGCCTCCTGAGAGCTGTGTGATATCAGTGTGTGTGTGTCAGCGAGACAGCTGAGATTTCCCAGACCAGTCAGACTGAGTGCAGTTTAAGCTATTTAAAGATGCCGAGCTGCTTCGACACTGATCTGGAGTCAGGAACGCGCTGCCTCTCTGAAGGGCAACAGAGGAAAAGAGAGAGAATCTGGACTTCATCCATCAGGAAGCACCTGAAGTCAGAGGGCTCACCACAATTATATAGATCAGCTACTGGTTTATGTCATCGGCTCGAGAGCGGAATGCTCAAGATAAAGGGGGAAGGGATACAGAGAAGTGTGTTTTAGTGGTGAAAAGATTTTACATCACAACACAAAATATATATCCCAAGTCTATATATAGATCCCAAGTCTTTTCAGAATATCTATACCATTATTTTATAGAATAGCATGTGACAAGATTTGGCATGGTTAACAAACTGCAGTGGCTTATTGTTTTTTATTAAAAAAAATCTAAAAACCATTTATGGTCCTTCATGAACAGCAGCTCCTTTACACAACACCTAATAACCCAAACATACTCAAACTTTAGAAAATCCCATTTACGCACCCTCCAAAGAAAAGAAAAAAACAGTTGATGAAAGTGCAGATCATTATATAAAATATATATTAAAAAAATGCAACTAGTGCTGATCTCCGACTGAGAACTACGATCAGCTGAAGACATGACAGCTGCAGTATACAGTCTTTTATGCATTACAATATATGTATGATAATTTTTTGGAAATAAATTCACAAACTGTATAAAGCGAAATGTCAATGTTACGCTTAATAGACTGAATAATATTCAGTTCAAATAACTGAAATATGATGATTATATACACCCTTTTTAGAATGTAGTATCTTAATTACAATAAAATGTAATAAAAACCCACACAAAAATTAAGTGAAGGCTGTCAATAATGTGTAAGCTGACTTTAAAACCTACTCCTCTCAGAGCACACACTCATCCCAAAACAATTATGAGAGGGAACGAGTTCGTCATTAATTGGGGGGGGGGGGGGGGGGGTAGATTTTTGTAGAGGAACAAGGGGGGGATAATAATCGCGCTGATAATCACGCCGAAGCTGGTAACGGATTTAATCGTGTCCTGCACGTCTTCAGGGCCTGTTCGGGCCGCTAGGGAGTCTGCTCTGGCTTATTAGATGGTAACATGAAGTACGCCTTTTTAATTACGTTCTGAAAGTAATTAGCAAAAAAGGAGGTTTAAATCATATCTCTCTCTGGTTCCAAAATTAGTTGCAGGAAAAAAAAAAAAGCAGAAGCAGTGAAGCTGTAGTAGGATCGTGAATGTGATGACTTCTATTACTCTGAAAGCACCAAGCCAAGAGGACACAAAGCTCTAAATTCTCCACTATCAACAAGCCTGTAGGCATGTGAAGATAAACTGGAGGTTGCTGCAACATTTAACAGATACAATAATGTTATCATGGAGGAGGCCACAGAATTAGGCAACACATTTTAGGAGGGTGAGAACTTCTATCCCCTTTGCAAGCTAAACTATGAAACCCGTCCACTCTGTGCAGCTGGGGATGGTTCCACATCTACAGCCTAAAAATCCATGAAGCTGCTGAGCAACTCAAGAACTTTGAGGAATGATTCGAACTGTAATTAATATCAACAGTCTACTACAGTCACTCAGGACAGTTTGCATGAATAGATCTGCATTTATATACCTATTACTACACCTCAATAATGTAATTACAATAAATGGACATTCGGTGCAAGACAGATGAAGATTGGCTCCCTTCTGGTTCCTCTCAAGGTTTCTTCCTTATACCATCTCAGGAAGGTTTTTCTTTCCAAAGTCGCCACTTACACATTTTATATAACCTTAAAATCGTTTTATCTGTTTAAAGCGCGATACAAATAAAATGTAATTGAACTGTAACAATTTTTTGTGGCGCTGTATAAAGATCTGAAACAGTGAGAGACAATGTCATGGAGTTGCATTAAAATAACTACAAGTTTCTTCATTCTAAAGCTTTCTCAGTGAATTCGAAACGAACAGGATTTTACAATTTTACCCCAAATTCACTCAAGCAGTCAAAATACATTTAGTGCCAAACGTGATTTTTGAGATTTATGCTGGAGCTAAATCTAATCTAATAAAGAGCAAACAAATAAATAAAGATTATATGCACCGCTCAGCACTGAGCTCAGCGATATTTGCCTAAATCACCTCAGTGCAGGGAATAATGTGTAATAAAAATGTGCTTTGTATTAGCAATGGTGAGAAGTGTGGCTTGAACAAATATAACTTTTACCACAGTTTGAAGTGTTACAAACTGGACCTAAAAAAAAGGCTGCAGTCTCAAAAACTTTCAGCATGTAATACTGCATGGTAGCATGAATGGCAACCGGATATAACATTGTCTGTGTTAAAATATTCTACATATTCCTGTGTGATTTCATATCCTTTCTAAGCTGCATTATATTTCGAGTGTCTTACACTCGAAATATATGACCGTGGTTATGGCCGTCATATGTAAATAACAATATTAATTACCACGTCTGCTTTTTCATTTTCTCTGCGTCACATATATAGCCTGCGAAAACTCGAATGGTATCGCAAAGGAAATCGCAAAACGCAAACGGTAATGCAAGATTTGCAACTGCGTTTGGATCATGTCACAGTTTATGCACCCACATATGGAAATACAATTTGCAATTCTTTTTTAATATTGTCAGGAATATCCTTCCATTCACACACACACACACACACACACACACACACACACACACACACACACACACACACACACACAAACACACACAAACACACACATACACACACAAACCATCACCATGGGTATGGACAAATATGGATGCTTTATGCAAATGTATGTTTATTATTGGTGAAACCAAACTCAACATAGAGCATGAAGACACAATTTTCTTGTAAAGGTTTTAAAGTAATAATGGTGCTTCAAATTACTTAAATCATCAGGACACCAGACGGAACTTTTGCTATGTTACCACACGGACGGTTTTAATTGCCGGATGTGTGCATCATGAAGGATTTTGGTGCTTGTTTTAAGCCTTGGCGCATCAGTAAACAAGTGTTTAATGAATAAAAATGTATTCAGTTATTGTTTTAATAGCTGAGTAAAGAAAGGACGTCGTGAATAAAGACGTGGTGTGATGAAAGTTTTAATTTCGCTTCTTTTATATTTATTCATTTGTATTTTTTGATAAAAATGGTCAGCCATACAAATACATACATATGCAATATATATATATATATATAAACGTCTTTTGGCTTAGTTTATTAACGTCCTTTTTTAGCCCTAATGTTTTAATAATGATACCCCCTCCAATATTTTACATTTGGCATCGTTTTTTTAAACAAAACTCTGATTGATACCTTGCCAGAACTTTGTTCCAGATTTGTTCTGATAGTTTTTTTTTTCATGTTTGTTTACGCAACTTTAGGTCTTACTGGAAACTGTTGTAGTTACACTGAGAACGTAGGACACTTCAGTTGCACACCAATAGACTTCCTTCCACTAATTACACAACATCTGCAACAGAATTAGAAGAAATTTCACACCAATGGGGATGCATAATTATAACATTACTATTTGTAGTTTTTCCTACTTCGGTATTATAGGAAAAGTTAGTGTTGGTTCATGACATATAATTTAAATTATGTCAATTTCAGTTTCAAGTAAAAAAAAAAAAAAAAAAACACATTGTAATTGCTAACACTGTTAAAGGAAAGGATTAATCAAATCAGTATGGACGATTTTCCTTACATTACACTCAAACAACTACAAGGTCATATACACTGCAAAATAGCAATAATCAATATCAGCACAAAGATGTGAACACTTCCATTTAGTTGGTTGCAAACAACAAAGCTATTTTCATAGATGCAAAGCAATTACAAAAACTTTGTGTTACCCATCAGTCAGTAGCTGCACTGTTTGTTCTCTTGTTTACACATCCTGGCAATCAAAAAAAGTATGAGGATGTTTTAACAGATCCTTTATTGACAACCGTTGAACTGGAATGCTTAAACATGAATGAAGAAAATTCTTGTCCAAAATCAAACCTAAGCAGCAAACTGTGGAGAATGTTCTTTCCTAATATTAGCATCTGTTAGATTTTTTTTTACAAGCCACGTTAGAAGCCAAATAACTTTTACTGGTTTGGGCACTTTCATGAAATGTAGGCAAATAACGTGTTAATGAATGTGTGAAAGATTGTGCATGGCGTCTGTCAGCAATCCTTCCTTTTCTCAACAAGCAGGTGTTCACTTCTGTGCAGTACAGTTGGATAATAGCTAACCTCAGGCTAAACACACTGCTCGTGTCCTAACCTATAATATATTCAGCTCGCTAACTGCTACCATATGAAAAGCGCAGCATACAGATGTGAACTTGCTGTCTTATCGCGAACATCTTTCTTGCAGATTTGATTGAACGTGTTTGTATGTAGATACATTCAATCCGCTACTGTAAGACTACTTGGACCTTCTTAGCAGTCCTTCGTACTTTTGACTTGTCAGCCATTTTGATATCTCCGTTTGTCTTGCCCGAACTTGTAATTAGCTGTGTGAAGTCATCTACAGTTTGAACACACCCATATTTTTTTTATTTAAATTGGTAAACACTTATACACAGGACTATTAGACATGATTGTCAGAAGACACATTAAGGTCTGTTTACACGTTTAAATAGTAGCAAGAAAAAGTGGTAGCTTGTAAGTAATAAACAGGTTTTATGAATGGAACAGCACGTATATATAGAATTTACAAAACTGTCAAATAACTACAAAAAGTGTTCAGACCAAAAGGAAAAGTGAACAATTATATAGTTTTTATATGATAAAGATTCAACTATGCTACAAAACATTAAGCATAATGTGTCAGCTTTAAGTCTATCGTGTCAGCTTGTACAAGCACCACATTTGCATAATACACAGAAATTCCTAAAACTGAAACCCACAAAATACTGATTTTTTTGTTCCCTCTCTGGTTGTCCCTCACAGCTGCATGCTGGGTGAACTGCAAACTGGGTCTATTTTGTTGGACTGCCGTTACACAAACTAAAAGCCGCCAGTGTTGCGATTCTAAGACTTCTAGTCTACTTTTCTGTCACAAATGTGGGCAAAAAACCCTGCCAATTTTTACAGGAAGAGGTCATGTGACTGACAACCTTTAAAAGTCACGATGATGTGAATTTCAAACGCTTGCTCTCCCGTTACAGACCGGTGTACAGAAACGCGAAAATCCAATCAGACTGCAACCTGAAGAGCGTAAGAGATATCAGCAATCAGTGGGAGTGTCTGACACTGAGATTAGCCAGACGCTAAAACGCACAGCTGGAGGCAATGCTGGTCGAAACAATCTTATTTTCTTTCTGTATGACAGGCAGCATGTGATTATTACTGGGTGGGTCACCTGGCCTAGTTAATGCTAAGGGAAAACACTTATCACTAGCTTTAATAGTGTGTGTGTGTGTGTGTGTGTGTGTGTGTGTCTGTGTGTGTGTGTGTGTGTGTGTGTGTGTGTGTTTTTAAAACTGCTGACAGTGGCAAATTATTACACAGGGCTGAAGATGTATTTTTTTTATTTAGATGTGCATCCACCTATTGTACAGACAGACAGACAGACAGACAGACAGACAGACAGACAGATAGATAGATAGATAGATAGATAGATGTGAACATACTTATACACTCACAATCACACTTCCTTTTGACTCAGGATACAATTCACACACACACACACACACACACACACACACACACACACACACACACACACACACACACACACACACACACACACACACACACACCCTCTCTCTCACACTAGTATTTAGTTTCACTTCAGTGCAGAAGCAGATTTTCTGCAAGTGACACTTTTTTCCCTTCTCTTCCTTATACTACTCGTCATTTTCGCTTTTTGCTCAAGTCCAAATCGACAGTTTGGCTTCATGCCACATCCATAAAGGACAAACACGTAGAGAGCTTAGTCTTTTTTAGCCCATTCAAGTGTTTGCATTTAATTTACACATCACAGGGCTAAAAGCTGTGAGGGGAAACGTTTCCTTACTCCATGTGTGTGAGCATTAGGTTGGTTAAATAATATTGGTTAAATGGTTTGTTTAACTGTAGCTGCTCTCATTGAACAGGGGTTTGACTGTCAATGAGCCTCATTCGGGATTTGGCCTGACTACAAGCGCAACTAGGCTATTTAAAATGAGTTTCTTGAGAAGGCTAACAGCCAGCAATCTAACTAGCATTAGCCAGCATGTTTCACACACTGCCTGTGAGATGGTGTTACATTAGCAACAAGAAAACCTTTTGCTGCCTTTGAGTCAGCGAGCTAACCCACTTGCATAAACACATTCCTCTCACAGTTTTAGTCTTCCTCACAAACTTTACCTCTTGTATGGAAACAAGGAATGACAGTTATTGACGACACAACATCTTTTGACCTGACTATCGCAATATATTTCGTGTAAAGGATAATTGGCCCACACAGACATTAGCGGATTAGGAGTGCTGCTTATTCTCCTAAAGCTCACGTAATGAGACGAGACAGACAGAAGGAACGAGTTTAGTCAGGGGAAAGCTGGGTGTATTACACTCATGTGAGAGTGCGTGTCATCACCCTGCTGGTGCACAACACGACCGTGAAATTGCATTACAATTACATCACAGCATCCAGCTGTTAAACACCGTCATTATCCGAAAGTAGCTCTTTGGCCGATGGTTTTCTAAAATAAACCATAATTTCACAGTGTATCTTCAGGCCATTTACTGAATTATGACATCAGAAACAAAAATAAAGAGAAAATACTGGGCCAGGACGACCAAGCACATATTACTGGCAGTTAGAAGTAGAGTAGACTTCTTGTTACGCACTACAAATAAGTATGATATAAAAAAAGTCTTTCAACAGTTGTTAGTTTATTGTTAGTTAGCGCCATGCCAACAGTGGTATCTATTTCCGTGGCAAGATCAAGGTGGGTACGATGAAATGTTAGAGCATTTTACACATTTTGATTATGGCAGAGATCAGCAGTTAGTCCTTCTGTTTAATTTTCCTAAACTAATTAAAGATAAAAATTAATAAATCTTTCAAAAGTTGCAAGAAGTTTGCTTTATTTAGACAATACCAAGCCTGACACACATCATTAATGAGATCATTTGCCTCATGTTTCTCAACTTTTTTTCAAGCCACATTACCAGAGGCAAAAGAAGAAACCACAATTTTAGCTAATCTAGTGAGAGTAGTTCACAAGCTCAATAATACGTTGTGATTATGTAGATGTTAACTTTAGCTATTGTTACTTATCTACTATATTGTGTTATTAAAATCAATTTACACTCAAATGCAATGCTAGCACTATGTGGAGCTGGCAAAGCATAAGGTCACATGATCAGCTTTGATTTACTGATTGAAATTTGACTTACGAATCATGACTTATATAACTGTTTGTGTCTAAGGTGTAAAGTTAGTAGTTTTGCTAAATAATTGATGTCCTAGTGACTATGCGTTTGAGAATCTTCAGAACTGTCTAAAGCTATTTATAATTAGTTCCTTGAGAACTTCATTCAAGATAGAAAGCTAAAGATTTCAACATTTTGATTAGTAAGCTAGTTACGCTACATTTGAGGTGAGGATGCATTTTGTAATTCCCCACCTCAAACCGGTAAAAAAATACAAAGAAAATGTCCCGTCAACATGAAATTTCAACTTGTCAACTTGTTGACGTTCCAACTGCAAACAGTGTGGCATACATAGTAATTCGTTTTTAAAGGTATAAGCCTTAGACCAGGTAATAGATAGACATTGTACTTGGTTAAATCTACAATCTTGACCAAACAAATCACTTTTTTGAGAATGTAATTATTAACATTAGAGTCATGACAAACCTTAGCTATGTAGCATGTTGCTAAAGCTACTTGTCTAATTGCTAAAGCTACTATCCTAAGCTGTCTTTCTTGCAATTTGCCTTTTGAAGTTTACTATGTATCACAGTTTTCACTGAAACAGATACAGTAGCTTTTCATGGGCTTTACAAGGAGCTAACAAAGGACACATTTTCTGGTGGCATCCTTAATGGCTGAGATTTGAACAACCACCCATTCTCTTGTGCAGACCCGTAACCATTGCTGCTTAGAAGATGTAGTTGAAGGGATATCTGAAGGCCATCCCAACTTGGGGTTTGAGTGCTTGTTTTATAGAGATCTATAAGTGTGTATAAGCGCTTGGACCTGGCTTGACCTCATAGTAAGTGTGCAGCCTTACGTTCACCCCATTTTTTATGGAGTATAAGAGAAGTAATGGCAACCTAATGGGGATAAACCTTAAGTTCAACTCGTGATCCACCTCAGCTTCACCTGCCTCAGCATAATTTTCTAAGACAGCTCGGACCTTCCTTGAATATCACAATCCTGGCCTGCTGCCAAACTTGCGCTATGGTTCGACCACAAACCAATCGGCTGCACTTTAAAAAGCATCATGACCCACTAAAGTTGTAGGCAGAGAGCCCAGAGCAGCTTTTGGATAGTCCTATCCAAAAAAATTTATTGTTTGAAGTGAACCTTACATACTTCAGGTCTAAGAATAAAGGTAGTAATGCAAACTGATTAAAATTCTGTGACAATTGACATTACGCTGGCTTTCAAATGATTGCGGTGTTAAGCGAAATGGAATTAAATATTCACAAGCGTCCATATTAATACTGTACATCCAGAAGCAACTTGACATTGGCACATAACTAATTGAGGTGTCTCAGGAGTGGAGGAAAGAATGCTTAGCAAAAAATGGGCAAAAAAAAAAAAAAAAAAAAATGATGTACAAAGGTTACCAGCTTCCTTAAATGGTTCTACTTAGAACCGTCTCTAACAAGACAACGATTTTACACTGAACATTTAAGACTTCCTTGAGAAAAAAAAAATACAACCTTGCCAATCACATCCACACTAGTCATTTGTGGCCCCTCTGTGAGCTTATGTTTCCAAATGAAGAATGTTAGCGCTTTGTTCAGAATGTGTGTATACAGAACTACATGTTAGCCCTTACCCTGCCTCTAATCTGGGAAAAAAAGTTAATAATAATAATAATAATTAATTAAAAAATAAAATATCCTAATGTCAGTGACAGATACTTTAGTTTTCAGATTCCCAGAAATAAATTCAAAGCACTTTTGCTAGCTAGCAAGCTAATGAAGAAGCAAAATCTTAAAACAGCTTGAAAACTTGTCAACCAATCTGATTGTAAAACCAGAACTATTCTCGATTCCAGTGGTTTTACAGCGTGTATTGTTTTTTTTAGATTTTAGAAAAAAAAGTTAGAAAGCGAGAAAGTAGCACTCTCATGTCAGTCCCCTATCACCTTACCTGCATATACTATAAATCTGGTCGCTGAATATCTTTAAATCCTTTAGTCATCGATGACCGATAAAACCTTGTATGGCTTCAGAGATCCACCGGAGTGTACAAAACTATATTACAGCTGAATGTGAGCAGCAATGTAATGTAGCAGGCCTGCCTTCCTCCATGCCCTTTGCTCCCAGTGTAATCTGAGCCATTAGCAAAAAATCTCTGCACAGGCAAGGCATGCAAACGGCAACAGGCACTCTAACACACACACACACACACACACACACACAGACAGACAGAGAATTCTCACATCCATCGCAGCTAATGAAGGCGGACAAGAAGGTCGTCATTTTCCTGCTTTCTCCTAATTAGGCCTGTTCACCATAATTCAGTTACAACTCAATAAAGCACATTAGGGCTGCAACTGGAGTCTATGGTGAAACTGTAACACTGAGGATGCACTACACTTTATAATAATCTCGTTGTGGCATATTTGCTTAATGTTTGCTGGCACTGTCGTCTTAATAGACGTGTGCCTTTTAGTTACAAAGTTATAGTTATAGCTTTTATTCGAACGCAATACTGTTACTGGGACGAGGCTGCCTAAGCAGGCGGAATGTGTTCTCTTACAACAAGGGCAGCTGTCTCCAAAGGGCCTTAATTTTTGACCGATCGGAAGACATTGTGAGGTAAATCTGAAAAGAACCTAGCACATAGCCAAAAATGTCACCAAATGTTTTAATAACATATATAATAAATCATAGTGATACTATCCATATATAAATGTAAGTGAGTGTCATATGTATTGACACTCACTTACACACACACACACACACACACAAACACACACACACACGCACACACGCACACACGCACACACGCACACACGCACACACACACACACACACACACACACACACACACAGTATCTCACAAAAGTGAGTACACCCCTCACATTTCAGCGACCACTTTAGTATATCTTCTCAAGGGACAATACTTAAGAAATGAAACTTGGATATATTTTAGAGTACGGTAGTCAATGTGCAGCTCGTATACCAGTACAGATTTACCGTCCTCTAATAATAATTCAATATACAGCCATTGTTGTAAAAATAGCTGGCAAAATTCAGTACACCCTACGTGATGATAGCTGTACATCGCTTAACCATGTAAAGCCTCTGCTTGACAAGACCATACAAATGTGTGTATCTTGCAGGGCTGCAACAACTAATTGATTAAATCGATAATAATCGATAATCAAATTAGTTGTCAACAAATGCTGTTATCGATTAGTTGGGCTGCTCAAGTTACAGGTTAGCGTGACGGCAAGAGAAAACAGCAGCCATACAAGTCATGTACAGGTCAACCGGCAGCAGAAAATGTGCATCCCAAGTCATCCAAGGCATGGAAGCATTTTATATTAAACGCAACAAAAAAGACTGTAACCTGCAAGTTATGCAAAGCGGAGCTTGTGTGTGATGGAAGTGCCACCGTGATGCAGGAGCACATAAAAAGAAAACACACAGGTGTCACGAATGAAGGCGAGACATCAGCACGGGTGAGCAAAACTGTATAATCCACATTATCATGTGAAAATGGTAAAGTTTAAATAAAGTGCTCTTGTGTAAACTGTTTATTTGCTAACTTCGGGACGGTCATACTAGATATATTCTGGCGTGACTCCCGAGCGTCAGGTTGCTCAATCACCTCGATTGCAACACAGTATTGGATTCAATTAAAACGATGAGAACAAACACTGATATATTATTTAATTAATATACAAAATTAAATGTATAATATATTCTAGATGTTTAACATTTCACAACTGAACCAAATGTCTGTATTTTTTCAAAAAAAAAATTGGAACAATGTCAAAACAATGTTGTATTATATTTATATAAATTTTTTTGGACATGGTTGTCAACTTGCCAATACAATAAAATAAAAACAATACAAATTTGGATTTACACAAATGTTTTTTTTGTTGGGTTTTTTTTTTTTTTTACAGAAAGAAATAACCCAGCATGAGTGAATTTGTTCAAAGGAGAAATCTCCCATTCATTCTTCAACAAGCAGCAACTATAAGCTTCAAAATGCCTAAATGAAAGATAAACTAAATATGTGGCCTTTGCATTTTGTAAAGTAAATGTTTTTACATAAATACCTTGAATTAGAGTTTTATATAGTTATAAAAGGCAAAACATCTGATTTGATGCTTTTTGTACAATTCTCTCATAATGACCACTGAATGTTCAACAAGGCACCTGATAGCAAAGACTGAGGATTTCAGAATAAGAATGGTTGCTCTCCACAAAGATGGCCTAGTCTATAAGAAGATCAGTAACACCCTGAAATTAAGTTACCGATCAGTGGCCAGGGTCATACAGAGGTTTTTCAAGATGGGTTCCATTCGGAAGAGGACTCGCAAAGGTCAATTAAAGAAGTAGAATCCTTATGCTGTGGGTCCGGTGCAGAAGATGCTTCAAAAAACAGACGCATGAGTGCTGCAGCATTGCTTTAGAAGTCTGTTTGTCAGTGCTCAGACCGTATGCCAAACACTGCAGCAAGTCGTTTTGCAGGTCATCCTCCCAGAAGGAAGCATCTTCTGAAGCTGGATCACAAGAAAGTTTGCTGAAGATAACCTGTTCAAGAGCATGAATTACCCTGGTCTAATGAGACTTAGATAAACTTGTTTGGCTCCAGCATGTGTGACGATGCCCTGGTGAGGAGTACAAAGAAAATTGTGTCTTGGACATTGTACATGGATTCCAACATGTACTGTAACAATCCTGAAGCAGAACATGATGGCCTCCCTTTGCAAACTGGAACGAATGGCTGTTTTCCAACATAATAACGACCCCATGTGTCTAACATCCAGCAGCTCCGTGATGTCATTATGGAAGCGTGGAAGAGGATCCCATCAAGAACCTGTGCAGCTCTGGTGAATTCCATGTCCAGGAAGATTAAGGCAGTGCAGGATAACAATGGTGCTCACACTAAATATTGACACTTTAGACACAGTTTTGACATGTTCACGTAGGGTGTACTAACTTTTGATGCCAGCTCTTTTGGCTGTATGTTGAGTTATTTTCAGAGGACAGTAAATCTATAAAAGCTGCACAATGAATACTCTAAAATATATCCAAGTTTCATTTCTAGATTATTGTTTCTTAAAAAGATACACATTAAATAGTTGCTGAAATGTAAGGGTTTAAAAGTGTACTCACTTTTATGAAATACTGTATATATTACAGAAACTTACCTTTAATTAATGCACCTCGGATCATATGGTTTCCATAAACAATCCAAATGTAAAAAATCTCCAAAACCCGCTGAACCATGACCACTGAAGCAGCGTGAAGTTGGTTTACAGATTCTAATGCGGTGAGGGCAAAGTTTAAATGGCTAAGAGAACATCGAAGGTTCGAAGGTCAGCGTCTTCGAGAACGAAGTCGTGATTTTACAGCACTGTGTTTGCATGAACTGACAGGTTCCTGCCCATGAGAACGGTCATGTGATCGTGAAAGCCCTGAAAGGATTTGCCGTGTTAAGTTTTTCACGTGCATAATAGGACAAAGCCTGTGAACGTTACCGGCTTTCAAAGGGGGTTAAACTCGCTCGTTATCATTATTGAGAAAACAAGCGCAACACCCAATGTGTCCCGTTTACAATTATAGGCTGAGAGTAGAAAGAGACGTTGCTCTTGAAATAAGATCTGCCCCAGTCAAAAGAAGGGTAGGAATGATTTCAGAAGCTTAGAATTCTGTTTAAAGAGTTCAAGAAAAGTGTGAAAACCAGCAAACAAAAAACCTTAAAGCAAAAATTTTGTATAAAAAAATCAGTTTGATAACATGGTGAAGCACAGAAGGTTGAAAGGTTAACCAGTTATCATGCTCTCAGCAAGTACTTACCAGTTCCTACACTGGAATGACTGAGAAAAGACTTCATACAGAGAGAGAGAGAGAGAGAGAGAGAGAGAGAGAGAGAGAGAGAGAGAGAGAGAGAGAGAGAGAGAGAACCCCGGCTCTACACAAGACCCACAAAGGCCTCACAGCTGACTGCAGTCAGCACATTCCATTGTGCAACAACAACCGGCAACACAACCTGCTCTCTATCGACCTCGCCAATGTGACTAAGCATTTCAGCAACATGAAGGCCTCGAACACGCACGAAAAATAACAGCGTCCTCTGTAGTTTTTTTCCTTCTACCTACACATTTAAAATTTATTATTTATTATTTCATTACATTTTTATATTAATTCTATCACACTGCGCACTTTTTTGACAATCGTCACAGGTTTTTACGTGCATTCACAAACATGGCTAGGATTTTCAACATTCAGGCAAACTTAAAATGTAAAAATAGGATAAATGAAGTGAAAACATGACTTATTTCGACAAACATTCTTCAGCAAGTGTAACACACACTTCATTAAAATGATTTCCATTTTTTTTAAACTACTTAAGAACAGAGAAAAATACTGCGCAGCGAATGCAAATATAATGCATGTGCTATAACCAGTTATGTATGAAATGAGACTATTAGGAGACTATTGTTAATAGAGAAATAATCAACAATGTGGTGTGGCCAATTCCAAGTAGATTTACGCCTCTTCTACCACAGGAATTTGCAGAAGATAACAATTTTATTATAAATGACAAGTGATATGTTTTATAAGCTAAATGATGTGTGTACTGTTGTGAAATACCTGTGAATCAAGACGTTAGTAAGGGGGGAAAAACTTGAACACAACATATTAGTAAGAGTATCAATATAAACCTGATTCACCCTGTGGGTCACATTACTGTTAAAAATTCTGTTACAGGAAATTAACCAAGACCTTTTGACCAATCAGATTTAAGAATTAAACTGTGATGTTTTATTACCCACAATTTTAAACACATTATTAAGCACAAATTAAAAGTACATATGGTATGCAACGCGAACTCAGCCATTCTTTTCTTTCTATTACAAATGACAGACTAGGGTATTCTTTTGTTTTCTATACGACGTTAATACTGAACAACAACCACTGGTATTTATGTAGAGTAGCGAGATCGTTCGAACCTTTAAATTCTGTGACAGAGAAGTTTTAGATAAGAAGTTGATAATTGTCCATCTAATTCATATATGTCTATTACAAAACAATGCACACCTGCCCCTAAAATGCTGAATCAATGAAACAGAGTAATGTCCAAGTTAAACACTAAAGCTACAGCCCAGCTGTCACACACACATGCGGCCTAGTTCTTTATCTATCGCTGGTTGAAACCAATCAGAAAGCAGAACATATCTAGAAAATAGAGGCAATAATTCCTCTAATCAACAATCCAAGATCTTGATCATTTTTCAACATGAACTCTAAAAATTGACATCTGCCTATTCAATTATAGGGGGGAAATTTAGATTAATCCAAGGTAAGAAAAACAGTACAAG
>NC_139598.1:5456453-5491453 GCF_946808225.1 Silurus aristotelis | reverse complement strand
GCCAAGCACTGGGGAAGAGGAACCGCAACTGAAAACACGCGTTTAATGCGCTCTGTTGCCTCCTTTTAAAAAAAACACAACGACACTGAATTGATCACCAAATATTTCACCTGCACACCCTTTTTGTGGCAATGTTTAGCTTCCTAAAACCTAGCCAAAACAAAGGTGATATGTGTAACACAGTCCTTTTACACAACATCAAACCTTGAACATTAGACAAAACAAAACTGAATCTCAACGTATAAAGTTTGCACCATTTCGATCCGGTTCGCAAAGCATGCATTGTAAAAAATACATACAAGCTATTGATGATACTATAATGCATGAGACATGCAGGGGAAATTTGGTGCCGCCTTCAAGTTGGTGGCTATCTGGACTTGAGTGCTCTTATCAGCAATGAGACAACCTTGATTTTATCCTTTCACATTCTCAGTAGTTCCTTTTTTTTTTTGACCATTGCTGATTTCTGCTCTTTATCTATTACAAGTTCTTGTTACTTCACAATTTGTCCCCTTTCTGTCCAAATTTGGCAAACAGGATCTTCTGTATCCTTCTTACTGAGTTTATTTGGGCATGCATAGTGTCGAATACATGCAGATATTCCTGCCTGCACTTCACATACTACTCCACCTGCTAGACCATCTACCATCTCAGGAGTTTTGGTTTTATCTTATAGGCTGCATTTTTGCTTATTGTGCAAAAAACCCCTATATAACACATACAAGCAATGTTATTTATTTTTGAAAATGTCCAGTGAGGTTTTGAACACACATTTAATGCACTTTTTTGTTTCTTTGCTAAACAGTGTGCAGTACGAGTTTACAATGTGTGACCTTATATTTACCACCAGGAAACCAGGAAATGGTCAAAGGCTACAGTTGTATCTAGGAGACTAAAAGAAAAAATAGGAAAAAAATAAAACATTTCCCCTCCAAGTAGGACAAAAATGTGTGCATTTGAAAGACTTTATCAAGAGAAAATTCAATACCTTTAAAGCACTCATGGTGAGAGGAAAGGTAAGGATTACACTTGAAAACGTGTTACGTCAGTAATAAAAACAATTCCACACATTTTCTGAACGTTGTGAATATATACAGGGTTATGCTTCTGAAGTTTCACACATTGTTCTTACGCTGGCATGATTAAAAATGCAGCTAAAATTCCTACATGTAAATATAACCCTGAGTGGAATCTGATTGGGTATCAGATTATATCTTTTAGTATTTTAAATAAAAGCTACAGGTGGCAAAAGAAGGTAGAATTGTCACCTCATAATTACAGAAACTCGGGTTCGATCCTGAGCTCTGTGTGAAGCTCTGTTGGCTTCATGTACACACAACTTACCTCCAGGTTTCCTCTCAACCTCCCAATTATATTACAGAGGACAAATTGTCTGTTCAAATTGTGTGTGAACAAGTGTGATGTAAATTAAAGATGTCCCCGTGTCCACCATTAACCTGACGAGCATAAAACATGGAATACTTAGAGGTCTAAAAAGCAGTCTCCTTCGTGGGGACCAGCCAAATGTACCCGCAAAACTAGTACATCTTCCTTTCTTTGTGGGGACATTGCCAATACAAACAGACATGATGAGACATACTTTGCCTGCACAACAGATGACAGACCTTTGTCATACGGTTGCTATGGAACCTCTTCGAACTATGCTGTAATAATAAAAAAAAAAAGATCTAACACGTAGGTGGTCGCATTTTAGTTCTAGTCTCAGTCTGTCAGTGGAAACTGTCTGCATTAGATCTACTGCTTGATGTTGTTAGGACGGCCAAATGTTCTCTGCATTATAATTAAACCTACAGTATATACACACAAAACTGGGGTTTGAAAACAGATTTGATTTAAAATAGTCTATGGCGCCACCTCGTGCTCAGTAATGAAATCGCACGCATATGGTTGCTTGTGTTGCCAATCCTGTTAGGATTCCACCGGTGTCTTCACATGAGCAGACAATTACAGTATTTAAGGGATAGTAATATTTGTGCTAGTAAGGCTTTATGATGGAATGCATGTGCTATTAAAGCTGCAAAAGATACAAATATACACCATTGATAGAGCTGATTTCCCTCTTGTCCAGGCTTTAGATTGAATATAAAACTTCTCGATAAGAGCAAAAAGGTTAACCAAATAGTAGTTGAGTGATATTTGGACAAAACACTGGTAGACAATTGAGAAATGACAAATGAGGCTACATAGCTACAGTCTTTACAGTCTAATATCTTGTGTTTTTGCAATAGTCTGCCCTCTGTCTTTCGTATTAGGCTTTCGCTGAGACCTCATGATATAATAAACTCCACACCTTGTTACTGTTATACAACGTGGCCAAAAGTATGTGGGCACAAAACATTCTCTCTTGCAAGCTCTTCCAAAAACATTGCACACTAATGTTTAGAATGTGTTTGTATGCACGTCTTCCACTTCCTGGAACTAAGGAGCTCAAACAAAAACACAAAAGTGTGTGCAGACTTGTAGCCTCAGATTCTTGTCAGACAGGAGAGGAACCTTGAATGTACATTTAAAGTTGATATTTTTATTCACCACAGTTGAAAAGAGGTGCCCAAACCTTTTCCTATGGGCCAAACGGACAAAATCAAATTAGATTGAAGATCATGGGCCAAAAGTAAATATTGCATTATACCAAACGGTATTAAAGTTGGCGTTGTTACACTCATTTATAATTTCATAATAAAAAATAGAAACCATTACTCTGTAATTTGCTTAAACCCCCCCCAACCAAAAAAATAAAAGGTTTTCTAGTTCAATAATACAAATTACAATAAAAAATAGAAACAATGCCAATTATAGTACAATAGGGTGTAATGCCTAATACTATTTAAGCTATAAGCAATGCAGCCATAATGTTGGAATATAGTTAACCTCCAATAACAGACATGTAGCTAGAGTGCTTATTTTTTTAGTTTGTCCCCACATTGGGCTAGAGTTGATGTACTTAGTCTCATAGAGGTCTTTGCAGCTTACAAAAAACAAAATAAAAATAAATTAATATAATGAATCTGTATCAATGACATTTTCTTCTTTTACTCCCTCCTTTTCATATGGCATAGTGGTTCAAATCCAAAGCCACCATGGACCAACTTTGTTTGGACATCTCTAGTCGTATATGAAAATCCCAGATCAGCAGGTCCTGATCAACTGCTCCTCAACCCAGTCTGTGTGTAAAGTCAATAAGATGCCACCCCCCCCATTCACGCTCACATCTAATGCAATAAATAAAGAAATGAGAAACCTCAATAAAAACAGTTTCTATTGTATTTTATTGATTGTGTTTGGTTTCTTTTATAGAACAAAATAAATTTTTAAGAAAATGAGGGTGGAAAGGCACACTACAATCTACCTAGGTGTTTCATCACATCTGTGGAACCAAAAAAAAAAAATTTTTTGGATTTTTTTCTAAATCCAAAACACATTTCTTTCTTCATCTATGCAAGCACTGCAGTGCTAATAAGGACTTAAGGTATCTAATTAAATTAACTTTCTAAAAATGGTACTACTGCGGTCAGGACAAATGAGCAAACGCAAACTAATAATGGACACACACAAATAGTTGGCCTTGATATCTTGACAGACAACCCGCACCTTTGAACACAATACACACTGCTTTCTATATAATTTTTTAATAATTATTTTACCTGTTGAAATGTTTGTACAAATTTGGTATATTCAGGCACTTGATGTGTTGGCACAGATGAATCCTGGGAAATGCAAAATGCTGCTTAAAACGTGCAGCTTTTGGCCCCTTTTAGTCAGACAATTGGGAATGAAGAAAAAAAAAAAAAAAAAAAAAAGCCCACTTCCTGTGATGAACTGACAGCTCTGTGCGATACAGTATTCAGCACCCACCTTTATAAAGGGCAGTTTTTCTTTTTTTTATTATCATTTATAAAGTAACTTTCCTACTGTGCCCAAAAGACTATAGGGCAGTTCCTGAGCCTGTGCACAGCACTTTTCCCAGCTATCAGCATGCGGATTTAGCACACCGATTTCCTGACGAGCAGGCATGTGCCCTTAATGGCTTATAAAATACATCTATATATATTACAGTTGTGAAAAATAGGCAGCATTACTGACACGATATACAAATCCATTGTTTGTAAAGAAGCACGAAAAAAAAAAGGTCTTTCAAGATTTGTTGAAAAGAAGGCAAGTCCTCTCATGGAGGAAATGTTCCAGCAATGTATAGGGATATGAAAATATTGGCACATGCATACTGGTGAGTGTAATCAGATGCGTAAGAACTGGAAAATGCAATGCAATTCAAAAAAAAAAAAAAAAAAAGGGACCGAAGCGCATAGCTGGGAATGATCAAGCAGGAGAGAGAGAGGGAGAGGGGGGCAATGAGGGAAGAAGAAATGCACAGCAGGATCGGTTTAGGATGATTTGTCCTTCCTGGCTCTGGGAGAATCCGCTCCGTTGGCACTCAGCGATCCGTTCACGCCGTTGGCTACAAGACATTGGCACACAGGTTATTAATCTGTATGCTGCGTGATCTCGCAAATTTGCTTCAGCTATTAATGCTAATTTGAGTTTATGGCTGGATGCGGATACGTGACTGTATATGGGAGGGATAAAAAAAGAAGCAGCAGCACCGACCTTTCTTGGACTTGCCCTTCGAGGAGGAAGACTTTTTCTTTGAGGACACTGAGGTCTGAGCATGTTCTCTCCACCGCCGCAGCTGGAAGTTGATAAATTTCCACATCATGAAGGCCTGAGTGAGGCAGATCGCAGCCAGGACGGTCACTCTGGCCCACCAAGCCGCACCATCAAAGAGAAACATGCATATTATGCAATCGATAATGAAAACAAACAGCTAATAAAAAGCATTTGTTGAGATATATATATATATATATAAAAATTAAAAAAATGGTTCCTGTGTCACCTCACAAACAGCACGTTGTAGTTTCCCTCGGCCAGGTCGAGGCCCTGACGTTCAGTTCCGGCCAAACCGAACCCCACAGTGAGGACGGAGAGAGACAGAGTTAACAAGCGGGCCAAGACGAACAGGATGGCCCACAATGAGAACCTACAGTACACACACACACACACACACACACACACAATATCTTACATGACCATTTCAATATAACTGATTTATTTCTAAAAAATAAAGATAGATTAAAAATAACGACTGTAAAGGCAAAGCAAAAAAAAAAAAAAAGGAAGTTTGTGCCTCAAACACTGTTTGATGTTCTTTTAACGCTATACCAGCATCAATAGCTAATTCTATGGCAACATCCTCGTAGGTAAAACGATAGATCCTTACAGTATTTTAACCGTGTCATTGACATACGTTATAGGAGGTCCTTCAGTTTAAAACTCCTCACTATGTAAAAGGGTTGTCTAGTGTCATTAGGAGTACCACATTGCATTAATATACGTTTAATGGTTATCGTTCTTCGCCACTCACCCTGCTTGTCGCTCTTCGTTACTGAAGTAAATGATACGAGACACGTGGAAGAGCAACTCGACGGAATAATGGAGCACGAGCAGCAGCACTCCGAGACGGTTCAGACTGCAAACGCACAAATAAAAGTACACAATGCATTCAAAGTTTTTGATTTAATATTACATACAAAGTTTGGCTTTTGCTGAGGAAGCAGATGGGCAAATCTAATTGACACAAAATTCGAAGTTCCATTTATAGGATTTTTGTTCGTACTTGAGGATGTAAGCGCCCGCGATGTGGACGGTATAAAGAGTGATGTAAACCAGCTGGCGAGGAATGTCCTCCTGTTAAAAACAAAGGCAAGAAAACACGTTTACCACGTAACGCCCTGAGGACAATCTTTTGTCCCACGACAATGACAGGAAACAAGCAGAAGCACTGCTAATCTTTCTATACTCACTTTCTTAATCTTTTGGAAGTAGAGTTCAGGAAGAGAATGGAACCAGTAACCAAGCTGACAGATGTAGTAAAACTTCATCTGGAACCTGAAAACAAGATTCTTGGTTACATGGCATGTTGCAATACTTGTTTCATTGATATATTGACTGTATACTTTTACTGACTTATTCTAAAGGTCACTTGAAGGGAAGATGCCGGCTACATTCCTGAAATTTTCATTTGGTTACGTCCACGGTTATTCAGAGCTGCAACTTTGTGGAAACAGTTTGGAGGAGATTCAAATATATAATATCCAAGACTATGCTAATCAATATGGACAAGAGAAATCTATTGGCCAGTCAAATAATATATAACATCAATTTTAAATATGTGATCAACTGCTACTCCCCATTATTTCCTAAAATTTCCCTTGTTGTCCTAAAGTCGCAAAGTCTTGCCGACAAAATATGAATGAGGAAGATGGTCATTTGAATTCCGAATGGTGGGATATTTGTCACTATTTACTATTAACTCATGTCCAGCAATAGACACGAGTCTGGTGGTCCGAGTTAAATCGTGAATTATTTGTGCTATTTGTGCTCTATCTTGATGGGAGTGGCCTTTTCCAGAATAACTTCACCCATATCAATTGGGCACAATGCACAAGCTTAGATGAAATGAAAAGGTAAAGCAAACTCTATTCTTCAGTGCCCAGGCCACAGCCCTTGTGAACGAGTTTTTGGAGTGACCTATATGCCTGCCCTTTCTAAAATCACCAAAACATATGGTCAGGAAATATTTTTCAAAAGGATGGTTTTCATCGAACCAGTATGTTTCCAAAATCAATGCCCAGGGGCTCTGAAGTAATTCCGTTGGCTCAACAGCTTACGATGTTGCTTTTCCCTTCAATTTGTCACCCATGTCTATGAGTGCATGGACATATTTATTTCTGTAGAGACAAAGCTAAAGTTTGTTATATATAGCAATATGAGTGTGAATGTGGTCTGGTTAAGCTGGGTATTATAAAAAAGCAGTGAAAGTTTAAGAGGCAAACATCTTGCCTGTACTATTCTATTAATGGATGGAGAAGGTCACTTACGGCATCAGCATGTGCGGGTAGCCTTCCCACAGACTGACCGGGTTCGACAGGATGTTCTCCTTTACACACACAAGATCAAGAAAATGGTTCAGTTCAAACCTCAAAAACACGATAGTATTAATAATAAACACTGTAATGCACTCGTACAGAAACCAGAATGCTGGTTCCCCACAAGCATGAGAACATATAGAAAGTGCTGAGCTGGCCCGACTCATTGAACTTGCTGTGTTTGGTTTTGGAGAAGTGCATCTTCCTGTTGATTTTCTGCATCAAGGAGAAGAACCAGAAAAAACAAAAACACAAAATGTATTTCAGGAAAAGTGTCAAATATTCACATTTGTATGACTCCAAATTTAAATTATATCAAACACCAACAAGGTTTTAATGGATTTTTATACAGTATCTCATTCTTACATGCAGACCTATATTTACTGCATAATAAGATAAAGTCTTACATCGAGGACGTACTCCTGGATTATGGCATGCATGATGATGGCCACCAGCATGTAGAAGAAGATGGTGGCCACATCCTTCAGGCCGTTGTGGAAATAATTCACTGGCGTCTCCTCGGCACCTTCTGATGACCAGACACACACACACAAACAGGACAATAGTGTTGAGGCTGTCAGCCCACTGAATTAACTACAATACAGTCCTCCCCCGTTTATCGTGGTAGTTACGTGGCAAAACCGGCCGCGAAAAACTTCCACGATAAATGGATTGCGTCCCAAAAATGCTTTATTTTATTGTATAACCATAAAATCAACCTCTCACACTCTTTAAACACACACAGAAAACATGAATTTGGTGTACATTTGTAGAAATCACATTTATAGTGAGTACTGTAGCGTAGCCTATGCATGGTTTCTCTGCTTGTTCATTGGTTGAAGTGTCCTATGACGCCATAAAAGGGGACGAGTCAAAGATACACATCACTGCATTCTTTATTTTAACGTAAGTATTCAACTCCGCCCTTTTTGTGACGTCAGAGGATACTACAAGCGACAAATAAGCGGAAACTTGCGGTTTCTTGTAATGCTACTGATTTCTTACGATGAACTGAAATCTGGACTATTCAAGAAACAAAATCGTTATGTGCCAAATTGAAAATCGCGATAAAGTGGGACCGCGAGATTCGAACCGCTATAATATAATACTAAGGTAATGGAGGATCAGGTAACGACTCAGACATGAGGCAAAAGAACAAGCTTCAGTGAACGTCAGTGAATATAACAATAATATAGCACAGGAATGCAGTATAGCTGATAATATATTTGACTTAAGCAGCAGTCACACACTACATTCTGGAGGAAAGCAGAAGCAGAAATCTGGTAAATAGGACCAGAAAATAAAAAATATAATTACAACATGTCTAGACATCACAAGGTTGCTAAGCGAACTCAAACATCCCCCCCCCCGCCCCTTTTTATTTTTTTTAAACAGGTAAATCTACTCAAATTTATTTCTGACAAAAAATGTCACTTATTGAATGAATAAACAGCATGTTAAGATAAAGTCTAGCCCATTTCGAAAGCACCATATCTAAAGGGTTCTATTATTTTGGCCACGTTTAAAGACTATTAAATATCTGCTTAAAATAAATCCATAAAAAAGTCTCAAACTGTGTGAGTATTAACATATGAACCCTGAACACACAAACTATTAGAGGTCACACATTAATCCAAACAGTTTAATGCCCTTGAAGCACTGTTGGAAGCTCAGCTCTGCCCAGGCCTTATCGCACTGACCAACGCTAACATTATCAGGCTTTGGATTGAGCAATACGACTCCAGAGAAATTTGAACAAAGAGCACCAGAAGGGGAAGAAAGGGGGAGATGTGTCAGCTTGGGTAGAACGAAATATTCTTGAGATAGTGTGTTCTTTAAATCCTTGATTATAGACACACTTAGAGAATAAATAGTATGCTGTTAATAGTTATTCGGACATCAGAAGACTACAGAGGGCGGTTTAAACGGCTGAAAGGATTATTGGTGCCCCCCTGCCCACTCTACAGGAACGGTACACATCCAGGGTGAGAAAAAAGGCTCAGAAATCACCCTGGATCACTCAAATCCAAGCCATGTGCTTTTTGGACTTATGCTACAGAGCACCAAGTACTGGACCGAAGACAGCCAGACACACAAAAAGTTTCTTCCCCCAGGCAATCTGCCTCATGAACACTTAAATGCACTTAAAAATTTTACTTTAAAAAAAAAGTGCAAACATATATAAAGCTCTTTCTGCTTTGGATCACTTACATATAAGGTCTCAGTGGACCACGGAAAATCCGGCTCACTAAGTAACAATAAGAACACACAAAAAATATTTTCCAGGAAGGTTTAAAACATGGCCGATGTTAAATCTCCACATAAAATTTTATTTGTTGTTTATTGCGATGGTATTCATAATTTACAATAACAAATCAGGGGATTTGGCGAATGCTCTTATTCGGACTGACTTACAATTATATCTCACGTTACACACAGTAGTAACATGCGTCTTTTGAGAAATGATTTTACGAGTCGGCAGAGAGCTGCTCTTTGCAGAGCTCGATTTTGTTCACCGATATATCCATCTCTTCCATGCCTTTGCCGTCGCTTCTGCGTTTGTTCTGTAGATTGTAGATTTGGTTGCATGCAACCAGCTTGTTCATGCAGAACCATAGTCTTCCACATCAGCCTTTTCTGTGCCACGGAGCAGTTTAATGTCAGACAATATTTTTACGGACCGGTCTTTAAGGTGTGGTGGATAAATACAACAAAATAAAATGATGCGTCTGGCATAAAAACTGGTATTTCCTAAATATAATAATAAATGTGAATCCACAGTGTTGGTTTTTGTTTATTTTGCTCGCTTGGGGATTTCAATTAAGCGATAATGTATTATGTGTTAGCAATCGGAGCAGCCCCTTTAAGAAGGTAGAGGATGGAGGTAAGACATGTAAGCGAGGCATCATGACAGGCATCAAGGAGTGAGTCATAAACAGATGTGGTGGAGAGAATCCAGAAATTTTCCAAAATAAAACATTTCAGAATCAGATAAATAAACCAGGAATTATGTATGGTATGTATTCCTTTTGTGCGGCCCGGTACCAGTTGAACCATCCATAAATTCCTGGTCAATATTCAGAGAACGCAAAGAAACGCCCAACAGATAAAGAAGGTGTTTTATTAAATGTTAGGATATATAAAAGGCAGGCATCGACCACATCCTGTAGTGAGCAAGCGCTTTTATTTGGACTCACCATTTGCTGTTATCGTGACGTTGTATTGCACCGTTATGAACAAAACCGCGATCTTTGACGTGATCTGCAACACAGGAGAGGACATGCAACTTGTTCAACATGACTTCATAAACACAATACATCTTGTAGACTAGTTTAACTTTTTACAAACTTTATGCAGAAGATTACCAAACAGAAAATGACAGTTCAAAGTGAAATCAGCGAGGAATGTGCGACGGATTTCCCCACTGAGTCACGGCTTCTGTCGGAGGTTCTTGTTAGATTAGATTCCATTATTAGGTTGTACATGTTGGAAGTAAGCTCATGAGAGCTGCTGATGGTGAGGGAGCAGCAGGGTCAACAACATGCCTTCAAGAAAATAAATTCTAGATGCCACTGTAAAGCAGGATCTGCTAAAGGGGCGGGACTTCTTTCTAGAGAGAATTTAATTGGTCAAGCGCAATTTATTATTATATAATTCAATGATCAATTGAATTATTGATCATTATATTTATTTCCTTTTTAACAACATTGTGTTTTTCCTCATGCCTTCATGCAAAACACTGAAACATAGGAGCATTCAAAACACAGCTGTGAAACACCAATGTGGCTTTCAGGAGCATAAATATAAAAATACAATTTCATACTATTTAGAGCTCTTTATATAATATATATATAAATAATTACAATATATTATATATATATATATATATTATATATATATATATATATATATATATATATATATATATATATATATATATACACACACTATTTATATAATATTATAATAAATATATAATAATATATTTCATATTTTATTATCTTATGTGCATCATATATGAAGATACATAACATATGTAATATTGTAATATGCATACAACATATGCATGCATTTAAGTGCTCTCTGCTCTAATACAACTTTAGAGGCTAAAATCCATAAGAAAGAAAGAACTCTGTATCCCATGATGCACCGCTTTTTTTAGAAGTAAAAAAAAAAAAAAAAAAAAAAAAAAAAGGACGGAAAGATACGGTGGCGTAACACCAGGGAAGCCGGAGGAGTGAAAGAGGTCACGTGGAAAACGCGTCGTCGGTGTGTGTGTGTGTGTGTGCGCGCGTGCGCGTGAAAATAATGCTAACGTGGCCGAGGCTGAGCGTCGCGGTGACAGCGCGCGCGCACGGGAGGAAATGCCACGTAGCCGTCAAAGCCCGCCGCACGCGCAGCTGCGAGGAAAAAAGCCGCACGAGCCGCCGCAGCCTGCGTGCTCGAATCACGGCGAAACGCGGCGCCGGTGACTTCACGTGCGAGAATGGAAAAGTGGGGGGTGTGTAAAACACACAAACACACACACACACACACACACATGAACGTGTAAAATAAAGCACCCCCCCACCACCACCACATAATCATCATTTCTTCATGCATTAAAGTGAAGCGGCTCCTGAGATCAAGCCTAGGATCATGCATTGCACCATTCCTGTCCTGTGCATGGGTCGGAACCTGAGATTTGGACTACCATTAATCTCTTTTTTTTTGTCCTCACCTCGAACATGAGTCCCAGCAGGAAGAGCATGGCCACACACGACACGATATCTGCATGGTTCTGAATGATGAACTCATGGCTCAGGACTGGAGGAGTTTTGTTGTTCTTCTTTCTGATTCCCATGATGCTGGAGAAACTTTTCCTGGCCAATTTCGGAAACAGAGACAGAACCTCACCTCACAGTCCCACCAACAACACTAAAGCCACTTCTCTATCCAAGCTCCTTCTCTTTTTTTTTCTTCTGCTGCAGATTGATCTAACTCACTTCTGCACCCTGTTGGCTGGGAGGAAGGTTGCTCTAGTGCTCTGGACTCTCATGTTTGCTTTTGACAGTCCAGAAGAATCACTGTTTATCCATTCTTTTTCTTTACGTAAGTCATAAGAGGCCACAGATTATAATATATATTTTTTCTTGTTTTCTCGTGATCGTTACCACGACTTCATTTTCTCGTAATCTTGACATAACACATTTTTTCATAGTGATCAGTACATCGTCTTTATGTGTATTCGGTACAAGAGCATGTTGTAGAGGCAGCATCATCGCAGCATCATGGGTCATAACCATAACCTTTTGCGATCACGAGAAATTGTTGTTGTTGTTGTTTTCCTTTATTTTTACAGGCAAGTCATTAAGAACAGGTTCTTATTTACAATGGCGGCCTGACAAGTGGAAAAACCACTTAGGGAAAGGGAAATAGGGCATGAAAATTAAATAAAATTAAAATTATAATGCATGGCCTCTTAGGACTTCTGTATTCCTGGGAGAAAGGAAGGAGATGTATGTTGCAAGATACACATTCACACCAGAAGGCAAAAAAGTGTAAGCAAAACACTCTAAATATACTCTAAATAAAGGAATCTGCTAAATGACATAAATGTAAATGTGGCCAGGTAACATGAGATATTCTTTTCAAACCAGCAATTAGTATGGTTTTATACTAGTATAGTATAATCTCATTTAACAAGTACTGTGTCTGTATATTACCTGATCTTAATAGTAAAAAACTATCTGTATAATAATGTGTAATAGTGTATATGCAGTTTGAAATAAAAAAAGGTGTTAATCTAAATAGCTGGGTTTCAAAAAAAGGTAAAAAAAAAAAATAATTACACCTTTAAGATATAGTTGGAATTATATGATTATATTACAGAACTAGACATGGCACGAAATATCTCATGGCATCTGTTGAAACTTTAAATTTCTTTTATTATTTTGGACCAAGTACCTAAAAGTCAGACCATGGTAATTGATCCTGTAAGAACACAGAGGCTTCATATACAGAGTTGCAAAATAAAAAAAAAAAATAAAAATGGGCATATTTCCAAGCATTGATCCATCCAAGTGAGTAAATGAAAACATTTTGAGCTTTATCAGTCAGAAAACATTTCTGATAGTTTTCCTTTCACGAGGTTTAGGTAAGTATAATAATATAATAATCTGTTATTGAAGTGATAAATGTCTCTGGAGCTATGCTTCCGGCTGTATTTCAAACCTCATGTGAAAATCACATGCGTTTGTTTTATGGCGTACAATACACCTCAGACTAAATTGAATCAAGAATAGAGTGAATATTGTTAGCACAAAACCAGCTGGATGGCATGGACTTGTAGCTACAGCAGATCCCATACAAATAAACACATCACACTGAGTGGAATGCAAACAATATTCGGTATGTTTATGGTATCTTTTTGTTCGAAATGTTTATTAACTATGTAGATGTACTTCGAGTAATCACGAGTTATAACATCTACAAAATATATATAATTATAAAATACACTTATCCGCCACAACTTTAAAACTACCGACAGGTGACATGAAAAATGCAAATCTTCTTATTAAATTGACGATTGTTTTCAAGATATGGAAGATTGGAGGTAATGAAAAACTGGCATATGGATCTGAAAGCTTTTGACAAGGTCCAAATTGTGACGGCCAAATGACTGAGTCAGAGTAGCTCCAAAATGAAAGGTCTGAGGTATGAGGTGGTTATTACCTAGCATAAAATGGTTCAAGGAAGGACAAGCAGTGATCAGCAAAAGGATCATGTGCACTCAAGGCTTATTCATGCACTACTACTACTGTAGGACGAACTGATGAAAAGGCTAATTCTGGCTTTGATACACGGGTGTCAGGACACAGAGTACATCACAGTTTGTGGTGTATGGGGCTGCCTACAATGTGTCTCACACTGGGGAAAGAAACATCATCAGGGTACACTATGGGTAAAAGGTAAGAGAGTGGAGGCAGTGGCTCTGGGTCATGTTCTTCTTAGAAACCTTGAAGCTTGGCATTTATGTGGTTTTTAATTTGACACGTGGATAAGTGGGAGAAAATGAATGTATGAATGAATTAATTTGACACGTTCCAACTGCCCAGACATCAGTGCAGTTTGGGTACACCCCTTCAAGGTAATGTATTCCATAAGGGTAAGGGCCACTTTTAACAGGATAATGTGCCCTGCTTTTCCACATGGACAGTCAAATATGATCCATAAAAGCTGCACCTTGCAACTTCCAAGTAAAGGATCTGCTCCTAATGTCTGGGTGCTGGATTTTACAGCACACCTTCAATGGTCTTGTGAAGCGCATGCCTTGATGGGTCATAGCTGTTTGGTGGCACAAAGGGGACCTACACGAAATTTGTCAGCTGGGTGTAATGCAATGTTTGATCTGTGTATATTAGAACTAACTTTTACCACAGAATTTGCTAAATGAGGATGGAAAATCAAAACATTAAAGATTCCACTTTCAGAATTGTCCCCTGGGCTTGTCATTTTTCAAGTATTTTATATGATATTGTTCTGAACAGTACAGTAGATGGCAGATGGCATGCGTGAACATTGAGGAAGTTTATACTGCAGGAAGTAGTTTATTGCTGTTTTTGTTCAAACTTTTATTCATTTATTCGTCTTCAGTAACCTGTTCAGGGTTATGTAAATAAAAATTCACAGTAGGAAGCCAGTTCATTTCAGGGCACCATGCACACACCTACATTCACATACTTGTACAAATGTCCAATTTCAACCTTTTGACTTAACTGCAACATAGCGCCATTTTGTCTTGTACTATCTATACTACTGTATAATAAGCCACTAGGTAGAAATACGTGTAAATGCTGGAATGCTGTCGTGCTGGGGTGTGTGTGGGAATCTTACGTCACACTGTGATTCTGGCACAGTGAAACACCAAAGGGAGTGGTGATCTCCTCTTATGAGAAGGCACAGACATTCAGAGAAACTGAGCATGGCAGTTGTTTTGGGATGAAGGAGTGCGTGGGAGCCCTTTACGGTAAACACTTTTCCTACCTATTTTATATATGATTTCAGATGCAAAAGTTTGTAAAAGATACAAAGTAAATCTAATTTACTTATATATTTATATATTGTATATTGGTTACACAAAACAGTACACGGTTACACTGGTTATACGGATACAAAGGTTATATTTTTGTTGAATAGTATAGGAGATGATTATGTATGTTATGAATTTATGGAAAGTTCAGCTAGTGAATGGATCGAGATCCTTCTGTGCTCAAAGGACTACAAGACAGGTGCCTTTCAATGCTGCTTTCCTAGAGAACGATTACTGCTTCACACGGAGATTACGTTATGATTTATTGCAAACTATATGCTGAACTCTAGCACAGTTTTAAATCAGTGATTAATACTCGAAAGAGCAAAGTTCAGTGATTAGTCACGGTGAGTTACAATTGACAAGAACATTACAATCAGCCTGTTACTCTGTTCTACCTGTCTAA
This sequence comes from Silurus aristotelis, assembly GCF_946808225.1. Classification (NCBI taxonomy): domain Eukaryota; kingdom Metazoa; phylum Chordata; class Actinopteri; order Siluriformes; family Siluridae; genus Silurus; species Silurus aristotelis. The sequence goes on along the minus strand of NC_139598.1, from coordinate 5,475,975 downwards.
CATTAACACTGTTTCTGTTCAGATTATGAAGCTGAAAATGTAGTCTGGATATCCTGCAATAACAAAACCAGGGGACCACCCAACCATGGATGTTCACCGAGCATGCCTCTGACATGAAAGCCATGGCATTTAGTAGATTCCGTTGGATCTGTACTTTGATTGGACTCATATTCTCCGTGGTGGATATTGTATCCGATTTTTTGTTGAGCTTGCAGTATTTTAGGGAAGGACAATACACCTGGTTTGCCCTGACTCTATCATTTATTCTCATCGGATCTCTGTGCACTCAAATTTTCAGCTACTCTTGGTTTAGAGATGATCATGAAGGTGAGGCGGAGAACAAAAAAACGAGCACGACACATATGGGCTTGCTCCATCTGCTTCACATGGGCTTCTTCACCAGGTAAATTTTCATGTCAGGCTGAAATCTGTGTTTGGACAAATTGAACAGTATGACACTCATTATTATAAAAACCCCAAAGAAATTCATGTGAAGCTTCAAACATTAAGGCATCATTGTTTTGGATTACATACATGATTGTATTGTATTTTCATTCAATGCCAATTGCTCACAAATTCTTTCATTCTCAGATGTACGTGCTACGTGAATTACAGTGTAAGTTAAAGGAAAGGCATGTGAATCATTTTAAAATCTCAGCACTATCCTATCACCATCACCAATGCCTTAAAGATATGACATGCTGAGTTACTGATTAAACTGATGAAAGGACAGTGAGCCAGAGAGTCACACAATCTGCTACAGAAAGTAAAATCCTGAGCAACACAACTAATAACTCTTATAGCTCAATAGCAGAGATTGCAGATGGTTGAGCTTCAGTTTATAGACACCTTTATTTACTTAACTGAAACTTGGTAACCAGAACAACAAAGCCATCACTGAAATATGAATGGAATGAAACAACAGATACTTTTATGTACACATATTAGCAGCAGTTCCATTCCTGGTTACATATTGCTAGATTACACAATATGGACAAAATTATTCACACACCTGACTGTTCCAGCCATATGATGAAGCCAGTTGTCCAAGATTAGAAGTCACAGTGACGGAGGACATGATGAAGTGTGTGTGCTTTGAGAAGTGTAGCCAAAGTGGCCATGTTTGTATGATGCATGTTTTCTACAATGCCCGCAATGCTGTTCAACTACATACTGATGCAGCAGAGCTTAAATACTTTAGTCTGTCCAGCTTGCTCACCTCTTCATCTGTACATTCTGCTTAAACATATCAGCTTCCAAAGTTGCTTAGATAGACAAAAATATTGTGACACCTAAAATTTCCAGCTATATTTGGTTCTCCCCAAAATGATAACCACAAAGCTGGAGGCAGACAATTGTATAGGATGTATTTGGATTTGGTAACATTGTGGTGGTCAGTAACAAAGTAAATGTAATCTGTTACACGGTACTTAAGTAGCTTTTTCACATATCTGTACTTTACTGAAGTGTTTCCATTTGGGGAAACTTTTACTTCAACTTCAGTCAATTTCAATGTCAAATATCCTAATTTTTATTCAACTGCATTTTGCAAAATTATTCGTTCCTTCAAACCACCAATCAGGGTAGAGCGCGCTTTGTTTTTAACTTGTTTTAGATTAGTGAAAGTTTAAAGGGAGCACTTTTACTTTTACTGGAGTCATATTTTATCAAGTGTATCTTTAATTTAACTCAAGCACATTATTTTATCCGCCACTGGTAACGCTAAATGTTCACTTTACTTGAAGTAGAGGTTGTTTGGAGACCCAAACCTGTTCTATAATGATGATGCCCCTATTCACAAAGCAAACTGTGTGAATATATGCTTTTCATGGGTTGGCGTAGAAGATCTTGGGTTGCCTTCTACAGAACTCTGACCTCAGCCCTACTGTACATGCGACATTCCCCAATTCTTATCCCCTTTACGCCAGAAAATAATTTAGTTGAGCGTGTGCTGAGTGATAGATCATCTCTCTTCCTTCACAGTGTCTACACTACTTCTTTCCCATAGATATTATGACCTGCTGAAGAAGAGCTTTGGTTGCGTATGGAGGGCACACTCCGGTAATGAGCCGAGTAACGAGATGAAGCTGTTTGGGTTGGCGGCTGATCTGAGCATGCTGAGGCTGATGGAGACATTTCTGGAGAGCGTTCCCCAGCTCCTTTTGCAGACATTCATCATGCTGCAGCACCAACGCACCTCCAAACTACAGTGTGAGTCATCTTTATGATTCAATGTAGATTAGTAATCATAACCATATATACAAATATAAAGAAATTAGAAAGACAAAAATAAATAAAATGTAAACACTGTGTAAAAAACCCCCAAATCTCCTTCATGTATCTATACTGCTTACATGCAGCTCACATTAACTATGTAGGAGATTAAAATAATAAATCATAACATGAAAAATATCAATATTCATCCAGGTAGGGCAAAAAAAACCGAGAGAGATTGGAATAAATTAAACATAAATGTGAAAAACTAAGGTACAGTTTACTAAAGCTAGCTTTTTTGTATTAGCATACAGATAAATAAGGTATAAATCTTAATAGATAACCTAAACATAACATTAAACAGAAATTGCTGTCTCAGCCAAATGTGGCTGCCATTTTGAAATCTTCAGAATGCAACAGTGCGTAATATATCCTGTATTTAATTTTACAGAGCAAGCTAAGTGGTTCTTACTTTTTCTCTTATTTCTTTGCAATTCTGTTCAATTTTTCTCATCTTCATAGTGTATTCAGTGGTAGGCCATGCGTTTCACACCTAGACATTCAGTGGTGTCCTATTTGAATCAATCCGCCTCTTAATACCGTCATCGTGAGAACATATCTTTAGAAACAATCAACGTTATACAGAAATGCAGTATAACAGAGCACTGCATCACAGACAGGTATCTCATGCAATCAACACAAAGTCTTCTTTCACTGCATTTCCAGGGGGTCAGCATGATGAACCCACCCATGATGCACCCACTGCATATGTTATATCTAGAGGAAGCATCAATATTTACCTCATAAAATGACCCTGGGTTTCCCATGCTTTTTTGTGCAATTGTTCCGTGCATTACGGTTTCCTGGGGCTTTAAAATGAAGGCAGATTGTGTACTTTTGTGCAAATCTTACACGAAATTAAACGCAAAAGTATAAATGGTTCATGAAAAAGCTTAACATTCGCTTTAAACTGTTTTGGTTGACCTTTACTCACGATGTCAAGCTTTTCTTTTCTTTTCTTTTCATTGTTTTTTATATATACAACTAAATCACTTTTTTCTCTCAGTTAACATCAACAAACTCTTCTATAGAGGAAAGACTATTGGGAATAATTTAATACATATTCAGAGACAAAAATATAAGTAAGCAAATGTCAATGATTCTTAGAAAGTTCAGACCAGCAGAGAAAGTGTGTTGGCCACTGACTACACTATATGGCATAACACAATATTTCCCAAAGTTTACACACTACTAACCTGAGACAGGGTGTAAAAAATACAGAGCAAGTACCAAACAAAAGGTTTTCATTTTAAAATTCTATCAGTCACTAAACTCTGCTTATCTTGCAGATCTTAGCATGGTCGTGTCCTTTCTAAATGTAGCCTGGTGCACCGTGGATTACTGGCGCTGTCTACGCAGATCGCTCCCCAACACAGAAGAAATGCCGCGTGGAATTCCGACAGCCGTCTACCTGCTTTATAAAATCTTGACGATCACCGCCCGCATTCTGAGCCTCACACTTTTCATCATGCTGACCCCCTGGAACATCCTGGTGTTAGTGTTCATCTGGCTAGTAACGACCGTGTGGGCTCACGTAGTAAAAACCAATTTCTGCACGTCACTGTGTATGGAGGAGCTTTATCGCAGTATTGTCGGGGTTGTTCTCGTTTTCACCTTTTTCAACATAAAAGGAAAGAACACCAAAAAAGAGATGAGCGTATATTACGTTATGAGCACGCTACATAACTTCTCAGCTCCTCTTTTACTCTTCTTGTTCCTACCCAGGACTGCAGAATCAGACTTTTTTTTACCCGTTACTTTTTTCATATTAATGTCTAACCTGATGGGACTGGGATTGCTGATCGTCTACTACAATACTTTACACACGAGAAATCAAGACGAATCAGATGCCGTGGATGGAATGGTCCCAGAGAACATAAATAATTCCTCCACTACAGGTCGTTTAGACCGTTTTATAACACTCTAAAAAAAATGAGGATGTCTATAAAGTTTGGGGAAACTACATTTGTGAATAGGTTGACTATTTGTCTTGTATGCAAAGACTGAATATTGTCCAGACTTCCTATCATGTACAAACCAGAAGTACTCTTTCAATATAAACAACCTAAATTCCTTTCACAGATCTTATAATATGCTTGAGTCTATTAAGCAAAGCCAATCAAGTAAATACTAGACCAAAGCTAGCAGGTGAAAACTCTGTCAGCTTTGAAGGCAGTGAAATCAAAGGCAGGAGACAAATGTAAAATAGTAACCAAAGCTAATCCTCTGAGTGGATGCTAACCTCTTGAATGCTGATGCATTGTAGAGTGTTAGTTTGAGTGGGTTTAAAGACCAGTATCTGTAGGGAGGTATAAAAAAAACACACTTTCACCTGTAACACATAACCTACTGATAAATAATTATGTTATTATACAGCAAAATGAAGTTTACCACTGTGTTCTCTGTGCCAGTATGTGACATAAACTGTTCTTTTTATGTCATTTTTTAAAAATAAATGTTAAATGCAGTATTAATTAAAACAAAAAATCCTGCCCTTAGTTCCTGACTATACAGCCAGCAGCCAAGAACCTAAACCCTAAACCTATTCCTTTTCTATTTGTGGAAACTGATGACTTTGTAGCACAGGTAGAAGATTCAACGTTTAGGACTATTAAAGGATTATTTATGAAAGCAACACTAAAGCACTTTACTTAAAGCTAAACCTTATCATGAATACACATTTATTGGTCAATGTAGGTTGTGTTCATAATTATTTTTTTTTAATTTAAAATGAAAAACAAATGATGAAGAAAAATTTTTGGGTATAAATGTAAAATATTCAAAACACGCCTCGTCTGTAGTTTCTTGGCATCATATTATTTTACTTTAAAATTTGTGGTACAACCCAGAAGCCAACCATCAGCGTGGAATCCATCAATTGCTTCGCCTAAATGTTCTGGTTTCGCACAGAGAAATTATGAATCACTACTTGCCTTTCAACAGCAACAGGAGACTGACAGAAAATATGAGTCCTACACATGTTCTCTTCTTACAATGCATTCCCGTGAAATATCTTCACTCATTATGGAACTTATTGTTTGCGTGCTCAACAACAATAACACAGTTTTCACTTATTTTCTGCTTTCAGCATAAAATCAAAAGCAGTAAAGGAACCATGAATCACATTTTGTTTTTCAAAAACCAAATGAATGCAAGGTACACAGACTTTTTAGCTGTTATTGCTGTATTGCTTTACAGCTGCATAACTATAAATGAAATCAGAAATAAAAATATCTTTAACTAAAACATTCACACACATCTGTTTATCTCATAACAAAAGCACAAATAAATGCTCGTCTATATTATGTCTGATTATTAGTCATTAGATTAAAATAAGTTAATTATGGATATCTTGCTGAAATTCTAGTAAAAAAAATAGCGTTGTAATTGTCTAACGTTAATAACCAAAAATATCCACTAGGTGGTGCTGTGCTCCAAAGCGATCTACTACAAGCACATACCTTGGGAAAGCTGTCTTTTTTCCAGGTTGAATAAACATTTTAAACCCATTTCCATGTATGTATTATTTTATCAGCTATAAAATCACCATCATTTTCACAAAGCATTGGGTTTGTCACTTTCTCTCCTAAAGCATAATTCTTTACACAGGAATTCCTTCGGAGGTAAATTTAATATAAGCATGTCTAGATCAAGAAATTTCCTAAGCATGAAGCATTACTGACTATTTCACAGTAAAACCAGGTAATCGCTGAGAGTACCATGGCTGTGCCTGTGTAATATTACCAACATGCCCTGAGTATAAACTTAGTTTATAGTATTTTTTAAATATTAAACATTCGGAAATGTAGAAAACGCTACACTCCTGAAAATGTTCCTTTATCGAACATATGCAATTAGACTAAGACATCAGACTGTCTATGATTAAAGAAAAAAAGAAGCCCATTTGACCTTTGAACTGAGTAATCCCTGGATTCAGTGAGTATGTCTTTGAGGCAGTCTGCGTCATCACATGAAGGGCTAAACCATAACAAATCCGGCTAATTCTGTTTTGACTAGCCTTTAAGGAAGCATATAATCCTGCAAATAGAGAAGATGAGGAGACACAAGAAAGCGAGATGAAGTGGTGGATAAAAAACTAAAAGAGGGAGATTTGGTTGTTACCAGCAAACCCCAAAGAACACTTCATTCCTTCTATTCTTTCTGTTCTCTGTTTGTAATGGCTCTTTTTAAGCCTAACTACACTCCTACAAACACACCCATGTATTAAAGCTCTAAAGTCTTTCGGTTTTCATTTTGCCTTTATGTGAGGAAAAAACCATTCAGATGTGAGTGTGTTGTTTCTATACATGACTACAGAAAACTGAAGGAATCTTGGTGGTGGAAAACACCACATCCTGTACATCATCATCATCATCGTCATTAATCAGGAATTACAGTACATCCGGAAAGTTTTCACAGCGCTTCACTTTTTCCACTTTTTTACTTTTTCCACGTCTGTAGACCTCCGAGACAGGATTGTATAACGAAGCACAGATCTGGGGAAGGTTACAGAAAAATTTCTGCAGAATTGAAGGTCTCAATAAGACACTCACTCACAGTGGCCTCCATCATCTGTAAATGGAAGAAGTTTGGAACCACCAGGACACTTCCTACAACTGAGCGATTGGGGTACAAGGGCCTTAGTCAGGGAGGAGACCGAAAACCCAATGGTCACTCTTATAGAGCTCCAGCATTTCTCTGTGTAGTGGAGAATCTTTCCGAACAACAACCATCACTGCAGCACTCCACCAATCAGGCCTGTATAGTAAAGTGGGAAGACAAAAGCCACTCCTAGGTAAAAGGCACATGCCACCTGGTGTTTGCAAAAAGGCACCGAAAGGACTCTCAGATCATAAGAAACTCTTTGGCCTGAATGCCAAGCGTCATGTCTGAAGAAAACCAGGCATCGCTCATCACCTGGCCAATACCATCCCTTCAGTAAAGCATAGTGGTGGCAGCATCATGCTGTGGGAATGTTCTTCAGCGGCAGTAACTGGGAGACTAGTCAGGAGTGAGAGAAACATGAATGCAACAATGTACAGAGACGTAATTGCTCCAGAGTGCTCTTGACCTCAGACCGGGGTGACGGTCAATCTTCCAACAGGACAACGACCCCAAGCACACAGCCAAGATAACAAAGGAGTGGCTACAGGATGACTCTGTAAATGTCCTTGAGTGTCCCAGCCAGAGCCCAGACTTCAACTGTATTGAACATCGCTGGAGAGATAAAAATCGCTGTGATTTTGGAAGATACTCTGCTGAAAAGTATAAATGTGCCATATGCGTGACAACTTTGGAGACACCTTGTAGTGCAGTATAAAGGTGTTTAAACATCCCATTCCACATTTAATCCCCATCTGCTGTTATAATAACCTCCACTCTTCTAAGAAGATGGTCCCCTAGATTTCGGAGTGTGGTTATGAAGATTTGTGCCCATTCAGGCACGTGTTAGTAAAGTCAGGTACTAAAGTAGAGTGAGTAGGCCTGGGTGCAGCTTTGTAATTTATCCCAAAAGGTTTTCAAGTGCCAGAGCTCTATATCAAACCACTCAAGATCTTCCATGCGAACCATTTCTTCAAAGAGCTTTCTTTGTGCACAGCAGGATTGTCGTGCTGGAAAATGTTTATAGAATCTAAAAAAAAAATAGATGATTTTTATTATAAATGAAAAATTTTATTCTAGTCCATCCAGTTTGGGAAAGAACCACATATGGCTGGAAAAGTATAAATATATAGAAAAAAGTTAACTTATCAGATCAACCCAATTAACATCTATGAACTACATCTCCCAGAACACAATGCATTATGCAAACACGGCCGCCCAGGCTACATTTCTCATAGCACACACTTTGTCATGTCTACATTCAAAGTGACTTCTAATCATGCACACCTGGCTTCAATTGCTGCAGGCATTATATTTTAGACTAACATAAACACACACACACACACACACACACACACACACACACACACACAGAGTCTAAATTTATCTTTATTATATTTTGCTATATTTATTTATTTTTTAAAGATTCTGTTCTATCATCTACTTCTCTGTGCATTAGATAGATGGATGGTTTTGAATTTGCCTGTGCCTTAAATAAAAAACAAAATCACATATGAATCAGTAAGTCATTGTGAAGACAAGTTAATTAATAAATATAAAGATTAATATACAGATTCATACAGAGTGGATTTTTTTCAGGTATGCTCATTTTGCCTTGTAATGAATAATTCAAGATGTATGCAGGTAATTATTTATTTACTGCTTTTATATACCGAATGCTAGTAAAAGCAGAGATTTGAATGACTGCAACTGAAACGTCAACATACAACCACTATAAATATAGAAAGCAAACTTCCGAGAAAATGCCTCTAATCCCACAAGGCTCGGTTTGTTTTCTGTCACGAAACGACCATGACAGCGTCTTCAAACCCGCAGCCACTGATAATCTCTTCTCTTCCTCAGTGATTTCCTGACTGATTGCTGCTCTGTAATGCAGTGCAAGAGCCAGAATCCTACTGCAATTTGTCCAGACACAATAAACATGCTGAACCAGTCTTAACTGTAGCTGTTTTCCATTAAGGCTTCAAAGTCTGTATAAAGCCTTGAGTAATGTGGTTTGGTGAAATGGTGTGTCTTTAATTATTACTGCTGAGCTCACAGAGGCCAGGATGCAGATACATTAGCGGCGAAAACAATTCATAAACTTCCCAACTTCTGACAACAGGGAGCTTTGCCTCATGGTCGGAGAATTCTCCGGGAATCAGTGAATGAAACGGGCCTCCGGTGTGCTCCAAAAAGAGTGCTGAAGGTTCTTTAATTATAAACATTTTTTTGAGTCAGTGACAAATACAGGGGCATATAGGGTGGTATTTTGATTAGATCATCACATTTTTGTGCACAGAGATTACATAGTACAAATGTGTTATAGGGCAAAATGATCTCAACAGGTCATGAAGTAATGCCTCATACCCTGCCCCCAAACATGTTTATCCATAAAGATACCACTAACTATAAAAATACTTAACAATTTAACTAACAACATAATTCTATTACTTATAGTATCTCATTTTACAAATACAGTGGGACCCGGTTATGTCGATGTCCTACGGGGTTGCCAAACAGCATCGAGATAACCGATGATCGAGATAAACGAAAATCAATATGGCGGCAATATATTAACGTGCTTAAAATTTCTTTATGTACATGATGTGCGTTAATAAATGAGAATGTGCATGCACGTGTTTTTGGAGAGGTTTTTTTACACAACAGCGTTGCCGCGATTTGTTTGATGAAGGCATGCTATAAAAATACATACAGTACATGTTTGTTAACTGTCAGGAATCCACCTGCCACGCCCCCTTTAGCGTGCTTTCTCGGCCGCCTACTCTGAAGCTCCCGGCTTTAATCGCGCACATATGGTGCTTGTTTAGCACTCATCACCAGCTCCTATTTTAACTTCCACACTCTCACTGTCCGTTATTGTTGGTATATGTTGGTTCACGGCGGTCGTTATTATCGCTCATGCGTATCCTGGTACGTGCCTTCCCACCGGCACTCTCTCAACGGCTGTGCTTTTCTTCCCAAAGCGCATCGCGGATTCCCCCCGATCCCCCTCATCCCACGTTCCGCACCGCGCTCCTACCAAGCGCGGCTTTCGCCTCCCATTCATCGCATAAGATTTAACAACAAAAGGCATATGTGCACTAACTAACAGCAGAGATTCACCAGTATACAATACAACACCTGTAGCATCTGTAAGGCTTGATCTTTCCGCCACTTTCGCAAGTTCTTCTGCGGCTGCACAGTGCCGATCGACATAACTGACGTTATATGGCAAATTCCCCCCCCCTTGTGCTCAAGATATTAGGGTGCGGCGACATAAAAAAGTCGGCATAACCGATAAAAAAATGCTTAGACAAAGCGAGAATTTGGCGGTTCCACTTCAAAAACGTCGAGTTAATAGGGTTGTCGAGTTAACCGAGGTCGAGATAAGTGGGTTCCAATGTACATCACATTATTTACTTAAAGGCTAGCTATTTAAAAACATATAGCTACTGCTGCTAAATAATATTAGCTAAATGTTAGCACAGCTGTACTGTATGATCCCCTTCGGGAACTCGAACTGCGTCAACAACACTTTGGGAACTCCTCCTCTTGACCACGCTCTGAACGACGTGTGTAATCAGTCTAACGAAAAACCGTGAAGTGACCGGCGGGGTGACGTCACAATCAGGAACTATAAAAGCACATGCCAACATTCTGTTTGTTCAGAAAGCACTCTGTGTGTGTTTATTTGACACATTTATAAGATTAGGTAAGTATCGGTAAGTCATAAAAAATCAGGAAATGGAAAAGCAAGCAAATAAAAGCAAGCAGACTTTTAGGCTGTATGTTCCTCCTTTATACCGGGAGGGGGGGATGGGGTTTTTAGGAGGTGGTAGTAGTCTATGTGTAGCTTGTCTGGGAGTAGAGCATGCTCGGTCAGCTCTTGAGGAAGCCGATTGCTCGCACTGCGGATGCATGTCCTTGCGTACGCTCCATCTCGCTCATCCAGGAGGGTGCCCTTGCGACTGTTTTTTAAGGTTCTGGCCTCTCTGCGATTAAGGTCATGGGGTTTGCAGATGGACCTGGCAGAGTGAATGGAGATGGGCTTGTCTCTTTCTCCTTCCTCACCAGCCAGTTCCAGCACCTTATCACATGGTTTGAAAGTCTGCCCTTTGGTCGTTTCTTCTTCTTGTGAAGAGGGTGCGGAGATCAACCTATCTTCCTCTGAGAAAGGGGTTGAGGCAGAGGCCATTTTGGATGAACCCATGGACTTGCCTCCATATTCAGTCCAAATTGAGGAGCTCTTGGAGGTAGTTACTCGTATACTAGAGTCCAAGATCAACATTTGCTTGGTCAGCAAAGACACAGGAGTCCGTTAAATACATTTATTGAGCACTTCCTGCGACCCAGGTCACTGCCGGGGCCTGCTTTTTTCTTGGATCTGCACAAAGGTGTCCAGGTCCTGGTTTAGCCCTTATTCGGCCCGCCTCTACTCTGACGTAGTGTGAAAGAGTGTGGTTATGGGATGATTTTCCAGGTTGAAGAGACGCTGGCTGACTCTCCCCTAGTGCTGCATTGCACCTGAAAGCCCAGGTGGTGCCCACCAAGCCTCTTTGGACCTAATTGGCTTTGGTGGGCAAAGCTTATACAGCGGTGGGTCAAGCTGGAGGCTGTTTGCACACCATGGTGGTCTTGCAAGGGTACCAGGCAGACCAGCTTAAAGAGATAGATTAGGGAGATGAAAGGAGAGATGACATTTTAGAGCTGTGTTGTTCTACAGACCTGGAGACCACTATGGCCATAGGCAGTCTATGTCAGCCCTTGTGGCTGCTGAGAGGCATCTTTGACTGACCCTGTCTGATCTCTCCAACAGGGACAGAGCCGTTCTCATGAATGCCCCTGTCAAGCCAACTGGCCTGTTTGGTGACGCCGTTAATATGGTAGTCGACAGACACTCTCACCCCTCACCTTTATGAAGTGTGTGAATGCGGCTCTGGCTCCTCTGAGAGTGGTCATGAATGGCCGCTTCGCCCAAGGTCTATGAAAAGGGCCCCAGGCGTGCCCTCAATGTCCCCAAGGTGGCCTCAGTTGCCCCACAACCAGTCGTGCTCCAGGCATTCTATCCTACTCCTTTTTAGGCCCCCAAACAGGAGAAGCTTAATCGGGTGTGTGACAAATACATCCACAGAACTGCCTTGTGAAAAATATCAGCTGTTTTCTGCTATGGTCTGTATAAGAAGGGTCTGCCTGCGGATAAGCAGACCCTCAGCTGGTGGATTGTGGACCTTTCGGGGTCACTGCTCACTCAACCTAAAGTGTGGTGGCCTCTAAGGCCTTGTTATATGTAGTGTCTCTATATGAAATGTGTAATGCTGCAGGCTGGTCTACCACAGTGACCTTTGTCAGGTCCTATAGCCTTGACATTAGTGCCACTCCTCTGTCCTTCGACCTAGCTGTGCCCATTCCTTCATTTAGCTAATAGATAATGTTATTTATACCAAAATGCTTCTGAATTCTTGAAAGGAATCTCCAGTCCTTCCTACCAGAGTGAAAAGTGTGCGTATGAAGAAAAACAAGCTAGCATGTCCAATTGTCTGCTTTTGCTAATCATGGTGCATTCCAACTAGAACCATAACCTACTGATCCCCGTCACTTAGCAAAAGCAGGGAATTACTCCACCTCAAAAATAAAGATCAGTAGAAATTAAAAAATATCTCACATATCATGTATTCAAACTTCCTTTCTTACATACACTCACACAAATGCTCGCTTAATTTGGTTTATTTGTACAGTTCCACTACCCAGACAGTTTATACAGACCCATTTGTATTAAAGGGCTTAATAATAATGCATAAAAGCCCAATCAGTACGTTCTAAAACTACAATACATGAAAATAAACATTGAAATTGGTGAGTTATGAAGCTCTGCCGGTTACACATGCGTCACATGACAGAATAAATGAAAATAGTCGCCTGTGGCTATTTCACCTTTTTATTCAAAATAAAATTGTACATATTTGCAAGGAGGTTTATTTTGCTGGAACATTATTTTTGGAGCGATTAAGTAAGGTTCTTTCATTAGCGGTTTAGCCCAGACGCATGCCAACTTAAACTTTTAACTTATTATTTCAGCTTCACCTTGTTTTTAAATCACGACCTAATAAAACTGATGTGAATATTTTAGCATGCTTGTTTAAACAGACTTCCAGCTGAGGCCCGATTTTTTTTAAATGTATGATTAATTGTGGTTTAATACAACACGTATCTTTATTTCGCATCGTTATCACATGATTGGGATGTTCACTATAGATTATTCATCTGTTGCACATTAGCAGCTGTTTCTCAAAATCTGTAGCCTTGAACAAGCATGAAACGGATTAGCTGTGTTCAGTGTCATTACACACTCTCTGTTCCACATCATATTTCACTTCTACAGACAAAATTCACAGTCACAAATAAAAATTATGCTACACTACTTTCAAAAACTACAGTTATTAAATATGAATTACTGGCTCAATGAAGAATGTGGAGGGATCCAGTGCACCTTTTTTGGAATTATAAATAGATTTGATTTACATTTGATGATTGTTGAGTGTTTTTAAGATGTATTAATTATTATATAATGTATAATATTATTTATATGTATTATTTTTAAGTTGTTTCAAAAATGTTATTTAAATATATATTTGTATCCATTTATTAATTTCTTTTAAATAATTTGGTAGTTTGATCACAAATTTTCGCATTTATTCATAAGTTAGTTTGTTTGTTTGTACATTTATTTATTTACTCATCATTGTTTTGTTTGTGTTCATTACTTTATTGATTTGTTCATGTTTCTGTTGTCATTCCTTGCTTCATTAATTTTATTATTTGGGCATATTCGATTAGACATTCAATTGTTCATTAGTTTGTTTATTAATTTGTTCATTCACTTATTTAGTTGTATATAAAGTTATTTGCATGCTTTTTAATTTGTTCACATTTATTTATTTACTCAATATTCATTAAATTAATTGCTTGATTGCTTATGTGTTAATTTATTTATTTGCTTAATAAGTATTCATTAATAATTTATCTCCTAATGTTCATTGGTCATTACCTACCCATCCATCCATCCATTCATCCAGCCATCCATCCATCCATCCATCCAACAGTCTGTTTGATTTTGTCCTTTCATTTGTTTGTTTGTTCATTTTTTTTAACACTAAACACATAGTTTTTTTTTGTTTTTCAGTCCATCACTCTTACTTTACTCCACAGTTTAGTCACACCCCTCATTTAAACCCCTCCCCTTCCTCTAACTCTTTATATTTCTAACTCAAAACCCTAATTTTAACAACCACTCTACATTCATCCCTCACTCTAAATATTCCTCCCACCCCAAACCCAACTAACTGTCCTGTCACACCCCTTATGTTAGCCTCACCCATTCCTCCTCCTTTCACTAACTCACAGTCTAACCGCACTCTTAATTCTAACTTCTCCCATTTCTCTAATTTAACTCCTAAAGTCTTCCACCCCCTCTTATTTTTACATTACCCATACCTCTTCCCATCACTAACTCCACCCCACATTGTAACCCCACCCCTTACTCTAACTCCTTATTACCATAACCCCAAACAATCATTTGGCCAGACCCCTTTTTTTTTTTTACCCTAACCCATACTTCCTCCCATAACTAAATTTACCCCACAATCAAACTCTACTCTTCATTCTAACTCCTCCCAGTACCCTAATTCCACCCCTAAAGCCCCCACCCCATCTTTTTTTTACCCTCACCTATACTTCCTAACATCATTAAATTTATCCCACAATCTCCACAAATTCCACCCTTCAATCTATATCCTCCCAATACTCTAACCGCCCCCCCCCCCATCTTATTTTACCCTCACCTATACTTCCTCCCATCACTAATTCCACCCCATAGTCTAGCCCAGGGTTTGGGCGGTCAGGGCCCACATGCCTTCTCTGCTGTCCTAAACACTATCAGAAGCACTGACCTACATTTACAACCTAAATTCTAATATTTGTTTCATGAAATTGTATTAATTCATTCCCAACAGTATATTTTCTTCATTTCGTAGCGTTTCTCTTGGCTGCACTGCTTCCAGTACGTGTATTTGATGTTAGATTTTTGTCCAATCAGATTTCATCTTTTATGTGCTGCCATGTCAATCGAATCTGCCCAGGGCCTGCAAAGTCAGTACTGCTGGCCTTTTTACCGTAGTCTCTATAAGTAATAAATCTGTTTCTTTAACCAATCAAATTTAAAATTCTCCTCACAGCCCAGCTAACTGGCCCAGAATAGCGTCAGCATTTTTCCGTTATCTGATTAGTTATTCAGTGGAAAACTGTTACAACCAAGTTTGACTGGCAAAACACGTCTGCAGCATGCTGCACACATTAATACATCTGAGTTAGACTTTTCTATGCCTAAGGAGGAAGAGAAATTGATTTGGTCTTGAACATACTTGAAAATCCATTTTCAAGAAAAGTCTTGTCTCTAGCTCTTGGAATGGGTTTTATTGCCACTTCCAGACCAGTGAATATGAGTGGTACCACTGGCTTACAGCCTCTGAGGAGCGCTGCAAATTATGAGTCTGCATCTCTGGTGAGTAGGTTGTATTTCATTTACGTTTATTTGTCACTGAAGGTTCAGGTTCCGAATGCACGGCCCGCCACTGTTCTAGCCCCACCCCTTACTCTAACCTCACCATTCATTCTAACCCCACTCCCACAATTATAGCCCCACACCTCACCTTGACCCCATGTCTAACTCTATCTTTAATTAGACACAGTCAATTATTCTAAAAGTGCTGTAAAATGAAGATCATGTTCACTACTATAAAGGGTGTTCATTATGATCCTCTTTTTTTTTTCAGTGTCAAACAACATTTTTGCAACAACGGTGCCAAACTTTGTGATAAACCTTCAGGCTCGTTCTTCATCATCATTCCCATCTTTTCATTTTGTTTTGTACTGCTGTGTGTCTTATTTTCTGCCTTAATTGCATGCGCTGTGCCTCGTGGTCTCCTCTTGCACAGAGACAGAAAACAGAAGCCGTGTTCGTGCTGGTCATGCTGTGGCTCTGTAAGAGTCAGAGGAAGATGGATGATCAGGGTGTGTGTGTTTATTTGTGCAGAGCTGAAGTTAGGGGGACGGGGAGGTGTATAATGTATGCAGTGCTTACAATCAGCAACAAAACAAGATTACGAATTATAGATGAGGAAAGAGAGAGAAAGAGGGAGAGCAAAAAGGAAGCCAGGCTTAATTAATCTGGACATGCAGCGTGTTCTTTTGTGTTTACCTTCTTACATCATTTCCTAAAAAAAATACCCAAGCCATGGAAGCCATCAAACCTGCATTTTTTTTTTTGTTTTTGAATTTACAATATTGTGATTAATTACTATTTCCAGGCTAACTGTCATAGCTTTCCTTTTTAACTGGGGGTTATAATGTTGAGGTATTCCTTGCCTTACAAATACATTACCAAACTGTATGGAAGACAGATGATTTCAGATTTTTTTGTCAGAAGATTTGCTTATTCTGTATCTGCAAATTAAAAAAAATTGCACACAGTTTTCGCAATCATTATACCTCAGTCAAGACATGTTTGGTGTCAGAGGTTCACTTCTATAGTTTTCCACTGTAGTTATAAACTTGTAGGCCTAGAAACTCTATTATCATACAAACATTGTATGCATATAGAATTCACTATATATATATATGCATACATACATACACTATATTCACTATATAATATATTAATATCAATTATTATTTTAAGCAAAATTTCTATCTAAATAAGCTCGAAGCATGTAGTGTTTACTGTTTTTGTGCTGAAAAAAAAAACAGCTTTCTCCTCTATTTAATGAACGGTAGCTTACAGATTGTAGCTTTATAGATGACCATCTGTCTCTCAGTCTCAGTGTCTATTTGCCTAGAATAAGTCTAAATACTGTATTAGGAATGAAGCGGGTGTGTGGCAGCTCTTTGATGCTGGATCTTGTGAAATTAGTTCTACATTAAGCCAGAGCTAATCTGATTATGAACCATGATCCATTCAGTCTACTGTAAAAAAAAAAAAAAAAAAAAAGTGTGACGCAGCAGCGTAGTTTTGAACTTGATACTGTGCCGAAACCCGAGAGACGCACTAAAACATTAGCCCTCTTTGATGTGATATTGTAGCCCATCTGCACTGTAGAAAATGGGCTTCAGGAGGATGTGTGTGTCTGTCCGTGTCTGTGTGTGTGTGTGTGTGTGTGTGTGTGTGTGTGTGTGTGTGTGTGTGTGTGTGTGTGTGTGTGAAATGGGTAGTGTGTTTTGTGCTGAAGCATGATGTGAACATACTGCTGGACTTTTTTAATCAGAGCAATAAAAACCGGACCCTCCACCTCTCAGCAGGGAGGGAAAGGAAGAAGTGTGCTACTTGGGCCATGCCAAGATCAGGGAGTACTCAGTCCATTTTCTTTCCATAAGTGAATTCACTTTTTGTCTAAACGAATGGCATTATTTAACTGTGAAATAAATACATATGAAATGAAATAATATATATATATATATATATATATATATATATATATATATATATATATATATATATATATATTCATAAGGTATAAAACATGTGCATGCGTGTTTTGTATTATTTTGTATTTCCTGTGCATCCTGTACTGTCTCCTCCAGTGAGCAGTTATTTCAGGAATGCAGATCTATGCAAAAAGACAGAAAGATAGCTAGAAAGACAGACAGACACATAGGTGGCTAGAAATGATTTTTGTGATGTAAAGTATGAAACTGTGATAAATGATCATATCTTTATTCACTTTAAATTGTTAAAAAAACAAAATACGTATACAAAAATGAAATATTTTAGTGGGATAAACCCTAATACTTTGGTGGTAAAAGTATAATTTTGTTTATGCTTCAGATCTATCATATTGCATGGGATCTCATGTGCTTTTCACAGGTTTTCGATTTGACATATCTTCTACTCGATTTGGACTCACTCATATCTTCTACTCCTGAAGTTATTCCTCAGCTAACTTTTATTGGTGTGTTTTGTTTTAAGGCGATCCATAAAAAAAAAACAAAAAACATGTACTCACAGCCTTTACTCAATATTTTGTTGAAGCACCTTCGTCACCATTTACAGTTTAAAGTCTTTTTGAGTATAATGCTACAAGCTTAGGACACCTATTTTTGGGCATTTTCTTACATTCTTCTTTGCAGAACCTCTCAAGCTGCATCAGATTGGATGGGGAGCATTGATGGACAGCCATTTTCAGATCTCTCCAGAGATGTTTAATCGGGTTCAAGTCTGGGCTCTTTTTTTTGGGCCACTCGAGGACATTCACAGAGTCGCCACTCCTTTGTTATCTTGGCTGTGTGCTTAGGGTCGTTGTCCTGTTGGAAGAGGTCCAGAGCACTTAGGAGCAGGTTTTCAGCAAGGATGTCTCTGTACATTGTTGCATACATCTTTCTCATTACATCATTTTTTTTTTCCTGACTATTCCTACAGACTCCTTCTGGTGCCTTTTGGCAAGCTTCAGGTGGACTGTCATGTGCCTTTTACTGAGGCGTGGCTTCTGTCTGACCAGTCTACTATACAGGCCTGATTGGTGGAGTGCTGCAGAGATGGTTGTTCTTCTGGAAGGTTCCCCTCTGTTCAATAAGAAACGCTGAAGCTCTTCAGCATGACCATCGGGTTCTTGGTCACCTCCCTGACTAAGGCCCTTTTCCCCTGATTCTTCCATGGTGGCCCACTCTAGGAAGAGTCTATTTACGGATGATTAAGGCCACTGTGCTCATTGTGACATTCAATTCTGCATACTTTTTTTGCCCCCTTCCCCAGATCTGTGCCTCCATACAATCCTGTCTTGAAGGTCTACAGACACTTCCTTGGAATTCATGACTTGGTTTGTGCTCTGACATGCACTGTTATCTGTTTGACCTCCTATAGACAGGTGTGTGCCTTTAAATCATGTCCAATCAACTAAATTTACCACAGGTGGAATCCAATCAAGTTTTAGAAACATTTCAAGTATGATCAGTGGAAAAAGGATGCACCTGATCTCAATTTTGAGTGGCAAAGTCTGTGAATACTTATGTACGTGATTTTTTAAAACAAACTTCTTTCACATTGTCATTATGGGATATTGTTTGTAGAATTTTGAGGAAAATAATAATTTTAATACATTTTGGAATAAGGCTGTAACATTACAAAATGTGAAAAATGTGGAGCGCTGTGAATACTGATGCTCTGTAAATGTAACAAGCCGAACTCATGTAGTCGCACAGCAATGCATGCAATTAATTTTTTGCAGTGCTATCAGCATCACTTTGTGTTTTTGGCTTTGTTTTTTCAAGAGGTATCTCTACTTATTACATAGCCTAAGTGTTCTGAAAGCAGTTCTGCTTACCGCAGGCTCTTCCCTCACTTCACCCTCAACTCTCTCCCTCTCTTTATCCTTCTCCAGTCCCGCCTCACGGCATTTCGTGATATAGTCACGAAATGTAATTTATTGATTTGTGTTCATAGATTCTAATTACTCTCTTTTTTCGTGTCACTGAGGAAGACTTTCTATGTAATTTATTTCAATAGGAAGTATTTTTGGTGCCTCTGCCAAAGTTTTCTTTCTGCCACTGGATACCACAGACGCTGCATTGTTTTTTTCTCCACATTTAAGCAGAAGAT